>NC_133654.1:238213563-238524451 GCF_009905375.1 Apium graveolens | reverse complement strand
AGCAGGTTATTAATAAGGTGTGTGTGTGGACCCCAAACTTCTGACCCTGGTTTGGAGGGTGCCACAGGTTTGGTATCAGAGCTACAGGTTATAAGTCACTGACAGAAGCCTAGGTTGACGGGAATGGGTAGAGGGTTATGATTAGAAGTAAGGAATAGAAAGATAGAACGTCGAGAGGTTGAGTGCTTCGGTATAACGGGTATTAGTATGATTCGTGTCATGGTTCGAGATTCTTATATTGTGATATGATTTCAGATAGCAGCGATGGCCCACTCTTTTATCCCCGTATCAGCTGATCACTCAGAGCCTTCAGTTGGAGTACCATCTTCAGATCCACGTCCTGTTGTTCCACCAGTGTTGGCTATTCTACCTCCACCTGTGTTGCAGCCCGTACCACTGCAGGCTATTCCACCTCCAGGCATGAGGCCACCTATCAGAGGACCCCCACCTGCTGATTCAGATTCCACTGGGCATTCAGTTGCGAGTGCCCCATTCCAGTCTACCTTACCCCCAGTTCCTTACTACCGGTATGAGGCTCTTCTATTGGAGTGTGATTCCTTGTTGCCCCAGATTAGAGAGCTACAGCATATCATTAGGACTACTGATGTTGATCGTGGTGTGAGGGAGCTTCGAGAGGAGATTCATGTGACACAGATGGTTCTTGAGGCTAGGCTACATGGAGCCACTACCTGGAAGAGGCCCTGATGCACTGATGGGCTGGCTACTGAGGTGATGGAGGACTTTCAGAGGCTGGCAGGATCGGAGTTTCCTTGGAGTTGAGTCAGAGATCCAGAGATGGAAAGGCTGAGCAGTATTGTATGGTGGTGTAGAGTAGTGTGTAGTGTGTATCAGTAGACTTTTGAATTGTATTTATAGACTAGCTATGCTGACTAGTGAGTAGGTTGTTGTACCCTTTTGCTTTTACTTCCGAAGCGTTTTTACGCTTGTACTACCTAAAACTTTTGATCTATATATATCAGTACCTTTTCCTTTCCAGCACTGTCATTTATTTTACTGCACCTGTTTTACCTTACCTTATTTATCGTACCAGTTATACCCTTGTTATACCATGTACCCTGTTTTCCATAACTGTTTATATTCTGTAAAGAAGCATGCAATTTACTTAGTTCAACTATTACAACTGTTTTCAAAAAGAGATATTTTTGTGTTATAAAACTTTTCTTTTATGCAAAGAATTTGATTTAAAAACTAAATAAGTTGTTTGATTCTTTACAGAAAATGCCTCCCAGAAGAAATACCCGCACCAACACCCAAAATGAAGAAACCAACAACAATAATAACAACCAAGATGATACAAACCCGAATGTGAACCCAGGACCTATAGACCCAGCAATAGCCCAAATTCTTCAAATCTTGGCCCAACAAACAGTTCACCTGGCACAACAACAACAAAGACAGACCAATCCCCAGGTAACTTTCAAAACTTTTCAGGCAGTAAACCCACCAGAATTCAAGGGTTCTTTAGAACCGATTGAAGCAAATGTTTGGTTAAAGGAGATAGAGAAGGCATTTGCCTTAGTAAAAGTAAAGGATGAACAGAAGGTTGAGTTTGCAAGTTACTATTTGAAGAATGAGGCCACCTATTGGTGGGAGATGGTGAAGACATTGGAAGGTACAGATGTTATTACTTGGGAAAGTTTAAGGAATTGTTTTTAGAAAAGTATTTTCCTCAGTTTGTCCAGGATCAGATGGAGTTGAAGTTTTTAGAACTAAAGCAAGGAAACATTTCGGTGACAGATTATGAGAGTAAGTTTGAGGAATTGTCAAGGTATATGTCGTCGTATATGAATACTGACAGGAAGAAGGCTAAAAGATTTCAGCAAGGTTTGAAACCATGGATCAGAGGGAAGGTAGCCATTTTTGAATTGGATACTTATGCAGGAGTTGTACAGAAGGCTATGATCACAGAGACAGAGAGTGAGATGTCACAGAAGGAGAAAGAAAGCAAGAAAAGGAAATTTGAAGAAAATGAAGGTCAGTCACAACCAGGGAAGTTTCCAAATTTTAAGAAGGGCAAGTTTCAGCCAGGAAGAAATTTTAATTTCAAGAGACAAAATACAGGCGACGGAAGCCAGGGCAACCGTCTAGTTAATGCGAATCAGCCAAATCAGTTGAGATTAACTTTTCCAGAGTGTCAGATATGTGGGAAGAAGCATGGAGGAGTATGTAATAAGTTGAATGTAGTTTGTTTCAAGTGCAATCAGAAAGGGCACTATTCAAGGGAGTGCTGAAATCAGCCAGCAAGAGAGCCAACAAATAAGGATCAGCCTATCCGGAATCCAGTAGTGAAGGTTCCAGTCATTTGATTTACGTGCTTTAAATGTGGGAAGCCATGACATATAGCCAGGGATTGCAAGACACCAGCCCCAGTCAGTAATACATTGAGGATTATGGGGTCTACTCCAGCAGTGAATGAGACTCCAAGGGCTAGAGTTTTTGACATGTCTGTGAAGGATGCTATCCAGGATACGGATGTCGTGGCAGGTACGCTTTATGTGAATTCTTTATGTGCTAAAGTGTTAATAGATTCGGGAGCAACTCGATCGTTTATTTCACAAGATCTTGTTAGTAAGTTAAATTGTCCAGTTGAGTATTTAAATGAAATAATGACCGTGGAATTAGCAAATCAAGAACGATTATCTATTAATCAAGTTTGTGGGAATTATGAGATTGAGATTTCTGGTAGTAAGTTTTGTGTAGATTTGATACCATTTAAGTTAGAAGAATTTGATGTTATCTTAGGAATGGATTGGTTATCTAAGCACGATGCCCGGATAGATTGTCGAAATAAGAAGGTAATGGTAAAGACGCCAGATGAAAGAATAGTAACGTTCAAGGGCCAGAAACAAGTAAAGAAGTTCTTAACAATGATTCAAGCCAAGAAGTTACTACGACAAGGATGAGAGCATTTCATGGCATATGTGATTGATAGGAGTCAGGAGCTTGCGAAACTTGAAGATATTCCAGTAGTGAATGAATTTCCAGACGTGTTTCCCGATGAGTTACCAGGACTTCCTCCAGATAGAGAAATTGAGTTTGCAATCGACTTAGCACCTGGAACAGAACCGGTATCCAAGGCCCCGTACAGAATGGCGCTCGTTGAAATGAAGGAGCTAGCGAAGCAATTGCAAGAGTTATTAGAAAAAGGAGTAATCAGACCTAGTGTATCCCCGTGGGGGGCCCCGGTATTATTTGTCAAGAAGAAAGATGGAAGCATGAGACTGTGCAGTAACTATAGGGAGCTCAACAAGCTTACAATCAAGAACAAGTATCTGTTACCCAGAATTGATGATCTATTTGACCAATTGAAGGGAGCTAAGTTTTTCTCCAAGATTGACTTAAGATCGGGATATCATCAACTGAAGATTAAGCCAGAAGATATACCAAAGACAGCTTTCAGAACAAGGTATGGACATTACAAATTTTTAGTGATGTCTTTTGGATTGACCAATGCCCCAGCAGCATTTATGGACCTGATGAATAGAATTTTCAGGAGTATCTGGACAAGTTCGTTATTGTGTTTATAGACGATATTTTGATTTATTCAAAAAAGGAAGAGGATCATACGGAACATTTGAGAACAACTTTGGAGATTTTAAGGAAAAAAAAGTTATATGCTAAATTCTCGAAGTGTGAGTTTTGGCAACAGGAAGTTCAGTTCTTAGGACACATAGTCAGTAATGAAGGGATCAAAGTGGACCCAGCAAAGATCGAGGCAATTACAAACTGGGAAAGACCAAGAACACCCACCGAGGTGAGAAGTTTCTTGGGATTAGCGGGATATTATCGTCGATTCATTCAAAAAATTTCAAGGATTGCAACACCATTGACAAAACTTATACGGAAAAATGAAAAGTTTATATGGAACGACAAATGCGAAGAAAGTTTTCAGGAATTGAAGCGAAGGTTAATCACGGCACCTGTTTTGTCACTTCCAAACGATCAAGGGAATTTCATAATTTATAGTGATGCTTCTCACAAAGGACTAGGATGTGTTCTAATGCAGCACGATAAGGTGATTGCGTATGCGTCAAGGCAATTGAAACCACACGAACAGAAATATCCTACTCATGATTTAGAGATAGCAGCCATAGTTTTTGCTTTGAAAATTTGGAGACATTATCTGTATGGAGAAAAGTGCGAGATTTACACGGATCACAAAAGTTTAAAGTACATATTCACACAGAAGGAGCTTAGTATGAGGCAAAGGAGATGGTTAGAATTGATCAAGGATTACGACTGCTCGATTAATTATCATCCCGGTAAAGCGAACGTTGTAGCAGACACGTTAAGTCGGAAGGAAAAGTTAAATGTGTTATCAGTACCCGAAGAGATATATAAAGAATTTCAGAAACTGGAATTGGAGATTAGAGTTTTCAAGCCTGAGGAAGCGAAAGTGTATAGTATGACTTTCCAGCCGGAGTTGTTAGAAAAGATAAAGAAATGCCAGGGAGATGTAATGGATTAAGATATAAATCGTTTAATAGGTGAGGAATTGTGCACGTAGAAAGATGATCAAGGTATTCTTAGGTTTTCTTCAAGAATTTGGATTCCCCCGGTGACGGAGCTGAAAAATGAAATTTTATAGGAAGCACATAATTCAAGGTATTCAATCCATCCAGGGAGTACCAAAATGTACATAGATTTAAAGGAGAGTTATTGGTGGCCAGACATGAAGAGGGAAATTGCGGAATGGGTTAGCAGATGTTATACATGTCAGAGAGTTAAAGTAGAGCATCAGAGACCAAGTGGACTGCTACAGCCATTGGAGATTCCAGAGTGGAAGTGGGAACATATTACCATGGATTTCATAGTTGGATTACCAAGGACAAGGGCTAATCATGATGCCATTTGGATTATAGTGGACAGACTTACCAAGTTAGCTCTTTTTCTGCCTATAAATGAAAGATTCTCGCTCGATAAGTTAGTCCATATGTACCTAAAGGAAATCGTAGTTCGTCATGGAGTTCTAGTGTCTATTGTGTCTGATTGAGATCCAAGATTTAATTCAAGATTTTGGAAGAGTTTTCAAGAATGTTTGGGAACAAGATTGAATATGAGTACGGCTTACCACCCCCAGACGGACAGCCAAAGTGAAAGAACGATCCAGACAATTGAGGATATGTTACGTGTTTGTGCTATTGATTTCAAAGGAAGTTGGGACGAGCATTTGCCTCTGGTAGAATTTGCTTATAACAACAGTTATCACGCCAGTATTGGGATGCCACCCTATGAAGCCCTTTATGGACGCAAATGTAGATCTCCAGTATATTGGGACGAGGTAGGAGAACATAAAATACTTGGACCTGAATTGGTAAAGAAGACAAAGGAAGTTGTTGAAGTAATCCAGAAAAGATTGATAGCAGCACAAGACCGTCAAAGGAAATACGCAGACCAGTCAAGGAAAGACATGGAATTTGAAGAAGGAAGCTTGGTATTACTGAAAGTATCACCGTGAAAAGGACTAACGAGGTTTGGAAAGAAAGGAAAGCTGAGCCCAAGATATGTCGGGCCTTTTGAGATTCTAAAGCGCGTTGGCAAAGTAGCTTACGAGTTGGCGTTACCTCCGCACATGGAGCATATTCACAGTGTTTTTCACGTATCTATGCTTAAGAAGTATAATCCAGACTCCAGGCATGTAATAGAATCTGAGCCAATAGAGCTTCAGGCAGATTTGTCATATGTAGAGAGTCCGATAGAGATTTTAGAGGAAAGAGAGAAGGTATTGAGAAATAAAGTGGTAAAGCTAGTAAGAGTATTATGGAGAAACCCAAAGGTTGAAGAGTCAACCTGGGAGTTAGAAAGCGATATGAAAGAAAAGTACCCTCATTTGTTTTCTTAGGAGATTCTGAGGACAGAATCCTTTTAAGGGGGGAGGATGTAATATCTGGGATATATCGTGTATTTACCTGGGATATATCGTGTAATTATTTTTTTAAGGGGGGGAGGATGTAATATCTGGGATATATCGTGTATTTACCTGGGATATAGAGTCAACCTGGGAGTTAGAAAGCGATATGAAAGAAAAGTACCCTCATTTGTTTTCTTAGGAGATTCTGAGGACAGAATCATTTTAAGGGGGGGAGGATGTAATATCTGGGATATATCGTGTATTTACCTGGGATATATCGTGTAATTATTTTTTTAAGGGGGGGAGGATGTAATATCTGGGATATATCGTGTATTTATGTTGATTTATGTTCTTAATTATATTTATGTTGATTTATGAATTTATAAGAATCATATGAAATTTATGAAATCTTTTTCCGGGTATTTAAAATCTATTTTATAAAAACGGGAACCAACCGACGTCATCTGTTTTTACGTTTTTAGAACCCGAAACTCTTCCGAGAACTCCTTCCTAACCTAATTGCAATATTCCGAGCATTTTCCATGTTTTGACTTTTTCGATCCGGCGTACGGTTTGTCCTGTGCGGGTCCCGGCGCAACATTTTCGATACAATATTCGTTTCGGTAAATCAATAAAACTCGTATTTTCGATAAACGGGAGCTTTTTATTAAACTGTCACAATTATCATCTCGTAATACGTGTAACCAGGCGCTGAGACCAAGACTGCAGTACAAATTGTACTGATTTGGATAATTATCCTGAAAACCGATACCGTTTGGATCAGTTTTTATAAATAAACGTACCATTTTATATCCGGAATGATCCAACGGGATACTATTTTTCCGTAAATATAAATAGCCTTTTCCCGTATTTTATTTCGTATCAAAATCATTTGCAGACAGTTAATTATATAATTTTCCAGAGAAAAACCTTATATTCATATAATCTTCCAAGAATCAAACAGCAAAACGAAGGTGTTATTGATCTCTGTTTTCAAAACTCGAGTACTTAATCCAAAGGTCTTGAGGTGTTCTATCAGATTCTGTGTTCCAAATCACTGCAGAAATCAAGGTTTATTTTCTGAAAATTTATTTATTTTTGAATTATTTTTATTAAAAATATGAATTTTTGTTCGGATGATTGTTGGTATGATTTGATGATTGCATGTTGTAGAGTTTGTTTTCCTGATGATTTTCATATGTCATACGTCTGATTTGGAGTTCAATAACATGCTCAAAAGTGGGTTTAATTTTCGAATTTTGAAATTAGGGTTTATAACCCGTATGAATGTTCTTAATTGAAATTTGGGGGTTTCTTATTTCGGGATAGATAGATGTTGTGGTATAGTGGGTTGTGTTCTCTGTGAAATTTGCAATCTATTCATACAAGTTTCACAAATCAACGAGGTCTGTAGAGAAGGGAGTTGTCATTTGAAGTTTACGTCGAGTTCGCCGGAAACCGGCGTACTTCTCGGCCAAATTCCGGCCAACTCATGGACTGTTAGGTCGATTTGATGGCATGGTTATGTTCCTGGTGATTTGTAGATGTGATCTGGAGGTGGTGGTGGCATGAGCATCCCTGGAACGTCTTCTCCGGCGAGACAGGGCATTTTACGGCGACCCCCCTGTAAAATTACCGTTTGGTACCTGGACTTTTGGGGACGATGCAGTTTGGTCCCTGAAGTTTTCAGAGTTTGCAAATTTAGGATTCCTGTTTTAAAAATATTCAAAAATCATATTTCCTATTTATTTTTATTATAAAAATTCGTTTTAATTTCTGAAATTTCTAAAATTTATAATTTTAATTCCAAAAATTATTTTTAATTCAAAAATAAATCTGAATTAATTAGTTAATTAATTTCAGTTAATTTTTAATTGATTAATTGGTCAATTAATTCGGAAATTAATTGACTTAATTAATTATTAATTGATTTTAATTAATTATTTAATTAGATTTAATTATTTAAAAATGATTTAAAAATTCCGAAAAATAATTTTGAGCTTTAAAATATTATTTAAAATTGTTTTCAAGGCTCGATAATTATTACAAAATTGTTTCAAAGCTAGAATTGGCCAACCGAACCGTGTTTGTTTCTCCAAAATTGATCCAACGACCCGTTTTAATTTTGAAAAATGTTTTAAAAATCATTTTAAGTACCCGAAAGCTTGTTTATGACCCGAAACTTATTTATAAATGATATATTATTGATTATGTGACGTGCTATGTGTTATATGTGACTTGTTGGTTGACTGTCGGTCTGTATATTCGATAATTACTTGTTTATTGCGTAACTTTCAATCCGTTAATCGGATTTGGGTGAAACGAAGGGTAGATAGAAGTATGTGTCGAATAGAATCGTATGAGTTAAATATTGATAGATGCTTATAATATGTGAGCAGAAGAGGCAAGGCGTAGGAAATGGAAACAGATAGTCAAGGAGTAAGATAGTGGTGATTAAGAGCAAGCGTAGTGTAGTAAGCTAGTACCAGGCAAGTGTTCTAAATTTTCTCGAGATATTGTAGTGATTGATATTCCTGTTTTATATTGCAGGTGCTTTGAAGCACTGAACCATAAACCTTGATTCCAGTTATTGATCTTAAGCCGTAAACCTTATTCTTTCTAAACCATTGATTGTTGTGCACCCAGATACGATACTGCTCCACAAATACCTACAAACTAAATATCAAACAGTGAACCAGATTGCTTACACACTCAAACCATTGTATCCTATACTTTGAAAGGCCAAATCCTTGAAACATTATTTCCCTTGCTATCCAATTATTTCATTACCTAGCATCCATGCTTTGAAACTGCCATATTGATCCCTATGCAGATTGAAACCATTTTCATTATTAAACGTCCAATGTTATTAATGATGTTGTTTATTGTTTATTACTGCTTATTCTGTTATTATGTTAGAATTGGATTGTTTTTATAAAATTGTGGATCAGATTCGTGGTCAAACCATATAATGGTCAAGTTAGGCCAATGTGTGCCTTGGATCCAGTAGTTAGAGTAGTGTTGTGTGCTTTGCTCGGGGTTAGTGCGTGACTGATCAGCAGCCTAACCTTGGTTTTTAAAATGAAAATATAATATCCAATTCTAAATCATAATCCATTGTTCACTTGATCTCATAACCATATTTACCTGATGATCATTATTTTCAGTTTTGTCATTGTGACTTGCTGAGCTAGTTAGCTCATTTGTACGATGTTGTTTATGTTCTTTTCCAGTTAAGATGGAACCGGTTGGTACCGAGGATCCCCAGTCCAGCGCGAGAGCTAGGGGTTCAGGTTGATCGAGTTGAGCTAATAGGCTTCTTTTGGAATAATTTAAGTTTGTAAAAGTTTGTAATAATGTATAATACTCAGTTCTGATTTTGGATAATTGGGATTTGAACGGTTTGTAATATAAGTGTGTGTTTGGCTTGTGTGCATACTTTAACCTGTTGCGGTCCGTGGTAGTTGGTAAGTACAGTCACTGCATATTATTATTGTCTTTATCATTGTTATAAGCAGTTTATTAATAAGGTGTGTGTGTGGACCCCAAACTTCTGACCCGGGTTTGGAGGGCGCCACAGTTGTTGCTATTTGAACTTAATATTTATGACTAAGTAGACAATTGTGGACTGATGTAATATTTCTATTTTGGCATGTGATGAAGTATTGATGTGGAAGTTAAACTTTAGATTATAATTTCCAATTTTATGTGGTATTTATATTTAGTGCTTATTTGGGATTTTTTTTAAAACATAACTTATGACTTAAAGTTGAAAAATATCATATAAGTGATATGAACATCGTAATTTATAAGTTATTTAGGTGTTTGGATAATTTTACGTATAAGTGATTTATAAGTTGATAATGTGTTTGGATAATTTTTACTTATAAGTTTATGATATGTTTGGATGTAAAATAAATTTAATTAAAATTTTTAAATTTTAATATGCTAATTTCAATACATGAGTTTAAAATTAAAATTTCCTACTATTATATTAAAGACGAAATATTGAAAATTTCGTTAATAGTCCGGTTATTTCATAATTTGGTCACTCTACCCACAATCTTTAGATATTTGAAATTAAATTGATGGGATTTGTTAAATATATATAGTCTTTAAAATTATTATTATTATAAAAGGTGAAATTTCGAAGGTCACCAATAACATAATAAAATTATTATATATAATATATAATAATAAAAACTTTTCAAAATCAACAACGATTATCATTGATCCAGAGTACGAGGAAAAATGTACGCATCGAACGAATTATAAACTAGTAAACTTTAAAAACAAAAATATTAAAATATATTTTTTGAAAAGGTGAAAAACATTGTTGAGTTGGGTTGGGCTGGAACTTCCCTGAGCCCTGCTCGCCCTTTGATAGGGTTGAACTCTAACTGAGAGGCATGAACTGGACTTGAGCCCGACTATCCATGTGAGCCCTGGAAGTCTGTCAAAAAAATTCGAAAAATCCGATATTCGTCCGAAAAATCCGCATCCGTATCCGAGAAAAAACGGATATTATCCGTATCCGAGAAAAAGCGGATATTATCCGTATCCGAATTCGGGATATTTGAATCCGAAACTAAATATATATATGCTATTTAAATTATATAAATATGAAATTATATATAATTTAAAATTTATTTTTTTAGTTTATAGTGTTTGTAAATTTATTAAATAATACGTTTATACAAATTTTATATAATTGTACACTTACTTTATACATATATAAATATATTATGTGTATTTAATCGTAGAAAATGTTCAATAATCATCGCCAAAACGGTAGGGGCAACAAAAAAATTCAAAAAATCCGATATTCGTCCGAAATATCCGCATTCGTATCCGAGAAAAAGAGGATATTATCCGTATCCGAAATAAAGCGGATATTATCCGTATTCGAATCCGATGATTGCGGATGTATATCCGTATCCGAATTATCCGTTTGACAGTCCTACCTGGAACGGGTTAAATGCTAGTCTAAGCTCGTCAAATTAATATTTTTTCTCGGTTCCTACATAATAGTGTCATTATATTTTTGATCTCGATAATGAATAATCTCAATTAATGAATAAAATATTTTGATCCCAAACATATTAAGTTATTGAGATTTGATTTAACTGTAATTTGCATCCAATATTTAATTTAATTGTTTCTTATTTTTTAAATAAACAAGCTCGAATATGTTAAAACTTGACACACGGTAGAAAGCAAGCATAAACGTTAATACAACACGCAATAAACATCGACTATGCAAACCCACCAACTGAACAACACACAAAGTAAAAGCCTCCATTTTATTTGTCTTTTTCTAATTTATTCAACCTAAATAAACTCCCCCAAAATAAAAACAAAACAAATATCTAAATTTTATAACTCAATTTTTCAAACCCTAACCAAAACAAAAACCAAACCTTTAATTCTCATTGCAATCGCAATGGAGATCTCTCTGATCGCCGATACGATCTCCGCTGCTGCCTCTCCCGGCGCTCTACACATCTCCTCCGTCATTTTCCCCATCGACGCCGTCGCTCCGCCGCCGGTAAAGCGCAGTTACATCCCCAAAGCGCCTCGGTCGCTTGTGAGGAAGCGGTGCCGTACGAGACGGGGGTCATTGACCGGCGGAGACGACGATGAAGGCGGGTTTTTCGGTGGAGACGGTCCGTTCGGCGGCGGCGGTGGTGGAGGCGGCGGTGGATGGAATTTTGATGGATCGGATTGGGAGGAGTCGTCGGCGTCGTGGTCTGATCCGGCGTTTGATTTTGTTTATGAAGTAATGTCGTGGATTGCGCTTTCGAATTGCTTGCTTTATGCGGTTAAGAAAGTTTTGAGACTTGGCGGTGCTGCTGATCGCGAGAAGGCTCCGACTATCTGTTGATTTTAGGTATCGTTATCGTTGAAGGATTCTTTTTTAGAATGTTGCGAATATGTGGTATCGGAAAATAATTTATGTTCTCGGTTTTAAGAATGTGTAAATAATGTACATAATTTTAAACATAATTTGAAGTTGAATAATTTATCTATGATGTATATAAATTAGTAATACAATTGATGGATAATATATATAGCAGTATTAGCAACTTGTTTCGAGTTGATTGTGTTTGAGCTTTAAGTTTTGTGGTTGAATACTGCTATTGCTTGTCGGGTATAGGATATGAGTTCTGAGCAATAGTGTAAGCAAGCTGAAGAATGTTTGCCAAACTTTAGTGTCAGTGGAAGTTGTAATACTTGCTGTTTGGTCTGTTAAAGTGATTGATCCTTAGGAAGACACCGTTTAGACTTGAGAGGATTAAAAAGTATTGTTATGATCATATTTGTCTGAAGTTTAAAGTTGAAGTTGCTTTTGGATAGATTTGAAGTCTGTAGTGGGGGGATCATGTATGAAGAAGACATTTTTTCCCCTTTAAGAATATAGCTGCGAGAAAAGTGTTTTAGTTTAGTTAAATAGAGAGCTAAGTTGATCTAGGTACATTAAATGTATGCAACTCGCTTACTAATTGAATATTCAAGTATCTTACTTCTTTAATTCTTTGTAAACCTATTAATCAAGCTTTAATCTAGGCAGTAGTGATTGGTATAGGATGACAAGCGAATAGATCCCCTTTGAAGGTAGCTATTTTGCTATATATGTTATTCTTTCATCTGGTTTCAAATTTGATTTGGACTCCTGAGGCTGTGTGAGTATGATACAGTGATCTCCTTAGCTTGTCCGCTTAATTTTAGTTTAAGCAAAGTTTGAGACATCAATATATATTTTACCTAGCTTTCAGTTCAGTCGCTGCCAATCCAAGCCACAGTAGTTTGAAGCTCATATTATTTATTCTGGCGTGGCTTTGTATAAAAAGTTTTTCACATTTATTGGCTAATGTAAATGTTTCCTGATCAAGTTTAGATGTTTCTGTAGTGATAATTTATATGTACTGCTCCAATTTGGTTTAAAGTGTTAGCAGGCTGTGTGATTGGGAGAGGGAGGCTTTTGCTATTTATATGGTTTTACTTAACTACTTGAAAGTGGAAAATCTTAAAAAGAATGTTAAATATTAGTTAAGATGACTAATGTATTTAACCTTGAAAAGAATACTTTATATCTTTTACGTGTTTTGGACCCTTGGACAGTCAACGCAACAATGTCTGGGTTTGATCCTTTGGCAAAATGTAGAGGTAGACACATGACCAACTGAATGACCACATCTAAGTTGAACTTATTGTGCTAGAAGAAGAAATATGAAGAAAGAAGGAAGTTGAAATGAGATAGAAAGCGCCTAGTTTGCAAAGTCCTATGCAAAATCATGTTTAATATGAGTTTACTCGTTTTTCTGTTGGGTATTTTATCTGATATACTTTGTTTACAATTGAAACATATGCCGTGTCCCCGCCCAAAATTTGAGGTTTCCAGATTTCTCGACTCCTACACTCGGATATAAGGTTGATATAACATAGCACACAGTCTTTTACTCCTACTCTCCTAGGGACTGAGATGTTCTTACCTTAAATTGTATCTGGTTCTTCTCTGCAACTAGGATTTGACGAAGGATGTGAGTTTTTTAGTGTTAATATAGGTATTATATTGTGACCATAGTATCTTAAAGTTGTGTGCCTGTATCTGTAAATTACTATTTGTGATAAATATTTATGCACTTGCAAGATATTATCTTATATTTTATTTATCATTGGTGGTTGCCAGTATTTTGCACTCACATTTACTGCAGATTTGATTCAGTTCCATCAAAAATCGATGGTTGATCTATCCGTCTAGTAAAATACTTTTTAGCAAGTGAACGGGTATGTTTTCATTTGTGTGGGCTACATGGTTGAGAATATTTTAATCATTGCTTGCACTTTAGAGTAGGATTGTGTTAGCGGTAGGATTGTGTCATACTTTTTTATACTTAGTTGATCTTTCTGAGATTACGGAAGCATTGTTTTTTTAATTGTATGTTAGACAACAGAAATGGAACTGAGTTTTTTGGCCTAGTAAAATTTGCGGGTGTTGGCCCCAAATGTTAACATGTGTTAACATGTGGGGTTAAATGGTCCCTATGTCACTTTACTAAAAATTGGCCTCAAATGTCCGGTTTATGTTTTCAAAATAAACAAAAACGCATCGCGATACTTTTTTTTGTAAAAAAAGAAAAGAAAAACATAGTTTCGTGTTTAGTTTTTCAAATAGCAAAACGCAATTTGACGTCGTGTTGTTTGTAAGCGATAAGTAAGCTTACGTTTTTTGAAGAAACCATGACTCCGTGTCCCGTTTTTCAATTTTTTAATTTTTAAAAAAATGAAAACACAACTTCAAAAGTTGCCTTCTTGAAAAACGTAAATTGATTTTTTGTTCAATATTTTTTTTAAACTAACTTGTTTTCTTCAAAATTAATTAAATATTTATTTATTAATTTTTTTCTTAAAATATTAGATAATATTATGTTATCAAGCTCAAAAATTTATTATAAAATGTATTTTGTTCGTATTTTATTCATATTTATAAATATTTTAATATTTTTAAAACCTAAATTTAGAATTGGTGAAAACTAGAAGATTAAAAACCATTAATAATTAGAATTTGGTTGCTATCTAACTTAAATTAGGGTTTAGGCTCTAGGTAAATCCTAAATCGGTTTATTTTTTATTAATTTATTTTTTAATATTTCTAAAACCCAAAAGGCGATTCGTTAACCCTAAATGTTAAAAATTGTTTAATTAGGCGTATTTTAATTTAATTTTTGAATATTTCTAAAACCCGAAAGAGGATTATTGAATCCTAAAAAATTAAAAATTATTGAATTAGGGGCTCACGCTTGAATTTTAAAAAATTAATTTAAGATTTTAATATTTTTGAAATCCAATAAAAAGTTATGAAAATATATAATATTAATTAAAAACGAATGAAAACGTATTTTTAAGTTGTGTTTTATTGTTAAAAATATAACATCAAATGTTGTTTAGGGTCTCTAAACATGACTTAAATTAATGAAATAAATTAAAGAAAAAACAAAAGAATGGTGAAAAACGGGAAGTGAATTCACGTTTTTCTTTTCTTTGAAAATGGGGAACGAAATTGATTTATGAAATGACATTTGGGGTCATCTTCCCATAAAATAATATTGAGGGTCATTTCATCCTAAATAATAAATAATGACATTTGAGTTCTTTTTTCAAATTTGTCGGAGCCGAATGTATAATTAAGGATATCTATTTTGACTTGTATGTTAGAGAGAGTTTTGACTTGTATGTTAGAGAGAGAATATGTTTTGACTTATATGTTAGAGAGGAAATATGTTACAGGGCCTTGTAATTTCTATTTGACTTGAATGTTTGACAATCTAAATGTATTAGAAGAATATAATTTAGGATTTTTATACAACTGGACTGTGGTCCGTGAGCAATTGAGCATACCGGAGACTAACCTAGTATTCGTAAGAGATAAGAAAAAGGAAAAAAAAAATAATTGGGTTAGTTATAGGCTTATAGCGTGTGCATATGAGTAATTGAGCAACCTTTAAAAATGATTATTGTATGAGTTAGGTGATTTTTATTGATTAAAATTTTTGTGTATGTAAAGGTTTATCAAATTTATTGAAAAGTAACTAATTAGAATTTGGCACCTCACTGCTTATTGTGTGTGTCATGGATACATCATAGAATAATCAATTGATTATTATACTCCTCCCTTCCCTTTTTAATTAATCATATTTTACTTTAACCCAGTCAAATTGACTAAAATTTGACCAAGTTTTATTAATATTTTATAATTGAAGAAAATAAAAATTTACATTATGGGAAAGTAGAATCTATTTTGATATATAATTTTTAGTCAAAAATTGGTCAATTTGATTTCAATAAAAGAAAATGCTTTTAGGAACGGAGGAAATATGAGTTACAAACCCCAAGATCAGCGCCCCTCTTTTAACAAAATCTTTTCTCGGAAGAATCACATACCAATGATACACGTCAATCGCTATTAACAAATCAGCCACCATAATTTGCCCATCACATAATCGTGGTTAATGTTGCCAACCCTCGTCACAAATCTTTAACATAGTCCAGTCCCCTGTCGCTGAACATTGACGCCAACGCCATCACGCTGCGTCACAGTCGCCATGATTACCTCAAAAATCATATACGTCTCCACCAAAGAAAGACGACTTTTGTGTAATCCTTGCATTTTCCACACCTTGATCAGAATTTTCAAGCCCAGAGTGATCTCCATCATCACCCAACAAAATTACTCCAGCATCCCGCCTTGATAACTCCAAGTAAAACTCAACTCGTTCTACTTCACTTAACCAACGATCAATTAACATCCCAACTTGAAAAAAGATCTCCTCGAACCTTCTCTCTATGGCGTCAAACTGATCTCCAAGAGCATTTTTAAAGTCTCCAAGATCATACTTCATGGCCCTGTATTTCCTTATCAATGGAACCAAATTTCTGACCATGGACTCGCCCAAAACTTTCTGAAACTCAGCAAAATCAACTTTGCTCCCACATGATTAAGACATCATGTCAAATCCCGAACTGATCAACGCAGCTCTGTCTCCAAGAGTTGGAGGCGCTGCTGGAACTTAAGTCAGAATGGAATTTGATGTGTGGGCGTCTGGGCGTGTACACATAGTCATCAGATTTTGGTAACGAAAGGGGGGAAATTGTGGAAGTTAATCTGATCAACCTATGGTAGCTGATTGGTTTGGGCAGTAGCGGGAACCACAGACGGATTTGCAGCCTTGATTTATAGGCGTTGGTTTTGCTACTAGGAGAGACAAACTTCTCAGAGTTGTTGTTGATTTGATGAGGACGTCAAACTCAGGAGGTGTGGGAAGCTTTGTAAAACCCTTAGGCTGGAACGCATTTTGAGATCAAGATTCACCTGACGGCGACGCGGACTAGTCGCCAGGCAGCAACATTGGTCAGGCTCCAGACGGCGACACGGACCAGCCGCCAGGTGGCGACAAGGACTCGTCGCTAGGCGGCAACACAGCCTTGAGCTGCTGTGTTTATGTGGGATTGTTGCCTAGTCTAAATGTGGGCGACGCTAAGTTAGGAGCTAAGTTGGGAATCCAAATGACTAAGGCATGGCCAATTTTGTAGGCAATGTGTGACACATGGGGGCTGAGATATATATGCATTATATATATGCATAAGTGTTGGAATATGCACTAGTGGGTTGCTGGAATAACTATCTTGCAACTGGGGCTCAAGGACTTGGTGGGAAATAACTGATTGGAGTTCAAAATTAGGAAACCGCAGGAAACCGCTGGCAATTGTTGCTGGGACTATGTGGGCTGCGTGGGCAGTTGTTTGTGTTGGGACTGTGTGGATCAGTCTCTTATATATATATATTGTGAGAATGTAATGAAGGCATATAGGCATGTATGCACTATAACATGTATCCATATGTTAGGCAGTAGGGCAAAGTCTGTAAACATATGTTGGGTTGTATCATTATGCTAGGCAGCAGTAGTACAAGTCTGTAAGCATAATCGAGTTGTATCCTTGTATTGTTGGTCAATAAAAGGTCGAGCATTCAGGCTCATAAATCTTCTGTGTCTCTACATTTACTTGATAATTAGACACACTTGCACACACGATTGGTTCTTGTTGTGCGTTGGTTTCATTAATATATCTGTTGTGCTTGGATTTGTTGGGGTTGCTGGAATTTCTGGGACTGCTGGATAACAATCTCCCGGTAAGGCTGACTGCTTGGGCGCCTAGGTTGGCGACTGGGTAGGCCGCACGAATCAGAGAATTCAGGATTAAAAATCTGACTCCGTGACAAGTGATATCGGTGATTTTTATTTGGTTGAGATTTTTTATATTATTCATCATTATAATCGAAAAGTAATCAATTGAAAATTGACACCCCACTCCTTGAGTGTGTGTGCTTGTGAGCACTGCATATCATAAGAAAATCGAGAATATCTTGTCTTTGCATACTATATTTTGCTACTAAATCATTTATCGGAAAAGATCTTTGGCTCCGAAAAATAAAAACCTGGTTTTTAGATTGGATGGGAATCTGTACCAAGTACCAATAAGGAACGGTCCTACTTAGCACTTGGATTAAGACATCATTATGAGGGTTCATGCATCTCTCTGATCTTTATGTGGGAGTAGGACTACAGGGAGTTTTTAGTATATTTTATCTTACTTTCAGTTGTGTTCAAGCATTATCTTTTCCTGATGCATTTTGAGAGAAGTGGTAACTTTTGTTATTCTCAAGTGCTACATAGGTCACAGCCACAATTGTATAGAAACGAAGTTTTGTTCAGATTCAGTTTTTGTTTAGCTATTACAGTATTTCCAATAGAGGTTGTCAAGGAGGTTGACAGTCTTATGTGGCATGACACCCTTGGTTGTCTACCTATTGGAGTTGAGAGGTTGCCAAAAAGTTGTCTACCAAGATTGCTAAAACTTGTCAAGCATTTGACAACTTTCTAAATTAATAAAAAATCATAAAAAAATATTTAAAGTGTATATTATTCAATCCACTTTATATTGAACTAAATATAAAATTAATATATAGGGAACTCATAGGCAATCTTTAAAGTTGCTTAATTATTAAAACAAAATTTTAATAAATGTTGTTAAAAGTGACATGAATGTGAGAGAAAATTAAAAAATAATATTTTTAATGATTTGTCATGATTTGACAATTTTGTTAGCAATCTCTATTGGAGATGCCCTTTTGTTACCTAGCACAGAAAAAAACGAAAAAATTACTAAAGCTATTGCACTGTTGCAATCATAAGCTGCCCTGAGACATACTGTTATTTGTGCGACTGAGCTCCGGGGTTCAAATAAATTTTTCATTGTATATTTGTATGTTTGTGATGCGTAGAATAGTAGATGCATTCTTGATAATTTAGTTGATAAGTTGTTTAACTCTTCTATTTCTTATGTAGAAGATATGAAATTTGTATTATATTTATGTGGTTGTGATTATATGCTCTTTATTTGTTATTTTTTGTTCAATCCTAATCGAGAAACAATTATAGAACTAATTTTCAAACATAATAGCCTTGCATTCTTTATGGAGGTTCAAATATCGTTTCTTAATATCGGAAAATCATCTAAGAACTATTTATATTAGAATTCACATTCTAATATCATTCTCTCGCACGTCTATGTATACTATATTATAATAGATGAAACATTAAAAGTTTGGTAATCGGTCGGTACTTACTAAAATTATTAATTTGCCCCTAACAATTTTTTTAATAAACTAATTAATATTGAAGTCAAGTTTTATTTTTTTTATTAATTTAATTGATATAAAAATATAAATGCCGATAATTCTTTGTCTAATTTAATTGATATTGAAGTCAATTTCACGTAAAAATTCAAATTCAAATTTATATCCAACTCTATATTATTCTAATCGATACTAAAGTCAACCTCTTCTTTTAATTTAGATTTTAATTTATATTGAGGTCAACTTACTTTACCTGTTTCAAATTTTAATTAATATCGAACTCTATATTATTCTAATCGACATTTAAGTTAACCTCTTATAACAATTTAAATTCTAATTTATTGAGGTCTATATTATTCAAATTGATATTGAAATGAACTAATTCTACTAATTTAAATTTATTTAATCAAATTTAAAATGATATTTACTTTAACAACCAATTTAATTATTATTATTCTTAAATAATCTACACGTTTCATTCGAGTTAGAACAACATCATATTTTTTATCTCGACTAAATTAAAATTTAAAACAAACTAAAGATAGTTAATTGGATATGGTTGGTATAATGTGTCTCGAACTAAAATAAATTAATAAATACTATTGATCATGTTAATATTATTATTTTATTGAACGCGTCTAAAATAAAATAATTATACCATTTATTCATGCTAAAAACACATTAGACGGTTGATCTAAACGAAAACGAAAATAAAATTAAAATTAAAATATTATTCGAGTAACTAAAATAAAATCCCTCTGGGCAAAAACAAAAATATTCTATTGATCCGGGTTTAAAAAAAATTACAATGATTTAGTCGGTGTAATGAATATCGGGTTAAAACAAAATAATGAACTATTAATTTAAAAATGAAAGAAGTTAATATAAGACTAAATATAATTCGTACACTATTGATTTAAACTAACTTAACTTTTAATTAAAAAAATTGTGATTACACGTAAAAATAAAAATAAAAATATAGGATTGAATGGATAACAATACCTTTTTCAGATATTTCTTTTTAAAAATATCATCAACATAGATTAATATATTTATCATTAAATAACGCCATTTAGAAATATTAAATAAACAAATTTAAAAATTAAATTCAGAATAAAATTTTAAAAAATAATTATGTATATTATAAAAAGCCCGTGCATAGCCCTGGTTTTAAATTAGTACATATTAATATTCGATTGATTGAATTTTTAAGATTAATAATATTATTAGTCCACTTGAATGGCCCCTGGATTTTTTTTACACTATGCCTATGAATCCTCGTGTGCTGCTACTGATCTTAACACTAACAAATAAATGAATGGTAAACTTTTGACAACTTCAATTTAAAGAATATTTTCCCTTAGTATTGAAGGTATTATTCATCTTTTGCCTGACATCCTAGTTGAGATTTGATATTGGTTAAAAGATTTTTGTTTGAAATCTTTGACAAGTTTCCTGTTAAACAGAGCTAATAGCACCGTCTCTTCAAGATAGAACTTGGCTCTAATAATATTTCTCTATATTTAATGGCATCTCAAGAACGTCAATATATATTATTATAAAGTATAGCTAAATACTAATGAAAAATTGCCATGATTTGGTGGGCAGGGGTCCAGTGCTCACTGATATAAAGGACTTCCTTTTCCCCGGCAATCCCCAGTAGTAATGGTCCTTGCATGGTTGCATTAGCGAGCATCGGTGGTGGACTCGGCTATAGACGAAAAAGACATGTCCTAGGGTTTCAAGCACCAAAGGACCCTAAAATTCTAAAATTCTTTATACGTATATTTGTTAAATATGCAGCAGCTTATATGTACGTTTGAGCCCCGAAATTTGATTTCAATTTAGGTCCCGTAAAATTCAGGGCCGACCCTATTGACATGCAAATACTTAGTTGCAAATGTCTAGAATTTTAAAATTTATTCCCGGTAGAAAAGAAGGAACAGGAATTAAGATTTTGAATTGATGCTGCGAGAGGTTAAGCTAATTTGGGCAACTAAAAGAGAAAATGGGGGTAAATGTTACCTGTTGCTGTGGTAGCCTGGTTCTAGTTTCTGCAGATTCATATGTTTATGATAATTGATTGTATGTTGCACGCATTTTTATGTTAGTGAAGTGTAATTTAGGTTGAAGTTTTGGATCAGTTAGAAAATTTTAGTTGAACGTTTTTACTTCAACGTTATCATCCTTCAGGATGAATGATAATTTTAATGAGGAATGTTATAAGGAAAAAAAAAGCACTTGTTAAAAAATGAATATGGTAAAATTTAATTGCTGTTATCTATGTTAATAGTTTATTTTTCAATTTTTTAAATAAATAAAAAACTGAATCATGTTATTTTATAATTATTTTAGGAATAAATTTGATATTTTTAATATTTTTTATTTTAATTTTGAGTACCAGTTCCTTAACCATAAGTAAAAATACTCCAAGTACGCCTGTATCTTAATTTATTGCTTTACGATTCCATCCTCCTTAAAATACATCAAAATATATATAAGATTCAGATTTTCGTAATTTTTGCGGGGCCACGAAAATCTCAACTGCTTGCTTATATACCGGTCTAGCTCTAGACTTTAGAAATCATCACTTTCTCGGGGAAATTTTATTTCCAGACTAAAATCTTAAGTTTCAGAGTAATAATTATTGATAAGATAAGAATATCTTTGTGTTAGCAAAATAATAAATAAATTAAAAATCAAGATAATAACAATATTATTTTTTTAATAAAAATTTGCTTTGAATATTAAAAATTCACTCCGAAAATAACATTATTTTTTTCTCTACTAAAAGTTAGATGTTATGTTCTAAAATAACATAAAGATACTTATCAAAATCTATTTATATATAAAGAGTCTCATTCATTTTTATACATTTTTTTAATATCTTATTCAATTTTATATATTTCAAAATTTATCAAACATAGTAAAAATTTTATAATATAAAAATTAATTGCACCCATTTACGTCCCTTATTCTCTTCCACTACACTAATTTTATATACTCCCTTCGTTCCATTTATATTGACCATAATTACTTATTCGTTTCTCTCATAAATATTGGTCACATTTCCGTATCAAAGCAAATTAAGTGTTATATATATTAATTTATTTATAATATGTTAACATTTAAGATTAAATTAGGCAATTTTGCATTGATTGTAAATATATGAATTTAGAATGGTGGCTAATATAAATGGGGCGAATGAGTATTAAATTTTGATTGATCTCATCATTTTACCTATTTTTTTTATAATATTCCGTTTTCTTTAATTTTCGTACCGAAATCAAATATTTACATCTGAACGGGACGGAGGGAGTAGAAGGAGGGGCGTAACCAATATAAGCGGGGATGGCTGATCCCACTAAACTTATAACTTTTCTAAATATATATATAAAAAAATATTTTTAAAAAAGATATAGTGTAAATTTTATTTTTAACCCTACTAAAAAATATTAATTATAATAGTGTATTTAATTTTGATTTCCGGTCCCCTAAGTAGAAGATTAGATTTTTCTTCCCTATCAGGTATGAAAATTAGATTTATATTTACGAACTTAAAAAATACATATAATTCGAAAACAGCCTTTATGTTCAACTTATTTCAATTCAAATTTTAAATGAAGCTGTCCATAAAAACTTTGCACTGCAATTCAATTATGAAAAACCGACCCGGCTTGAACAGTAATGCTAAGTCGCGAATCCACAAATACGATACACATGTACATGTACAGGAAAGATGTTCCGTACTCAAAAAAATCTTCAAAAATTCTTTTCTAGTTAGGTTAATTTCTAATTCTATTACTATAATTCAACATCTAAAAACTATTTAAAAATGATTCGGAAAATGATTTTGGGACCTAACATTGCTACATTTTCCTTCAGGGCAACTGTATGAGATATGTACGTAAGCGAAGGTGAAAACGTAAGCAATACACAACATGAATGTACATACAATTTTATTTACACTACAAAATGTCACTTTATTTTATAATTAGTTTAATAACGCCAAATTAACACATCATGACACCATTAAACCACATACTAATACTGGCAAAAGTTGTGTTTTAAACAACAAGATTTTAATAAACAAGACACCAAAAAGACGCAACAAAACACACACAAACAAGTTTTGGCTTTTATGATGGCAGCTGAGATAGTAGTAGTAATTTTGCATGGTGGTGATGATGATGATCAAGGGTGACTCTTCAAGCTGTAGGCAAAACATCAAGATCGTCCATGGCCCAGTAATCAACCGAGTTCATCTCACTCACTTCCTGCTCCAAGCCCAAGAAGCTCTTCAAACTCGATATCTCATCTTTCAACTCGGGCTCAGTAGTTTGGGCTGGGTTAAAGCTTGGCGGCTGGTAAGTTCCAAAGCTCATCACTGAGTTATGACCCAACTCGGCTGGGAAGTTGGTGAATGGCTGAGTTGACCAGGTTGGATTGGGTGACTGAGTTGACTCGGTAGCAGTAAATGACTGAGCGAACGCGGGGGGGTTGATTGACTGAGTTGGCCAGGTGGGGTAGAGTGACTGAGTTGACCGAGGTGGCCCGGTGTAGGACCGAGTTGACTCAGTTGGAGTAAGTTTGCCGGGACAAACTTTCTTAGCAGGAGGCTGCAGCATTTGTGGTGTAGGAGGGAAGTTGAGCTTGGCCTTGTCGCCACGAATGCGCTTGGCGGCCTCGTCATAAGCCCTGGCAGCCTCTTCAGCAGTGTTGAAAGTACCGAGCCAGACTCGGGCACCTTTTTGTGGATCACGTATCTCAGCTGCCCATTTACCCCAGGGCCTTTGGCGTATGCCTCGGTACATATTCTTCCTGGGCCTCTTTGTTCCTCCTGGTTGACTCAGTTCCTCACTCGCCCCTGTAAAAACAAAAAAAAAATCATCAGATTGTCGAAAAAATAATTCTTTGAAATTCAATCAATAAATAAATAATCATCCATGCACATTAATACCGTACATGATTGTTGTACATCCCATAGGCATGATTTAAAATATCAGCACCAAAATCGGTTAAAAATATTTAACCAATAAAATAAATTATTGATAATTAATTTATTTTTAAAAAAAAATCACCAATAAATCATAAATCAGCATTTTAACACATTTTTCTGATTTCCGAAATGAGTAAGTTTAGAAATTAAGTTAGGACTTTCGGTAGGAGTTGTGAGATGTACCTTGATAAGTGGAGTGGTTGGGGTTGGCAAGAGAGTTGTTAAAGGGTGGGACATGTGGGTAAGAGTTCCAGCCGAACCCATCTAAAGCAGTGGTGGTGCTGCCATGAAGCTGGGCGTACAGGTCTTGTGTGGACACTTTCCGGCTAGTTTTAATAGGTGGGTCGAACCCTGAAATCACTGAACCTCCACACATGTTTCTTTGGGTTTTTGAGAGAGAATGAAAAAAGAGAAATAATATGATTTGGGAAAAAAAAACAGAGGGTATATATATGGGCTTTATAGGCGGTGCCACACTAGGCCCCGAGGCACGTGTCCTGTAATAAAAAAAATACAGGATTCTTTAAAATATATTTTTGTCCCTTAACCTTTTCTTGTTAAACTTTAATAATTTTTTGTACATAGATATTTCGTTTTGCGAAAATACTATTTATAATTACACGATAATAAAAGATAATTATAATTTGTTTGAAAAGTAAATGAAAGATTTTAGTTGTTTTTAGTCAAGAGTGTAAAACTCGGAAATTTGATATATTCGGCTACGTTTTCAAAATCAGAATAATCGGCTGATTCATCGAGTATTCGTTTTCAGCATTCGAGTAATTACTTGAATTCGGATCATATTATCTCCGATTTCCGTGTATTCGCCAGAGTACTTGTTCGGGTTGACCGGATTTTAAAATACTGTTTTTAGTGGTAAATTGCATTTTCAAAAACATTTTTAACGAGATTGTAGATGAACTCGTGGAATCGTAAATAAATAACAAAAGTATTGCATTTTTTATAAATTCTCTAGAAACATGCTTATAATATTAACATTTTTTCTGAAATAAATAAAATACTATATTTCAATAAAATTATAAATCAAAACTATAGTTAGTAATGTCCAGAATTGGACAGAGTAGCATGCAGAAGCAGAACTAGGTGTAGCGGTGAACAAGTAAAAGAGAAAATGACAAGAGCCGCATTAACTCATGGGGGGTTATTAATCTGGTGGAGGTTCGTAATTTATATTCCATGAGATCATTAGAGATATAAAGGAGGTCCGGGATGACAACATCCTTATTCCTTTTCTTTCTACTTTTTCATTTTCATAATTATTACATTTTGTATATATATAAGGAAGACTGGACTGATCGGGAGGAATAATAATTTGTACTTTTTTATACAATAAAAATTTATGTTACTTTAGCCCTACTAAATTTTGAAAAATCAAGTATAAAATCTGAAATATTGTGGTGATAAAAATGAACACTATTCATTTGGAGAATCAATAAGGAGAGATATATAGTAACATCCATACATACATGCGTACTTTAACCGGAAAAGGTATGTTATATTGTAATGATAAAAATGTATTTGTGGCACTAACATATTATTAATTATTCTATCGTAAACAATATATATTTATAAATAATATGGACTACTTGTCCACACGACGAATCTAATAAGGGCCACCGGGGGACACGTGTCTCCAGGGATGGTAAAATAATCTGATCCGACGGATACCCGATCCGAAACCCGAAATTTTGGATTTATCGAACTCGATTATTTGGATTTGGATATGGATATGAATTTAATTTTTAAACCCGATTTTTTTTGGATTTGGATATTAGATACACCGATCCGAAACCAGATTTGAAATTCGAAACTCCATTTTAATCTGAACCCGAAATCCAAGAAAACCTGAATTATTATATATATATATAATATATTATAATTTTATGTATAACATATTATAATATTATATATATATATATTATTTTATATAATATACATTATACATATTATTATATAATTTTTAGAACATATGTTATTTATGTTAAAAATTAATTAATTATAAAATTTAATGAAATATAATTATTCAATTATTTAAACGGGTGATAAGATTTATAAGGTTAACAAAACATCTTTTAGCGATAAATCTAAAACATTGGGTATCAATTGAGTTGATTTTTTAAATATTAACTATACATATAATAATACAATTAATAATGTGATGAAGTGGTTGAAGATGACACGTTAAAAATTCTTTCTCTGCAGGTTGCGTGTTCGTAATATCAATAGCTATACAAATTTTCAGATTTCGGGCTCGGGATTGGGTTGGGGTATAAATATCCAATTTAAAAAAAAAATCGGGTTTTGGGTATACCAGAATCCGATCCGAAATTCGATGGATCGGGTTCAGGTATTCATTTTTGGGTATTTTTTGGGTTCGGATCGGGTTCGGGTATGGATAAAATTTTCGGATTTATATATGAATTCTGCAATAACCGGCCCGATCCGACCTGATTGCCATCCCAACGTGTCTCCCCTAAAATTAAATTTTATGTTTTCTTACCATTAATTTTTTTGAAAATATATGAAAGTGCCCCCATGAAATTCAAAATTATAAAAGCATTTTCTCCAAAATTTGCTCGGTATCTCCCTAAAAATATATTTGTGGATCTGCCCCTGCTCGTCCATACATACAATCCCACATAAAATAAAAAATTAAAAATTGAAAATATTTTTGGAATGATCTTTAGGACAACGGATTTGGTTAAAATGATTGTTATCCGTCAGGCATCCCTTGATGTGATATACACATACCTACCGGCTACCACATTCTTAGTCCTTTCACAGTTGAACTTGGACACGTTGAATTTATATTTCCTGAAATCTGCATAAGTTAGAAGATATATGGACATGGTCTGTGACTAGCAGAGAAATAGCAACAAAAGAGAAATGGCAAGTGAAGAACATAACTGAAATGCATATCTGTGTCAGCACTCATCCAAAAGTTTGCAACAACACCAGTAACTGGCAGTTAAGAGGCAGAAATTGAGGTAAAAGTTGTCAAGAAAACTGCTTTCTGTTTGTCTGCCATTTTCTCCTTTGCTTCCCACCAAGAAAGCAACCCAAAACTTCCTCATCTCTCACTATATCAACGTGCAACTACTTTCAATCGGAATGTCACACAGAAAACGCATCAGGGTCACACCATCTGTACCCGGGTCACAGTCTCAGAGATATGAAATAAGAAGCAAGTAGTTTGCTAACAACCCAGGCTCCATCACAAAACACGTAAACAAGAATGCGAGTTTAAAGGAAGCTTGGAATAAATCTAGCACGGAAGGCCTCAACAGTTAGGCCAAGGAACCTATAAAATTATAGTAAAAAGCTGGAACCATGAATCATGATATTACATGCAACATGCATATAAAGTACCGAGACAGCCTAATGTAGATTACATTATTCCACATCGAGTTCGTACATTCTAAATTTGATTCAGAACAGAAACAAGTGACAATAAGTTCTTCCAAATTTGACTATCTTATTCCTTCTTTAGAGGTATTTTTAGAAAGTAACAAATTTCTCTTATGACACGACTAACCTCCTGAAGATACATTATTGAGGACCTGAGGTGATCATTTGGCTCACTGCATTGAAAGCAGCAATACAGTCAATTTTACAATTGCGGATCAAAATATAAATTGATAAAATATATAGATAGATAAACCCTCTTTAATGGAAGCAAGTCAGCAACAGTCTCCGAGCATTGAGCATATCTGGTAGTCCTAAAAACTTGTGACTAGTCAGAATTTGCAATAGCAAACAAAATGAATCGAAAACATCTGATACAGGACTATCTAACATAGGTCTGTAAATGTCATCTAATCGAAAGTTCATGAGAAGCAGCATCAGTACAAGAAGAGATCTATTCCTTACGTTTCATATTTCAATTTACAGACAATAGCATTTACCTGTTCAAGTACCAGAAAAACATTTTTCATCCCTTGCGAGTTGGAGACCCTTACCAAGTTTCAGTGCAAACACATTTAGCAGAGTTCCAAAAACATCCACCAAGATTGGAACTTTCTGTCCGAGAAAGAAGTGACTGTCCATTCCAGACTCCAAAAGGACATTCATACTAATAAATGCATCAGCGGTAAAGCAAAAAAAAAATTCACAATAGATGCTGTGGAATTTAATATTAGATAACTTTCAAAAGATTTGAAATTCACTATTCACAATATTATCTTCAAGTAATAAAACATGGTTCCCATAATTTCTCAAAGAGAAACAGGCACAAACTGGAGATCCTGTCATACAGTAAAGATATTGCAGTACTAAACAGATGATAATTCTTTCAAATTTTTGCAGATTCCTAGTGATTTATTAGGCTGTTGGACCTTGGTATCCTCCCTGGTTTGAAAAAGAACCTCCACGGCCACTATGAGGCCCGTTTTGGTCATTCGTCACTGGAGGTTGATGAATAGGCTCTCTTCGATCTTGATCCCAATTATCTCTTCTCATTGGCTCTCTCCTTTCAGTCTGCATGGTCTCTCGACGCCTATCATATCGCACTCGAGGTCTCGATCTAGTTGGCTGCCTATCATCATACCTGTACTGTGGTCTATGTATAACCTTCCCATCAACAAAGAGATCTCCTGTTAGTCCATACGCACCACCACATCAGGATTACGTTTTTAAATAAGAAATGTCTTCAGTACTAGCCTTTCTATTTGTATATATACTTAAAAAAGAAAATAGTCAAGACTAACCTCCATAATCTTTGTTGGGTACATCAAGATATGAATCAGGCAGAACCCACAACACTCCAGGTATCTCTGTTAATAAACAAGTTACCAGAAATCAAATGATAATCAAATCAAATAGATAGCTATTTGTGAACGCCTAATACCACTGTGTCGCTACCATATCAACTGGCACAAAAATATCAGCATGAGCTACATTTGGTTACCTCCAAAAATTATTCAATGCCTGGAAGTAATTTTAAAACTTAAAACTAATGTAATATTACTTACAAGTTTATAAGTTATTATAGTTAAATTCATAACGTATAACTTAGAAGTTATCAAAAACTAAAACAATGACGAAAATAAAAATACTAGAATTTACCTGTAGTGGGGGTGATAATATTTTTTGTAAATTCAAGTTACAATATCCAAATAAATGCCTCCTTTCTACTTTTCAAAATACAACTATAGTCATTTTACAAGTCGCAGGTCATAATTCAACAAACAAACCAACAAACCAAATAAGTTCGTTTAGACTTATAGGTTGTTTTTACCTCATGTCATTATTACCCAAAAAAGTTTAAAGATACAATTGCAAGAAGCATTTAACCACGGAGAAAGTTAAAAGCATTTTCAAGCACAATACTATGTTTCAAAAAGGTAATGCCTAAAAGAAATCTAAACCTCCTAACAGGAGAATTAAACAGCATCAAGTGAACAATGGTCAATAAACAACTTATCTTCCAAGTACAAACATTTAGATGTTCTCAACTTGCTATGGAGGATTGATGACCGAAATTTATTAACAAAGTTAAGGTATCATTATAAAAGGGTCCCTTTAAATCCTAACTTAGTGAATGCTAATTTCATGAAATATCGCATAGAAATGATTCTTTTATCAAAGTAATATTTTCAATAATATCACTAAAAGAAAACTTTATTAATATAATAGGAAAAGCTAGTAATACAAAAATCAGAAAAAGCTCAGAAAATGGGCTTCTTACATACAGCCTTCAATACAAGTCTAAAATCATATATATTTTAAAGTCTTTATACTTTTAAATTCCACAATAAGATACCATTTAAAGTAGAATTTGCAATTTTATTTAGAAAAGAGAATATGTCAACCAAAATCTACACAGCACAAAAAATGTCAAAAATATAAAATTATAATATAGGAATGTAACCTTTCATTTTGTAAGAAAGCTCTTCAGAAATCAAAGCACCAAAACCAGTATAAGTTGTCGTACTAACAGAGTAAATCTTCTTTTTCGCCTCCTCTTCACTGGAAAAAACACAACAAAACCAAAAACTAATACATAAACAACACTTATAAACACAAAAATACACATCAACACAAAAATTAAGTGACAAGCCTAATTTTAATCGGAAACAAACTTTTCATTTACATATTTAATCATGCGTATCCTCAAGCTAAGCAAATAAACCGAAAAGTAACCAACAACTCGATATACTACTAATTTTTTCTCTTTCTCGAACCTAATATAATAGCACATCGTGTTCTTATCAATAACACAATAGAAACAAAGTATTTTAAAGTCTCGATCATATCAATAACATAACAGAAACAATGTATATCCTATTTTCGATATAACAATAAAATAACAGAAACATCATATTTTTTGTCTCGATAAATGAATAATCTCGATAAATTACCTTCCGACAACGGAAGCAAGAGCTTTAACATACGCCCCAATCATTTCCTCCTCACTAGGCTTAGGCTCGCCAGTGAACTCCATAACGATCAACCAATGCTCGTAATCACACCCGTCCAGCAGTATCGTTGCTTTAGGTGGCCGGTTACTCCAATTAGGCGACGAATCGTTGAGCGGCGAGTAACCCGACCCGGATGTCTTGAACCGAACCGGAGCTCCGGGCGGAGACAAAATGGAGTTGAGTTTGTGGGCTAGGAGCGTGAGAGTCAAGCGAGGAGCAGTGGAGAGTGGGGATAAGGAAGGGGAGTGAGAGACAGCGCGTGAAATGAGTGTGGCTAATGTGCGCCGGGCTGTGAGAGTAGTCGCCATTGTTGAGTGTGTGTCTAGAGAGATGAGTTTTGGGGGTTTTATTAGGGTTTATCAGGATTTTTCATTTTTTAATTCTAATTTTCATTTCTCATTTTGGTTTTATATTAATTACAACAAATTATATGGTCGGTTAATTAAAAATACTAAATGGTTAAGTGTCACTTTGACTTATCTTTACTTAATTTTAATTGCTTTCACCACGTATAGTTTATAATCATAATATTTCAAATTTTCTTCTGTCTGATTTAAAATTTAAAATTAATATTTTATTCAAAAAAATTAAAAATTATTAACTTAAACTATGAAACCAAACCACCTAAAGCACAAGTCAAATCTACTTACATGATGGATTACAGGGAGTACATTTTCCTTAAAATAGCCCAAATTTTTAAACCTCGGTACATTTTAAAAAAAAACATGTTTTGCCTAAAAAAAGAAGCATGTTTACCTTTCAAATAATTTTCCCAAAATTTTTTATGTGTGGCATGTTTACTTATAAAAATATGAGAACCAACATGATTAAAAAATTTATAAGCAGTCATATAACTCTATTAATATGAGTCTTTTTGGGAGGTACCCAAAATCAAATTAAATGAAATTTGTGCAAGACTCGGTCCAAAGCGGACAATATCATATTAATGTGGAGTTAGACTTGCTTAGCAAGCCCAACAAGTGGTATCAAAGTTTCAGGTTATAATGATCCAAAACAATCTCATGTGGGCTCCAGAATGGATCTATGAGGAGGTAGATGGGCTACTTAGTATGGGCTCAAGGAAAAAGGCAGGTGGGCCTTCTAGTATGGGCCTAGGGGGAGTCAGAAAGCCAAGAAGGATTCCAGTATGGGTCCGAGGGGGGGCAGATCACACAATCAGGTGACAGATTCGGCAAATGTCGGACCCGATGTGTGAAGGGGGAGATTGTTAGGAGTTGTCCCACATCGTTTGTGGAAGGGGCAGATTGAAGTGTGAGGTCACCACAAAAATATTCTCTTTCGGCATATTATATGTTATTGACCGAGGAAGGGGAGTTTCATTGTTATTCAGAGGCAGTACAGGTGGATAATTCAGTTTAGTGGAAATCAACCATGGATGAGGAGATGAGTTCTCTTGAGAAGAATGAGACATGGTCTTTAACAGAGTTACTAGTAGGAAAGAAGGCTTTACAGAATAAGTGGGTGTTCAGGATCAAAGAAGCACATGATGGCAGCAAGAGATACAAGGCAATGTTAGTAGTTAAGGGTTATCAACAGAAAAGGGTATTGACTATACCAATATATTTTCTCCCGTTGTTAAGATGACTACAGTTAGAATTGTGCTAAGTATTGTGGCTGCAGAGGAGTTACATCTAGAGCAACTAGATGTTAAAACCGCGTTCTTACATGGTGATCTTGAGGAAGACATCTACATGGTTCAGCGAGACGGATTTCAAGTAGCTGGGAAAGAAAACCTTGTTTACAAGCTTATTAAAAGCTTGTATGGTTTAAAGCAAGCACCAAGACTATGGTACTTGAAGTTTGACAACTTTATGATGAAGAATGGATACACGAGGAGTGCTATGGATCATTATTGTTACTTTAAACAGTTTGATTCATCTTATATCATATTGTTGTTGTATGTTGATGACATGTTGATAACAGGATCAAACATGAGGGAAATCAACAAGTTAAAGAGACAGATGTCTGTGGAGTTTGAGATGAAGGATATGGGTGCAACAAAACAGATACTTGGTATGAGCAATATAAGAAATATAGCTGAAGGTCTTTAAAATTATCTCAAGAAACCTATGTTGAGAAATTGTTGCAGAAATTCACTGTCTAGGATGCGAAGTCCACAAGTACACCGTTGGCAAGTCACTTTAATCTCACAAAAAAAGAAATCACCTAAAATGAATGAAGGCAAGAAAAATATGGCTAAAGTTCCTTATGCATCTGCAGTCAACAGTTAAATGTATGCTATGGTGTGTACAAGGCCAGACATTGCTCATGCAGCTGGAGTTGTTGGCAGATTTATGTCTAATCCAGGAAGAGAGCATTGGGAAGCAATCAAGTGGTTATTATGCTACTTGAAAGGCACACCCAAGATTGCACTATGTCTCAGTAAGAAAGATGTTATCTTGGAAGGGTTCTCTGATGTAGATTTGGGTGGATGTTTGGATACAAGAAAAAGTACAACGGGTTATATTTTCACTTTGGGTGGCACCGCAGTTAGTTGGATGTCTCGACTTCAAAAGAGTGTTGCTCTTTTAACCATAGAAGCAGAATATATGGCTATCTCTGAAGCTAGCAAGGAGATGATTTGATTGAAGAATTTTCTTGAGGAGTTGGGTAAGAAACAGGCGGACAGTGCTTTGTATAGCGACAGTCAGAGTGCTATTCATCTTGCGAAAAATCCTGTGTTTCATGCTAGGACGAAGCATATTCAGTTGAGATATCACTTTACAAGAGAGTTGATAAGTAACGGTACTTTGTCCTTAAAGAAAATCATTGGTTCAAAAAACCCTGCAGATATGTTGACTAAGGTGGTTATGAATGAAAAGTTGAAGTTTTGCGTAGCTTCAACTGGCCTTCAGAATTGATTGATGAGAAGGCGCTGCACTAGTTAGAGTTATTGATTGAAGAATTGATTTTACTAGACTTACAAGAGTGAAGTGAAGATTGGTCAGACTCCAAGTGGGAGATTGTTGGGTTTGTGGAGTCTATTAATTAAACCCATGAAAATAGACTATTCAGATTTAGATTCAGATTAGTTTATGGATTAGTCCACTTTTCAGATTTGGACTATAATTTTGATTTAGGCCTAGTTTCTTCTCTTATAAATACTCATGTAATTGTAAAATCATAACACAACAAATTGTGAGAGATCAATACAAAATTAGTGTGGCTTGTGGAGTAGGAATTTCCGAACCAAATAAATCTTTGTCTTGTGTGATTGTCATTTATTTTGTTATTCTTGTTTATTCACTTTGGGTTTTGTTTTCGTTGTTGTATACTCAACAATTGGTATCAAGAGCCTAGGTTTTCAGGCGAGTTATGGAAATGGCAGAAGACAGGAAGGTAAAGATCGACAAAATTGATGGCAAAGATCATGGGTTTTGGAAGATGCAAATTGAGGATTATTTGTATCAGAAAAACTACACAAACCGCTGGAAGAGAAGAAACAACTTCGATGAAGGAGGAAGACGGGAAGATATTGGACAGGAAGGCTCTAGGGATTGTCAGGTTGACTTTGGCGAAAAGCGTTGCTTATAATATCGCCAAAAAAACAACAACTTATGGTTTGATCAAGGTTTTGTCAAACATGTATGAGAAGCCGTCTGCTTCAAATAAGGTGTTTTTGATTCGTTTGTTAGTTTCCACGAGATTGAATGAAGGAGATTGTGTTGCTAATCATGTGAACGAATGTAATTATATCTTAGCAAGATTGGCATCGGTGGATATTAAATTCGATGATAAGTACAGGCCCTGTTGTTGGCATCCTCATTACCAAACAGTTGGTCGGGATTTGTCACTACTATAAGTAATTCGTCTGGGAGCGGTAAGATGACTTTTGATGGAGTTCGAGATTCGATTCTTGGAGAAGATATTCGTTGGAGAAACTCAAGAGAGTCGTCATGTTCCTTATTGAGTGCTGAGAGTAGAGGCAGAAAGTTCGGAAAGGGGCTGAATAAGGGGCGTATCAGATCGAAGTACGGCTCCCGTGGCTCCTAAAGGAAAGAGTAAAGAGGATAATTCAGCTAACGTAGTTGAAGAATTGGTGGATGACGATGCTTTGATTTGTTGTGTTGAATGTTCGGTTGAATTATGGGTTATGGATTCTGGTGTATCATTCTATGCTACCCCTTGCAAGGATTTAATGTTAAATTTCAGAGTTGGAAATTTTGATAAAGTTCGTCATGCTGATGATGAGACTTTGGATATTGCGGGCATGGGAGATATTAATCTCAGAACCTCTTTGGGAACTAGATAGACATTGAAAGATGTAAGGTACATTCCTGGACTGAAGAAGATGTTGTTATTTGCGGGTCAGTTAAATAAGGAAGGGTATCGAGTTACTTTCGGAGACGGACAATGGAAGGTTATAAAATGGAATCTAGTTATTGCTCGTGGAGAGAAAAATGGGACTTTATACATTGTTGAATAATCTAACTATAAAGCAAATGCAGTTGCCGATGAGATTGAGTCTTCAACTTTGTGACACCAAAGGCTTGATCATATGAGTGAAAAATGTATGAAGATGTTAACTGCGAAGGGGAAGATTCCAGAGTTGAATAATATGGAAATTGGATTCTGTGAACCATATGTTCTTGGAAAGCAGAAACGTGTTACTTTTTCAAAATCAGGGAGGACCCCCAAGACTAAGAAGTTAGAGCTAGTTCATACAGATGTATATGGTCCAACAACAGTTGCATCATTGGGCGGATCTCACTACTATGTCACTTTCATTGATGATTCCACTAGAAAGGTATGGGTTTATTTTTTGAAGAATAAATTAGATGTGTTTTCTACTTTCAAGAAGTGGAAGACCGAAGTTGAAAATCAGACCAATTTGAAAGTGAAGAGTTTGATGTCAGATAATGGTGGTGAATACATTAGTGATGAGTTTAAAAGTTATTGCGCGGAATTTGGGATTAGAATGATTAAAATTATTCCAGAGACACCACAACCAAACGGTGTTGCAGAGCGCATGAATAGAACCTTAAATGAGAGGGCCAGGAGTATGAGATTACATGCAGGGTTGCCAAAGATGTTTTGGGCATATATAGTTAGCACAAAAGCGTATCTAATAAATAGAGGACCTTCAAGTCCTTTGGGGTTCAAGATTCCTGAAGAAGAGTGGCTGGAAAAAGAGGTAAATCTTTCACACTTGGGAGTTTTTGGTTGTGTTTCTTATGTGCGTGTTAAAGATTCCGACAGGGACAAGCTTGATCCGAAGGCAAAAAAGTGTATCTTTATTGGTTATGTCTCAGATGATATGGGTTACCGTTTCTGGGATGAACTGACTAAGAAGGTCGTTAGAAGTAAAGATGTTACTTTTAGTGAGAATGCAGTGTATAAGGATAAGCTTGTAGTCGATTCTGAGTTTACAAAGGAACAACCTGAGAAAGAGGAAGCAGTGCTTGAAGATATTACAGAAACAGATCTTGCAGGAAATGGTGGGAGTTCAGAGAATGTTGATGACAGGGTTCCAGTAATTCCATATACTGAGGTAAGAAAATCTAGTAGACGTATGAGGCCTTTTGAGAGGTGACCAAAACCAAATCCGTGCGGGTCTGGCCCAAAGTGGACAATATCATACTAATGTGGAGTTAAGGCCTTCTTAGCAGCCCAACAAGTGGTATCAGAGTTTCAGGTTATAACGGTCCAAAACAATCTCATGTGGGCTCCATAATGGATCTAGAAGGAGGTAGATGGGCTATCCAGTATGGGCTCAAGGAAAAGGCAGGTGGGCCTTCCAGTATGAGTCTAGGGGGAGTCAGAAAGCCAAGAAGTATGGGTCCAGGTGGAGCAGATCACACAATTAGGTGACAGATTCGGCAGGTGTTGGGCCCGATGTGTGAAGAGGAGATTGTTAGGAGTTATCCCACGTTGTTTGTGGAAGGGGCAGATTGCTAGCATATAAGCAGCCAGATAACTCTATTAGTACGAGGCCTTTTGGGATGTGCTCAAAACCAAATTCGTGCGGGCTCGACTTAAAACGGACAATATCATATTAATGTGGAGTTAGGCTTGAACAAGCCCAACACTGGTACAACAGGAAGACTTCAGCCTCCCAAGATTTGCTTTACCAGGCTTATATATTCATTCAATGCTTGCTATTACCACTGTTTCTGTTGTGTGTGTCTATTCTTAAACGGATATGAGAAATGTATCATATTTTCGAGGCGAGAGTCCGGATCAATTTACAACGCTAGATATAGGCCTAGTTGCCCCCATTAAAGTGGGAAAATCTAGGATACGGGGCACTGTAGTCCTTTCGAACTACACATACACCGTTTCTCAGACCAAGACCAATAAGATTGTTGTGGAAATTGGTAATCTGAAAAAAAATTGTAATAAAAGAAAATAAAGGATAAAGCTGATAGTGATATTGTGGCCTGGGGAGGAATTTGCTATGCTTTAAAGTAGTATTAGCACATAGAGGTTTCAAGCTTTGGTTTTGAAAAAAAAACACAAGTTGAGAGTAATTTTGTGGCAAGTACTGAATTGGGATATCGTTAACATCAAGTAGTGCTGTTCTTAAAGTCTCGAGTTTTGCATGTCATTGTAACATCATATGATTTGGACCGGGGAGGAAGAAGGAGAGGCTGCATTTCCAGCATGGAGATAAAGGCTCAACTAGTCTCAGCAGAGCAGTGTAAGCTATAGTTTACACTTTACTATCTGTAAAGCCATTTAGTTCCTCCCCTTTATTTTGTTGTGGTTCTTTTTAAAAAACAATTGTCATGCATATGCCTGACTATCCTCATCACCATTTTTTTACCTAGTGATAACTTATGTGCAGAACTGTGAGATCAAAGTACAATAGTAAGTTCATATGCTCGGATATAAGTTCCTGATTATCCGACTTAGAAGTATATCGATTTCCCCAAAATTAACCAAATACTTTCAGGATATTTTATTCTATCCATAAATCTATTTTCTTCCGTACGACTTTGTTAGAATATATTATGATCCAGTTACGTCCTTATTTATCAGAAACCTTAAGTTGTGTCAAATAAATCAATCCAATAAATGATTTAAATGTATATCAAGACAATGCCAGGTTGTTGGGCAAAAATGTTAACATTACAATGGGCTCCAAATATAATGATATAATGTTCCTGGCAATGTCAGAATAATGTTATTAAACACAAGTTTATATTTAGGGATGAGGAGGCAGGCATGGTGGGGGAAATTGCATTCCTACGTATCCCACCTTAGCATTGGCACACGTAGCACTCAGCCTCATTGTATTGATTTTAGGCTGCAGATTTATGTTCATGAACTTCACATTCTCGCAAGGTGCCCCTGGGCTGCAATTTAAATTCACCGCTACTTCTGATGCTGCTGTGCCCTTTATATCTTCATATGTAACATCACTGATTTTCACAAGTGATGGCTGCAGGCATCAATTATAATCAACCAAAATATTAGAATAATCAACGAAAGAGTGGCTGAAGTGTAAGCAGTGATTAATTGGTTTTAGGTAGATTACGATATTTAGCATTAGTCGATTACTGTTGTTGGTTAACTAGACCTAAGGTAATTTTAGTACATTTTGTAGAACTTATGCGATTTCATGTATGTTTTGTACTAACCTTGTGGGAATTGGTGCCGTAGTTTTGATCAATGATGATAGGGTACTTTACATTGTCCATGACAATGTTGCTGAAATGCAATCCTGCAGCTTTGCTTGGACCTGATGCAGGCCATGTCTTGATTCTTATACCATTTGTAGTTCCTACCATTGTGCAGTTTCTCACAGTGACTCCTGTCACATCTAGTTCATTTGGTAGCTTTCCCAGGCTTCCCACACTGTCAAAACAAACAAAATCAGTAAGCTATAGTAGTGGTAATTAAAAAGGAGAGGTAAAAAAGAGAGAAGACGATACCTGATGCCGTGTCCAGGGCCACAGGTAACTCTACTGACATTCACATTGGTTGCTCCTTGGCCGAGAGATATGCAATCATCCCCTGTTCTGATTACAGTCTTTGTAACTCTAACACCGTTGGATTTGCTGATGTGCATGCCATCGGTATTGGGGCTATTCTCAGGAGCAAAGATATGAAGACCATTTATCCTGATGTTTGCACTGTTTGTAATATGCATGTGGAATCCCATGCTGTTCAATGATGTGAGCCCCCTAACCTTTGCATTCTGTACATCGTTGAAGTACAGCGACTGCACATGCCATTAACGATTATCGTTAGAATAGGCATGTGTGTGAGTATCAGGAAAAGAACCCCTGTCAAAAATCTATGCTTGCCTTTGAAAAAAATATGACAAATTTTTATGTCACAAAGTATTAAATGTATTCGTCTAAGCTACTTACTACTAAATTTTACGCATACTACGAAGACATGACGACAGAATATAAGGTAAAACAGGAACATAACAAAAATCATCAAAAGCTTGTACTGATAAAGATGATTGAGCTTACAGCGGGAAGAAGATCACAGTTGCTGTTATGCCGACAGTCATTAAACTTCCACACATCTGGACCTGAACCATCGATAGTACCAGGGCCGGTAACGACCAAGCCATTTACATGCTCAAATGAAATCCATGATTTATCAGAGTACTCGGAGGGATCAGCAATTGCTTTCATGGTTCCTTGAACCTGAACTGTTATCGGGGACAGAGGTGGGCTTCTGCATGGCCCTTGAAATATAGTTTCTCCAAGTGTGAATACACCAGGAGGAACCACAACTGTTGCTATCCCATTAAAATCACAAGCAGCTCTCCATGTTTTCATAAAAGCCTGATCATATGTATTCAAAAGCATATATGTCAGCAATGTATATATAGAGATACAATGTTTTTACTGATAGGATAAGGTAGCAGCATTATTTGTTTTTTTGTTTTCTAATTATATTTGGCGGTGATAGTGAAACATTTCTTTTCACAGGGGATATAGATCTTGAATTTAAATGTTCTGGCAATCCTAATTTCTCATAAAAGAACGCTGTAATATAGAATAGGTTGCCAAAGGCCCAGAATTCTACATTGAAGAGGGTTTGATAGGCTATAATTGTCCACATTTTCCTGTGACTGTGTTGGTCTTCTGGTATGACATAATCTTGTTTTCATATGTTGATTATGCGCTAACAGATATATCAGTTCTGGGATCTATGATTTCACTTTTGTTATGCCCTAACCAAATTTTAACACTTACGCGTAAACACACTCTTGGTAATGATACTTGGTAATTTTAGCACCGCGAAAGACCTTTATCTTACCTGAGATTGTGACAATTTTCTTCCAGGTTTAGCACCAAACTGCAGGACATTAAAAAGGGTACCGGGGTTAGGGGCAGGACGCGGAACACCACGACCAGGACCAGGAAGTCTGTGGTGGCCTCCTCTGTGGAGGCCTTTAGAAAGACCACTCTTGAACTGACAAGCGAACAAAGCCAAACACAAAACAAATGTAATCAATGCACTTGTTCTTGTGCTAGCTTTACTCGAGATGGCCATTTCCACGTCCACCAAACTCCCCCCTGATGATCTGCACCAGATATATCCCTAGTTTATAATATAAGTATTCTGTTTAATTTTTTTAAAATCTTTTATAGCTCCTACCTGCAGGAGCTATATCCGAAGAAAGGTAAGAGGTAGCTCCCTTTACATGTTTATACCTCAATTTGAGTTTCTAAATTATTAAAATTAATATTTTTTTTCCTAACCACTCAGTTTGTACATAGAATGCCCTGACTCTGCGTTTAAATCTCATGATTTTGTTGGTTTGCTTAATTAAGCACTTTGTTTGTTTAATGTTTATTCCCCTATATATAGAGTTGGTCACTGTCTATTCAACGGGCTGTCTTTCTGCTGCACCTCAGGCTCTTTTTTAACCCTCTACAAAAATTTCTCAACTTTTCATCATCTTTTGTTGAAGATACAAAAGAAAATTAACTCTGCCACATCTTTGTTCAGCTACATTCGTAGTTCACCACATCTCCAACCACCAAGAAGTTGATACTTTCTGCAGACTGCAGTATAAGTGTTGGGTTACCCTGTATCGACCACGGAAGATTTTACATCAATTCTGGAATGCAAAAAGTCCTTCGCTCCTCTGATATTATTTTTCTCATCAATTTGGTTTCAGAAGTTGCTTAGCAGTGTTCTAGTTCTGTTGGTTATGGAAGAAAATGTGCACTGTGCACAGACAAAAGTTAATGAATTTTGCCGGAGTTTCAACTTAATAGCTAAAAAAAAGTTCCTTCTTGTCCCTTGACATGTTTCCAACAGAACCTATCAGACACATAGTGAACTAGTGACTAATCTAACACAAACAATCATTCGAGAGAGAGAGAGTTGCACTAGAGATGTAAAGCTACCAAAACATATACTCCTTTATTCTAAATATAACATAGTTCCATAAAAGCCTTCAGCTACAAGAACTTGATTACATGCAGAAAGAGGATTAACAGTGATTCTGTAAAATCCTCGTAAAGAAAACAACATGAACATAGCTATTTTAATAAATATATCTAGACACCACCACATACATATATTCAAAGTAGGGCGAGACTTTACTAGGGATGCTGTGACAACGTGGAAAGGAGAACAACATAACATAGCTGATTGATCGACTTATTATATATCTAGATATCACCAAGACATAAAGTAGACATCAAGGCATGGAGGCTTTCCTAGTCGTCTTGTTATCGGGATAATCAGCGATCACAGTGCCACCGTAGAACTTGGCAGCCTCATAGCAATCAATACGGTATTCCACGGCTGCAGGAACTGGATTAATTACCTGAACCTTTGGTTTCTGTGGCTGGTACCAATACCTATGTTGTTTATATTGATGCTGCTGCTTTTTCTTATTTCCAAAATATTCATCCAACATAGCAAAACCTTCTAAGCCAACCTTCATAAGATCTGATGATGATTTGTTTGGTGCCATTTTTTTGCAGTGTGTAACTTTAATTCTAGTTATCTATATATGCAAGAAAAGTGAAGCTGAGACTTGTTTGTTTGGCTTGTGCATGTGATCATATGTCCTAAACCCCTTTATATAGGAAAAACTCAAACCAACTATCCAACTTGAGAGATTATTCTTTTAAGATAAAGAGTTGTATATGTGGATATCATTCCAGTTATGCAACTTAAAATTCTGATAACAATTTAGGGAGTTTTGGAATGAGGGTGAACAGGAGAGCCTTATGGAATAATGTTTACAAATACTAAATGATGAATATTCCCACTAACAAATACATATGTTTACACGCACATCAGATATAAGTGTATATTTCAAGATTTAAAGTAGCCTCTGCAGAAATCAGATCAAGAGTACCTGCAGAAATCAGATCAAGAGTATCATTTACATATTATGCATTTTTTTGTTACTAGTTAAACACACTCATATACTTAATTTTATTTAACAAGTTTCGGACTCTTGATATTTACTAAAAGAAATGTAAAATAAGCGAGGGAGAGATCGCTACAGAGATGTTGGGTATGTTTAAAAAAGTTGATATATAGTGAAGGGCGAGTTTAGGGATAAGATGCATGCATGATCTGTTTTTCCCATATAAAATTAGCATATTCATTGCCCACTGATGCTAAATAATTGAGAATCTGAGCATAAGAGTATAGCACACGTTTCCACATACCTATATTTGAATTAGGATGCCAATCGTGTATCGACGAATTGCTCAAGTTGCTTATACCATGGATTTTACTTAATTTTTCCTTAATAGAGGATGTGAAGTTTACTTGATTCATAAAATAAGATTCTTAATACTACAGTACAACCTCTACATAAGAATACTAATAACCTCCACAATTAATATTCTATATTTTTTATAAGTATCTTTTTTATTAATTTTCCTCTATATAAGAATAAAAATGTTAAAGATTATATATATATATATACACATATATATAAACATATGTGTGTGATAGATATATATTCAATAATATATAATTTTCTTACATAAATAAATATGAAAGATGACTTAATATATTTTCCAATATTATATCGTTTTGATTAATATTTCATCATTAGTTTGGTTTCCCATATAATCACATTCTTGTCAAATTGTTTCAAAAAAATCATGTATTTAATATTATGTTACATAATTTATCTCAAAAAGTTATAATATATTTTTTAAATTCATGTAACAAGATATATAATACATTATTTTTAATTAATTTTTTAAATTCAAAATTTATTTGGCAACCTGCATACAGGTTTTACTATACCTCTTTAATTTTGGGTAGCTAACAAATCACAAAAGTTTCCTCTTTGCTCTAGCACACCAACACGTTACACATGTTATAACAAACTATTCAGTGGGATTTTCTACCACTTTTGGCAATTGAGACATTTGCCAACACCCAGCAGATAATCATTTTAATCATTTGAATGACACATGTTGGCTCGAGTGATAGTCCTATGCTATATATCCCGATGGGATCAGATACCCCTTTTATTATTATTATATAAGATCGATGCTTCTGTTCATGCTTAATTGCTAGACATAGATAGAAGAAGAGATGTGAGGGTGAATAATTTGTATGTCGTGAGGTATATCTTCACTTCCTTATTAATGTCGATCTGACTTGCAATGGAAATTTAGGCAGGATGTGGATCCAAATGCCAGGTTTACTCATCATTCTAGACCATTTACTATAGGCTCGTCCCAAACATTTCATGTTATTTTGTAACCATCTAATTGTATGAAGAGTAATGCTATATAACCTGAAAGTTGTACCAAAATATTTATAAAATGACGTGACATGACATGTGTTGAAATATAATTAGCGGGTACATATAAATGGACGTGGGATCTCATATTATTACGAGAAAAAGTTGTTATTTATAAAGTATCTGAAAAAAAATTTGTAACAATATTTGCGGCCTCTAACATTTTTCTTATATGAAATCTTAAGGTGAAATACCCCAAATTATTACAAAAACTCATTTTTTAATCAAATAGTTAATCATGAATGCTTATTATGAAAATTAAATTTGCTTTCAGGGCACAAAAATTGTGAAAATTTACGTGAACAGGCGGATGTACACTACTAGATGGTGTGTCAAGTGACACCAATATTTTGCTTTTTGCAGCTATATGTCTGAAAATCAAACTTTAATCATCTTAATTCTCCAACTTCTTTTATCTCCTTTTTCAAACTTCAAACTTCATAAATTAAACTATTGTTTTAGTTATGTTATTAACTAATTTAGAGTTTGATTCTAGTACGTCGGACTTTAATCAAGATGATTGATTGGGCTTGATGACATAAAACATAATGCAATTGTGTAATAATTGTATGAGTATACAATTATTATTATTTATGTTTTATTGGCCAAGTTTGTGATCACTGTATATACATAGTCATGTTATTATTTTAATTTATGCTTAAGAAATATAGCCGCCTTAGGTACCCGTTGGGAAATACTTGAGCATTAGTTGGCTCAAGTATCGGTTTGAGACACCATTAATGTGCTATGTATTGATGTATTATTGATAATTATTTTGATTAATAATACAAGTTGGGACGTGGGCTTTTCACATTAAATATATTATTGTGTGTGTACTCCGTACTGGTAAAATTGAATCTCGAATATGTGTGTGTTTTCTTTTAACAAGTGGTATCATAGTCGAGGTTCAAGGTTCGTGATGAATTGGGTCGGAGGAACGTTCGAGGTTCAACTGGTATACATATATACATATAAATACATACACCCTCATCCAAAGTATAGATTCATATACATATACAGACATATAATGATGAAGAAAAGAATATGACAATAAAATTATGGATTCAATTTTGAAATAAATGTTAGTTATTTAAGAGCTAGTATTTAAATAAATGGAAAAATCTTGAAGATACATGCAAATTCACTTAATTGGTATGCCTGAATATTGTGAGTTTGAGTAGTGTATTCTTTGGTATCAATAATTTCGAAAACAAAAACATTATTCACCTGAAGATAGTTCTCCCTTGCCAAGTTACTCTATCCGCCACTATCCGCCACTATCCGCCAAGGAGCATGCTCTAACTTGCAAAGGCTTCAACTTTTCAACATACAATCATTTTGAGCCATCACTAAATGAAATTAGACCCGCAAAATGAGAATAACTAAATTAATTCTAAATTTTAAGAATGCATTCAACAACTAAACTAAACTACAAAGTGGTAACTGAAAAAACAATTACAGAAGCTAAATTGTAAAAACAAAGTGAGAAATATAAGAAAATATAATAATTTTTTATTGGACTAAAATTTGGAGAAAAAAATAAATATAGCAAGTATTGGCAGTGTTGAGATTTTAGTTATCTCAATATCATACTTCATGGCTTCACATTTGTAATACTTTTTAGGTTTTCTTCGTAACAATATTATGAAAGTCTTGACAATCTCATGTACACTGTAACACCCTCAAATTCGGGGTCTAGATTTGGGAGTTACTGACCGACAACCCATAATATAATATGCACATCAAAATAAAATAATAAATATGAGCCCTTGCATGCAACTGGATTGATCACAGATTATAGTATGAAACATGCACTACTACAAACAGAATGTTATTACAGACCATAAATCTATTTAGTTTACAGACTATTCAAATTTTTATTACAAACCTTTAGACTAATCAAGCGTCCCAAAATAGTCTATCTGGAAAACACACCAAACTATTTACAAGCACACCACCCCTGATTAATCCTGGAACTCAGGTCTGCTCTGGCCTAGCTGAAAGATCAGAATAATAAACAAGTATGAGCGAAAGAAATGCTCAGCAAGCAGTATATAGCTTCAGATTAAAATAACAACAATATATGTTAGGTAATGAATAACACACAAGGGGGGGGGGTGAATGTGTTTTAGTGTTTTTCTGCTTTTCTTAATTTGTTTATGGCGGTGAACAAAGTAAATTAAACCTTGTAGTCAAATGTGTTAAAACTGAAATTAAACAAGTTACAGTAAAGAACACAGATCTTTCAAAACTCACTTAATTTTATATTAAAATTAAGAATGTTTTGCTACAAAATTTCTAGGCTCTTTGTTGATAAAGAGCTTAGCTTCTTCCTTGAGAGAATACAAAATTTTTCTGATCTAAATTGTTACAACTTACAAAGCATCTAGTGTTTACTTTATAGAACAATAAACACTGGTTATTACATAACATGCAACAACATGTACTAAACCCTATTTTTAGATAATCAAATCTTTCTATTTCTGTAGAGGTCTCTCATTACTCTATAGTTGTTTTGACTTGTAGAGGTCTCTGAGTTCTCTATAAGGGAATTTAGCTTGTCGAGATCTCTCATCTTCATGTCTTCACTGTGGCTTATCGATATCTCTGAGTTATCTAGTGATATTTGACTTATCGATATCTCAGAGTTCCTAGTGATAGTTTGACTTGTCGATATCTCAGAGTTCTCTAGTGATATTTTACTTGTCGATATCTTAGAGTTCTCTAGTGATTTTTGACTTGTCGATATCTCTGAGTTCTCTAGTGAAGAAATGACTTGTCAGAATATCTCTGAGTTCTCTAGTGAAGAAATGACTTGTCGATATCTCCAATCTTCATGTCTTCAATTTGACTTGTCGATATATCTGAGTTCTCTAGTAGCTTTCCTGACTTCTCTATAAGTCATTCTGGAGTTCTCGAATGACTTCTCTATAACATTAAATCTGTGACTTGTAGAGATCTTGACTTAGAACATTTTTCTCAAAATAGATTTATTCAACTCCAAGTTTCTTCATAATTCTTCTGAGGCATGATCTTCTTGATCTTCTTCTAGATAGAATTCTTAGGCTTGATACTGTTTACGAAAAAAGACTCTAGTATGCTCTTTGACATTTTTACAGACTTTAAATGTTACAGTATAAAATGCAAACTAAGATTACAATACAACTTACCTAGGGTTGTCAATTTGACCTAGTCTTGTTATAGTACATGCATGTCTTGCACAACAATCTCCCCCAATTTCTGAGAAGATTGCTTATCACAAATTCATGCCTGTTAACAAGACTAACCCCAAGCTTCAATGGAAAATAAGATTAATACATAAAAAATTGACACAATTACAATATTTATACATTAGGAGATTTCTTGAGTTTAAATAGTTATAACATTTAGGTAAAGACAATTTTGCTTCTGTTTCTTCTCTAATGAGATCCTTTAAGTAAACAAGAATTTCAAGTTCTTCTATGATTTGTGTCTCACTTAGAGCTTCCACAAGTTTGAGTCTGTCTATCTTTGGATAACCATTTAGCAAATCAATTTTAAATCTTGTGAATTTGCCAGCTTTGATGTTTAAAAATTTTCCATCTTTAGAAATTCTACTCATTCCTTTGTCCTTGAGTTCTTATGATCTTTTGATGTACATTTCAATCTCCTCGTTGTATTTCCTTATCCTCTCCTCAGATTCAGTTTTATTCCTTGCTCTTCTTTCCTCTCTTTCAATCAACCATTCAGCTAAAACAGATCCCCATGCTCTTGTAGCAGTATCCTTATCCTTAAGTAAGCTTATCACTCTTTTAATTTCTGTGGGAGAGAGAATGTCCATTAAGGTACAGCCTAGAAATATGAAGGATCCATCTTCATAGTAGATTCTTACTTTCTTTAGAGTTACAACCCAGACTCTAACTATTTCCTCAGCTAGTAGTTGAAAATAATCTCCATCTGAGATGCACCAGTTTAATGGTAGAAAATCATTTTGCTTGAAACAATTCCAGATGGCCCTTTCAGTGACTTCCACTTTTTCAGCAGGCTTGGCTTTCTTACGTTTTCTCCCAACATACTTGTAGTTCATTTTTGAGTGATTGCTTTTCAGAGGGTAGATTTGAGATTTTCTTGAGAAATATTTGGCTTGAGGTGATTGGTATTTTTAGAAGGGTGTTGGCTGTTTGTTTGTGTAGGAATTTAGGCTTAGAGGTTTGAGGTGGTTTGATGTTGGAGTTTGTTGGCTTTGAAGGTTGAGCTTGAGTTGTTTGGATTTTTAGGGTTTGTTGTGGTTGTGATCCTGACTCATCTTACTTTTTCTTCCTTCTCATCTCATCCCCTTTCTTCTTCTCATCATCCTTCTTATGCTCTTTGCTTCTAGCTGCCTTTGAGGATTGACTTGGATTTGAGCCATAAGGTTTTTGATCTTCTTTCTTCTGCTCATCATCATCCAAGTTATCCTTATTGATTTGAGTTTTAGGCAAGTTGGCTTCAGGATTTCTAAGATATCTCCCCAACAGCTTAATCATTTCTTCATCTTCAACAGTCTTATTTCTCTTTACTTTCAGATCAGTCTCCAGAATCATGATAAACTTTTTTTTGGCCATGACACATTGCTTAGGGATTTGGAAGTGTTTGCAATGTTTGGCGGTAGCACAGATGTATGCTACTCCCTTGTTAGGCTGTAGATAAGCTTCTGGAAAAGCATCCACTTGAGCATTCTTTAATTCATTTAGCAAGAAAGTGTCTTCATGAATCACTCTTTGGACTTTGTTTATCAGAATGTCCAGCTCACATGCCCTTCTAGAGATAAGATAGTTAAGGGACACCTGCATACACCTGTCTACCCCTGAGTCATTTATGTTGACCACAATTTTCCTTTCCTGAGAATTATCCCTTGTTACTAAGATCACCCTTATTGAGTTAATTGTCGTGTCCAACGCTTTCTTGTAAGAGAAGAAATTGTCATTGAGAGAAGTCCGGAGAGCCTTAAGCAATTCATCAAATTCCCTGCTTAGACTAGGCCCCTCAGTTGCTCTAAAAGGTCAAATGTAATTTTAGAAATTATTTGAATTAATTATAAATAATTAGATTTTATTTAACTATTTAAAAATAAAATTAATTGATTAAATGAATTAATCACTTAATTAAATCTATAAACAATCAATTAAAATAAATTATAAATAATTAAATCAAATCGAATTTTTAAAAATACTAAAACAAAATATTTTTTGGAATTTAAAATAATTAACTATATAATTTTTTTGAATTTAAAAATAATAACTAAATAATTTATATAATTTAAAAGAAATGATTTTTGAAAATAGGAAATGAATTTTGAATAATTTTTAAAAATAAAATCAGCATAACAGATTTTCGAAAATGGAATTGGGGGAAATTGGATTGAAAGCGGGTTAAAGTCGGGTTATAAGCAGGTCATAAGAACACATTCGAGTTGTCAAGAACCCTACCGGAGAATCACCAGATTCTGGTGACGGCCAGTAATACGGCGGAACTTCGACATGACTCAAAACAACTCCGATCAAAACCGTTTCTTCGGTTTTGTGCCTCAAATCCATTCCAACAACGTCCAGAACTACGAATCAATCACAACAATCAACAAATATCCTTGAATCATAGGTTTTGTCCAAAGTCCGACCAAAAACCGGAGAAACTCCGATCAAACAACGATTCGGGTAAAAACTCAACCAAACACAGAGATTTCAGTGCAAAATTAAAGCTGGTAACACATAGAATCAATTATTAAGATCATAAATAACAAATAATCAACAAAAATCAATAACCCATTACGAGTTCATATCAACGGAAATTAAATTCGCAAAATTCTAAACCTTAATCGATGATTCATGTATTAAAATGACGGCCTTGAAACATTCTTTGATTTGGTATCAATATCGTCAACCACAGATCACTACAAGTATATCAATCGATCGAATTTTCGATGAGCAAACCCTAGCCCCCAATTTTCTATTTTTCTAATTTTTATAATATTTTTGGATAATTATGAAAATAAAATAAATAAAATCTGCTATTTATACTAACAGAAAAATAAATACCCCAAAATCAAATGAGGGTATTTTATTCCCTTATTAAAATAATTAGTCCCAAAAATACTAATTATGGGGAATAATTTTTAAATAAAATAAATATAAAATTTATGCCAAAATTCCCCAAAAAATATGAATAATTCAAAAATACAAAAATAATGGGTATTTGAAATATATATAATTCTATAAAAATAAAAAAAATGATTTTTTTGGGCTTTGACGTCCCGGTGGGGTCCCGGTTCGTTGATTTTTGAGAAATCGAAACGTTACCTAAATTAACAGAAAACCCCGAAAACACATAAAATGCATGCAAACGCACATAAAACATGATAAAACCAGTACCTCGATAAAGATGCTAATAAACACGCGTTCAGATCGCGGGTCGATTCATAAAATTGCATTTTAACCATATAACAGATAATAAAAAAAATCCTGGCCCTTGCGGGGCCACAAATAACAACTATAACACGTAATATGATGGAAATAATCATTTTAAACTCTTGTAAACACATAATATTTATTTAATTATCACAAAATATTCACGTAATATTCCCGGATATTATATCATTCCCCCTTAACAAGATTCTGTCCTCAGAATCAGCTTAGGAAAACAAGTGAGGATGCTTGGCTCGCATTTCGCTTTCCAATTCCCAGGTCGACTCTTCAACCTTGGGATTCCTCCAAAAAACTCGCACTAAAGACAGAGACTTATTCCTAAGCACTCTTTCCCGCTGGTCTAAAATCTGTACCGGTCGCTCGACAAAAGACAAGTCTGGCTGAATCTCGATTGGCTCATATTCTATCACATGATTCAAGTCAGGCAAATAACGCTTTAACATTGACACATGGAACATATTGTGGATATGTTGCATGTGTTATGGTAAGGCTAGCTCATAAGCGACCTTTCCCACACGCCTCAAAATCTAAAAAGGGCCAACATAACGCAGACTCAGATTTCCTTTCTTCCCAAATCTGGATAAACCTTTCCAAGGTGAAATCTTTAATTTCACTGCTTCACCAACTTTAAATTCCAAATCCTTTTTGGCAGGATCAACATATTTACGTTGGTGATCTTGAGCTGCCACTAATCCTTTTCAAATGAATTCTACTTTCTCTTTTGTCCATTGGATCAATTCTGGACCCAAAATCTTCCTTTCACCAACTTCATCCCAACATATTGGAGATCTGCATCTTCTACCATACAAGGCTTCAAAAGGCAGCATTCCAATACTGGCATGATAACTATTGTTGTAAGACAATTCAACCAATGGAAAATATTCATCCCAACTTCCTTCAAAATCTGAAGCACATACCCTTAGCATATCTTCGATAGTCTGAATTGTCCTTTCACTTTGACCATCTGTCTGCGGATGATACGCGGTACTCATATTCAACTTCGTTCCGAGACAATTTTGAAAACTTTTCCAAAATCTTGAATTAAATCGAGGATCTCTGTCTGAAACTATGGATACTGGAACTCCATGTCGAACTACAATTTCCTTCAGGTATAACTGAACCAATTTATCCAATGAGAATCTCTCCTTGATAGGAAGGAAATGTGCCGACTTAGTCAATCTGTCGATAATAACCCAAATAGCATCATGATTTGTCTTGGTCCTCGGTAATCCAACTACAAAATCCATCGCAAGATGTTCCCACTTCCATTCTGGAATGTCCAATGGTTGTAATAGTCCAATGGGTTTTTGATGTTCTGCTTTAACTCGCTGGCAAGTGTAATACTTACTCACCCATTCTGCAATTTCCTTCTTCAAACTTGGCCACCAAAAGTTTTCTCTTAAGTCTTTGTACATTTCCGTAATTCCAGGATGAATGGAATATCTGGTGTAATGAGCATCTCGAAGAATTTCATCTTTCAGCTCAGCTACGTTGGGTATCCATATTCTGGAGGGGAATCTTAAGATTCCTTTATCATCCTTTTGATTCCCTTTCTCTTCTCCTGTTAACTCGTCTTGTGCATGGCTCATTACTTCTTCTTGACATCTTCTTATTTTCTCCAATAATTCTGGTTAAAAATACATTGCACACAACATATCTGTAGACATACTTGAAATACTGACCTCTATATCAAGCTTCTCAAATTCCTTGATCAAATCCTATAATGAAGTAATCATGTTTAACCTTTTTTTTATGCTTAGAGCGTTTGCCACCATATTTGCTTTTCCTGGATGATAGTTAATTGTACAATCATAGTCCTTGATCAATTCGAGCCATCTTCTCTGCCTTATGTTCAGCTCTTTCTGGGTGAAGATATACTTTAAACTCTTGTGGTCCGTGTAAATATCAAACTTCTCTCCATAAAGATAATGCCTCCATATCTTCAATGCAAACACTATAGCTGCCAATTCAAGATCATGGATTGTATACTTCTCTTCATGTGGTTTCAACTGTCTTGAAGCGTAGGCTATCACCTTGCTATGCTGTATTAAAACACATCCCAATCCCTTGTACGACGCCGACGCGTCACTGTAGATCACAAAGTTTTCTTGATCATCCGGTAAGACTAGCACTGGAGAAGATACTAATCTGTTCTTTAATTCCTAGAAACTCTCCTCGCACTTCTCATTCCATTTAAATTTCTGGTTATTTCTGGTGAGCTTTGTCAATGTTGTAGCTATCTTCGCAAAATCTTGCACAAATCTTCTGTAGTAACCTGCCAATCCCATGAAATTTCTTACTTCTGTTGGTGTTTTTGGTCTTTCCCAATTGATTATAGCTTCAATCTTTGACGGATCCACTTCCAGTCCTTTATTACTAATCACGTGTCCAAGAAATCGTACTTCTTTTGACCAAAATTCACACTTTGAAAACTTTGCGTACAATTTCTCTTGTCGCAGTATCTCCAGAACTATTCTCAAATGTTCTGCATGTTCTTCTTTTGTCTTAGAATAGATCAAAATATCGTCTATAAACACAATTACAAATTTATCCAAATACTTCTTTAGTACTCGATTCATTAGATCCATGAAAACTGCTAGTGCATTTGTTAATTCAAATGCCATTACCAAAAATTATAATGTTCATATCTGGTTATGAATGATGTCTCCGAAATGTCCTCTGGCTTAATCTTCAGTTGATGGTATCCAGATCTTAAATCAATCTTAGAAAACCATACAGCGCCTTTCAGTTGATCAAATAAATCATCAATCATTGGCAACGGATACTTGTTCTTAATGGTCGGCTTATTCAGTTCTCGATAGTCAATACATAATCGCATACTTCCATCTTTCTTCTTGACGAACAAAACTGGTGCGCCCCATGGGGATACACTTGATCTTATAACTCCTTTCTCCAAAAGATCTTGTAACTGAGTTGCCAATTCTTTCATCTCCACTGGTGCCATCCGATACGGAGCTTTAGAAACTGGTTTTGTTCCGGGTACTAAATCAATCGCAAACTTCATCCCTCTATCGGGAGGTAATCCTGGAAGATCTTCTGGAAAGACATCTGGAAACTCATTGACAACTGGAATTGCTTCTTGTGCTGGAACTTCTTTGCTAATGTCTATCACATGGGCCAAATATGCCTCACAATTCTGACAAAATAATTTTTTCGCTTGAGCTGTCATTAAGAACTTCTTTTCCTGCTTACTCCCTCGAAATATCACATTCTTCTTATTATCCAACGTCTGAAGTCTCACTTTCCTATTCTTACAATCAATCTGAGCGTTATTCTATGACAACCAATCCATTCCTAATATAACATCAAATTCTCCCAACTTAAAAGGTATCAAGTTGGCATAAAAATGATGTCTTGCTATCTCAATGTCACACCTCTGTCACACTCGATCAATGGAACTTGATTATTATTAGCTTGTTCTATCATTAACGCTTGTTCTAACAACTCAACTTCACAATGCAGTTTATCAATGAAATCTTTATAAATAAATGACCTTATAGCTCCAGAATCAATTAAAACTTTAGCATATACGGAGTTGACTGGAGGCGTACCTGCAACCACATCGGAACTCTGAATCGCATCCTTCATAGTCATGTTGAATATCCTGGCCTTTGGCTGGTTCTTTGCTGGTGGTCCTTCAATTTTTTCCACATTAGCTGTAACACCCCCAGATCCGGGGTCGGGGATCCGGGTTGTCACGAGTTCCACTTCCCTTAACAACACCCTATCTTATTAAACCATCAATTACTATTTACTGTGACCCCACAATATACACACACACACACCACAAGTTATAGTCTCAGAGATGAATATCCAAAAATAATCACAAGTCGTTTTATTCCACAATTATATGTCAATACACCTTAAAAGGTTTTCTGGATAATTTACATTTCTTTGCCATTATTACAATTCATAATATACATAAGTCTGGTACATTATTAGTTGAAAACTTAGCCTATTGGTAATTTCTACCTCAGCTACAGCGGCCTCAACGCTTCCAGAAAGCTGCGGAACGTTTCCTATCCGCTTGCGAATTGGGAGCTTGGTCCTGTTCATCTTATCTATCTGATGTTGTGTGATGAAAGAAGAAAGCAAGGGTGAGCAGCAAGCCCACCAAAATAATATGTATAATGATTAACAATATATGAGCCTACTCATAATACTCATGAAAGTCTTGGTCAAAAGAAATGAACCAAGTTGATATCTTAATGCGATGAAGTCGCAAAATATTCAGTATATATATATACATATATACTTTTCAAAATATTGGAAGTCCTCTTCCATGCATAATATACACAAAGTCCCAGTGTATAACTGTATAAAAAAATATCGTTGCAAGGTGATCTCATATATCTAACCTTGTCTCAACGTTTTTCTGAAAATCTTTGTCATTCATAAGACAATTATTAATTAGATATAAGTTTAAAAGATGAAGTTACAAGATACTCCAATATACTTATATCTTTTCCAAATACTACTTGAACTACCACCGTTCAAGTTATAATTAATTTCAAAAGTTCATCACATAGATGAGACTACAAGACAAGATTTGAATAGATTCAATCTTTGAAATATTATTAAAGGAAATGAAGTTAGGATATACTTCATTAAGTTCTGATATATATATATATATATCCACATATACGTCTTCTTTATACATTTCAAGAAAACCTCTGTCATGTAAAGTATGAACATAATTGCAATATCCAATAAATTTGGAAAGGAAAAGAATTTGGCATAAACCAGATATCTTGCTGATCAGGCAAAGATACCCATAAGTAACCTTTTCTACTAGTAGATGGACGAATTCCCCACTGGTCATCACCCTGGTCGTAATAGGACCTTATGCTGGACTGCCACTCAGCCACTTATGCATTTGATGGACTCCCACTGAGCCACTTACACTATCATGGACGCCCACTGAGCCCATGTTGCTTATGCCGACTCAATAGATGGACTTACTTCCCGAATGTTGGGTAAGCAATCAATTCATTTACCAAAACTGCAACCGTGTTGCGAATATAAAATACACCACAGAGCCGGATCCCTCAGGTTTTGAGCGAGTATTTAAATTCCCTAAAAAAAGGAAGATCTTAAATATAAAAATGAGTTTTGGGATCCGCTCTAACTTTTAAAAATCATTTTGAAGACTCGAAAACACTTTATAGAGTGTTGAGTAAAGCTGATTTAATGAAGTAAATCAGTCCCCAGAATATTTAGAAAATGTCTGAATATCATTATTTAAATAATATTCCCATAAAGAATAATCTTTATAAAAATAATTGAAGTAGAAGTATTAAAACTTATACTTGAAACGAGTATTAAATAACCAAAGATATACTTATATGAAAGTAATATCTTTATTTGAATAATCAAAAATAAGTTTGATTATTGACACCTTATTCTTTAATAAAATAAAGAATATATCTCAGCAAATAATCGGAGTCATAGATCCTCAAATGAATATTCAAATAATATTCATTAAATAATATAAACTGAGTCATAAGCCCTCGAATGAATATTCAAATAATATTCAATAAATAATATAAAAGAGTCATAAGCCCTCGAATGAATATTCAAATAATATTCAGATAATAAAATAAAAGGAGTCATAAGTCCTCGAATGAATATTCAAAATAATATTCATTTAATATAAAGGAGTCATACGCCTTCGAATAATATTCGAAATAATATTCAATAATAAAATAAAGTTAAAGTTATCGAATAAACCTTATTCGATTAATAGTTTTGAAAACTATGACCATATATATATATAAGTATATATATATATATATATATTTATATCCAATATATACAAAATCTACTCGGGATCCTCGACTCCCGGTTTTAGAAAATATTTTCACCTTTGGGTCCCTGTACCAAGGGTATATGCAAATTACCGCTATCCTCTAGCATAGGTATTATCAACTGAATCAACAGATATATATATGGAAAGAATGCGAAACAGGCATGCATATATATATACCATAGCAGCATGCTTCAATATATTGCAACATTTGCTAATTAACCAACATGCATCTATCGCAAGATAATGCAAATACATATACTCATCACCACAACAGTTATAACGGGTAGAAAACTTGCCTGAGCGACTGGGGGTTACGAATGGCTCGGGACGAGTTTGGTAACCTATAAACAACAAGTAAGTTGGAATTAAACCAAAGTCACTTTTAAATCTATACTTTAACTAACTTAGACTCTAACGCTTATTTTGCGCTTACTGATTCACTTAAGTCACTCGAGTACCCTCGGCTCCACCATTTTTAATAATTTAACCTTTACGAGTTTTAAGGCGATTCCTTCGTGAGTGTCTTACCAACTGACTAACACACTTACCATAAATGTTTCATACTTCAATTAGTCCTTTTTGGTCTTTAACCTATGTTTCAAAGTAAGGCGAGGGGAAAAGTTTCGTTCGCGAAACGCCGTTACTTGAAACGGTCGTTTCTCCTAAACCGTGCATCGGAATCGAACGAACTACATATCAAAACGAAGCTCGTAACATGAGCTATATAAACATGGCAATGGTCAAAATCTAGCAGGGGGTTCTCGGGTCCTAATGTTATGCACAAAAACAGTCTAAAGAAAATCGGACGTTACGACGGCTATGTTTACGCGATTTTCCAATTTTAAACCATTCAAAACCAACCCAATTCAACCTCAATCCAACATACAACCAACATCCATCCTTATCACATCATAACAACCCCAACCAATTCAATTTTAACATTCATACTTATGCCTAAGCTTGAATTTAACTATACTACAATCTTTTAATCAAAACAACAACATTTACCAATCCGATTCAATACCATTTCAATCCCAAACTCTAAATCACCAACATCAAGCTACAATATCATCCTACTAATCAAAATCATCTTTTAATACATAGGAATCTAGGGTTTGGAGATGATATACCTTTCTTGAAGAGTGGAGAATCAAGAGAATGGCTTGGAATCACCCTTAAAGTCCTTATCCAAGCTTAATCTAAACAAAACTTCAAGAACACAAATTTTAGTTCTTGAAAAACACTATTCACCATCTTCTTTCATGATTTATAGAAAAAGATTGGCTTGGAATTAGAAGCTTAAACTTATAGGAAGTATGTAACTATCCATGGGGAAGCTTAGATAATTACCTTGATAAATAGTAAGTGGAGGAGCTTGGACTTTCATTTTTTTTAAGAAAAGGGCCGAGAGCATGAAGAACAATGCCTTGGTTTCTTTTTTTTTTTGATTTTGATGAAAGTGATTTGCTTGGCTTGGTTGATTGGTTTTGTGTTTGATTTAGTCAATTACCTTGTTGCCCTTGAATTTGTGTGGTTCTCATTCAACCACACCTCCTTCCTTCCCATGTCATGCCTATGTCATGTGGTGATGTCATCCTTCCCTCCTTGTCCTCTTCTCATTGGTTGGGTGGCATCACTCTCTCTAATCCCTTTGATTAACTTCCTAATTGTTTGCCTAATGACCGCTGATCTGTTATACGGTTCGCTTAACTTTCATTCTCGTTTATCGTTTGAAGGATCATACCCGGGATCTTATTACTTAGGTTCCCTTAACCTTTCTCAATACATTATATTCCTTTTTATGATCCTCTATTATAATCCTTTAATTTAAATCCTTTTTATCCTGTTACCTTATACTCAATTCTCTCCGTATCTAGTGTATTTCCGGGAAAATCAAAGTGATTTGGATTCTGACGATCTTTACATACACTTATATCCCATATAAAGTACTAATAAAATCTCAGAATATCTATATCAGAACCCCTACATAGTGTGGCATGAAAAGTTTTCTCATTCAGCAAAAACACTATTCATAAGGGTTTCAAAAATTTCCAAAAAAATTGGGGTTATTACAGTCTCCCCTCCGTAAAAGGATTCCGTCCCGGAATCAGATAGAAAATGAATAGGGATACTCTCTTAGCATTATACTTTCTAATTCTCAAGGAAATTCTCCCACATTGTGGTTCTTCCATCAAACTCTGAATAGTTTGATAATCCTTCTCCTAAGCACTTGTTTCTTTTTAAATCTATAACCTTTCCTGGTTACTCCATATAGGTTACGTCGGGTTGCATGTTTATGTGCTCATATGCCCCTATTTGTCTGGCATCCGAATTACACTTCCTTAAGATTGATACGCGAAACACGTTATGACTTGCTACAGGTTCGGGGGTAGGGCTAGCTCGTAAGCTAACTTTCCAATCCGTCTTAATATATCCAAGGGTCCAACAAATTATAGACTTAGCTTTCCTTTCTTTCCGAACCTCATCAATCCTTTCCAAGGGTTTCCAAGGGGATACCTATAACATTACTAGGCCCTCTATTTCATACTCTTTGCCCTTTTTGAGTCAAATCAGCATACCTCTTATGTCCATTTGGGGTTACTACCAGCCGTCCTCTGATTAGATCTATTATATCCCTGGTCCTTTGGACTACTGCGGGTCCGAGCATCTTGCGCTCTACAACTTCATCCTAACATAAGGGAGATCGACAATATCTTCCCTCAAGGATCTCATAAGGCGACATCTCGATAATGACATATGATCTATTGTCGTAAGATAACTTAATCCGCGTTAAGTGATCATTCCAAATTCTTTCAAGTCTATTACACAGACTCTCATCATAGCTTCTAACATTATAGCTTTGGCGTCTCAATACCCATTCTTTTCCAGTTCGTAGTCGCTACTACCTTCCGTTCCTAATATTATACTAGTTATACTTTTGCTCGTTAGCGTTCTATAACCTTTTAACAACCACGTCAACCTTAGTATCACGAATGTGTTTCCATTCCGCATACTACCACCACTTTATTACTCCTTTTTCAGTTGTTTCTATTTTCCAAAATTTGATCAATCAAATAGAAGTAAAGGAATTTGTTGAGAGATCACTATGATCATGAACACTTGTTATATCGCATAGTTAGTACAGAAGGTGGCCAGCCTTTAGTACTTGACAAGCAATTAAACAATAGCTGGTATCCTACTCGGCTTCTATCACACAGATAGATAGTCATTCGGCAATACCTCCCCTTCTGGAAGGGTTGTTCTTCTCAGCTTATATGAAATGAAAAGGAGAGAAAAGAACGAACTAAAGAGAATTGTATATTCGTAAAAATTTTATTGCCATAAAATATCTGGCTTGGAACCTACCTCTGAACTATAGAGGTTTGTCATAGGAGAACAAAACATATACGTATTTATATCAGCATCAAGTATTATAGCATCGTATTTCACATGCCTAATTATTTGCTAATCCGTCCATCATTCTCTGGACCCATGCTCTTCCTCGAGCTTATATACAATCACCTTTGAAACTCCCTCGATTTCGAAAATCGAACCTGGGATCTCATTCTAGACATCATCGTTACTAGAGTTCTATGCTTGCACCGCAACCTTCCTTGTATAATAATACGACTCTCTATTGATAAGAAAGAATAAATATTCACTAGGTAGACACTCTACTTAATTAGTCTATCAATGATAACTTATACACTACCACGACCCGATTAGTGGTACTCAATCTCAACAACCATTCCAATACAACTCTCACGGTTGTAATCAGCTCATTACTCGCGGAATCATTGCTGCCTTACTATGGTCCACCACTGACCTACTGTAGTCATTCATTTTCCTTGAAGTCTTAATAGCTAACCATACGGAGTCCATACATATCGTATCGAATTCTTCTAAGGAGGTAACATAATCACCATTCATGATTCATGAAGAACACTCCTGATCCTGACATACATACATGACATGAAGCAAATAAAATTGCAGAAGAGTTTCCATCAAAGCAACGATAGCAGGTTAATACCATTCTAAATCATATGCCTTAAATAGAAGACTTACTCAAAGGTTCGTCTAGTCCTTTTTGAAACATGGTCCTGGCTTATCTCAAGATAGGACCTTCTAAGATAGATAGCCCGTTCATGGCGATTACACGAATTAAACCTTTACCAACTACTATTACGGTTGGGTATTGCACAGTCATCAGAAGGAATGTCAATCTTCCAAACCATAATACAACCTTCACAGTTTTAACCATCATCACTGTATTCTTTTGGCACACGCGCCTATAATTATCCACTTACCTTTAAAGTGTCGGCCACCTCTTTGGCCTTTCCTGATAGTAAAATTTCCTTACAGTCAATGTCATTTTAACCACCTCCAAATAATTTTCTACCTCATTTCAATCACAGCTTATGTGAAGACGTTTTCCTTTAATATCTGATGAGTAAATAAAAAAAATATCACCATTTTTCCATAAGTTATTGCCTCAGTCTTTAGAGGCTAATCACTGTCACGACTGACTTTCAATCATACTTAGAACATCTTTTATCTTAGGCTCTGATTGCCCTGAACAATTTCGACCTTTACTGGTTCGATCCATACTCTCTCGTGGTTTAACAGGTGCCCCACTTGGCATCATTATAATTACGTCATATTCCCTTTATCCACATTTCTATTCTTGAGAATTTTGAATATTACCTTTCTCCTTGTAAAACCTCTAAGGTTATCCTTCAATCGTTCCTCCTGTATTCCCTAGATACAGGGCATATCAAAATACCATTTACTAATACTAGAACCATTATCTATATATTTCTGAAAAATTTCTCCACTGATTCTTAAAGGTTGTTGTTACCTTAACCCTTTCCCAATCATACTGTCAAAACTCATACTGTCCCTATTAAGGGTGAAATGCCAACCTTTATGCATTCCCCTAGGATTCATTTTAAGTTACCGATGTTCTATCCTTAATTCCACCTTTAAAAGGTACCTGCATCCTTCTATGGATAAATCAAGTCATATATCCCTGATAAGGGTGTCTTATTCAATCATTCCCACCTCGATAGTACATGTCTAATTTCATAATAACATTTATATTCAAAATGGGGTTAATCAATATGGCCTCCAAAAGATAACAACGGTTATCCGCTTGTCTTGCCTAATTTGGTAACGATAACAAGGATGTTCTGGAAGATATTGGACATGTTCAACGTGAACTTCTTCTTAATAATTCCATATTTACTTTTGTTGTTTATCTCAACAGTCACCTCAATGCTGGGATATCTTTCATACCTGGCGTTTCCCTTTCTGGGTAACAAGCCACCGGTCTTACACTTCACATTCTTGAAGGTCACTTCCTTCATTCAATTTTTCCTAATTTCTTACTCCCTTGTCTCCTCAGTCTATCCGCATTTTATTTTTCATCCTTCGAACTATCTCAAGGTTTCCTCGGATCCTCCCAACTTACAGGGAATAAAATATATGTATCTCTTATGCGTTCCACCATCAATTTAACTCATGGTGAATCACCCTCATCCTGACGATTACATACTTTTCTATTTCTATTGCTACGAGTCTTTAGGGTTTCCTCATACCCAACTCCCTTATCATTCCTCAAACTCTATTGCCGTTATATTCCTTTCCACTTCAATTTCTTTTAATTTTCCTTTCTCTTATCATTATTTCATGAACCAACACAACATAAGCATTGATTTCAAACATCCCGTCATTCTGGATTCGTGTCCTTAGAATGAATCTTGACAACTTTTTACAACTTAGATTCACAATTCATCATACTCGTCCACCCTTTGTTCTGGCTCTAAAGCTTTTGCACTCTCTCCATAACCTTGGGAAGTACTTTCCTGAAAACAATTGACTGAACTTAAATCAGTTTATTATAATCTCTTGCTCCGTGCCTTCCTTGGCCTTTCACCGGCGGGTGGCCTCTCTCTTAGGAGGGTAAGTGACAAAAACAGTCTTTTGTGATTCGTCAATCATTTAGAATCTCAATTGATTCCTCTATTTCCTTTAGCCAGGCTCTTGCCTCGAGTAGGTCAACCTGTTCCTTGGAACTCTGAGAGCTTAGAGACTTAAAGGTCCTAAAAGAATTTTCTACTGCATTGTTTCCTCAAGGTGGTGGTTGGGGATAATAGTCTAAGTTCTTTTCAGACAGGTCCATGAATTACCGTATAGGAGTACCGTCTCGAGTCTCCTTTCCTTTCTCAACTTTCTGTTTCCTTAGTATGAAATGTTTCATCCTTTTCCCATACTTGGGGTTATCTTATACGTTAAAATCCTCATTTTCCACTTCATTATGTTATGGGTTCCTTCTATCTTGATGGCGTCCTCCTTGACTATCACATTCAGGGTTTGCCCTTAATCTTATTCCTTGAACTATGACTTTCATCTAAGATCTCATCTTTAAGCTCTTGAACATTTGGAATCCAAATTCTATAGGAATACCTCATTATTCCCTTATCATCTTTCTCGGTATTAACCTCTTATCTATTTGTTGGCTCTCTGCCTTCATTCATCACTCTTTCTGGCACAATATGTTCTTTTCCGATAATTCGGACTGTATTGCAATCTCAAACAGTTTTTCGGTACCGGCTCCGGTTACCTTCACTTCTATTTCCAAAATCTCTTATAAACTCTCCCAAAGACCTTATCATCTTGAGCCTCTCCTTTTTACTAAGGGCATCAGCCACCACATTGGCTTTCCCCGAATGATAAAGAGTCTCCCAATCATAATTCTTGATTAGCTCTAACCGCCTCCTCTGACGTATGTTGAGCTCTTTCTACGTAAAAATGTACTAGAGCTCCTATGGTTTATGTAAATCTTGCACTTCTATTCATACCAGTAGTGCCTCCAATATTTAGGGCAAAACTATTGCCACGAGCCCAAGCTCATGGGTGGGGATATCGAATTTCATATTACCTCGATTGTCTTGACGTGTACGCGAGTACCTTGTTGTGCTGTATAAAAGCACCCTAATTCCTTATACGAAGCGCCACTTACAAATCACAAAATCTCCTTTTTCCATCCGGCAACGCCAACATAGGGGCCGTCACCAACCTTTGCTTCAGTTCTTAAAAGCTGTTCTCGCATTTCTCTGTCTATTCGAACTTCTCAGTCTTATGAGTAAGCCGCGTTAAAGGGGCGACTATCTTTACAAACTTGAACGAACCTCTGGTAGTGACCGACCAATCCTACCTCTGGTAGTCGACCTAACCATGGTCATCAATTCCTCAGTGGTCCTCTATTCATTCTTGTCAGGATCCTCCATGGGATCCTCCTCAGCACTATCCCTTCTAGGACAACATCCTCAACCGCTATATCCTCAATATGAACATCATCCGATCCCGCGTTAGGACGCTCTATCGGATCCATAATCTGATCTTTAATAAGTAATAAACATCATCGCATTGTTGCTCCTCAACCTCAGGGTTCGGAAGCCCGCTACCGTCTACGATAACGAACTACGCTTCTATCACGATATTTATAAGAGTTCCCATAAGGGTTTTAACTGTCATTACTACGTTAGGTAGCCCGAATATGAACTTGGCAAGAGTTCTTATTATCTTAGTGAACTTATTATCTTAACGTCACATCATCTCTGAGGTTTATAACGCTTAGCTCTGATACCACTTCTGTAACACCCCCAGATCCGGGGTCGGGGATCCGGGTTGTCACGAGTTCCACTTCCCTTAACAACACCCAATCTTATTAAACCATCAACTACTCTTTACTGTGACCCCACAATATACACACACACACCACAAGTTATAGTCTCAGAGATGAATATCCAAAAATAATCACAAGTCGTTTTATTCCACAATTATATGTCAATACATCTTAAAAGGTTTTCTGGATAATTTACATTTCTTTGCCATTATTACAATTCATAATATACATAAGTCTGGTACATTATTAGTTGAAAACTTAGCCTATTGGTAATTTCAACCTCAGCTACAACGGCCTCAACGCTTTCAGAAAGCTGCGGAACGTTTCCTATCCGCTTGCGAATTGGGAGCTTGGTCCTGTTCATCTTATCTATCTGATGTTGTGTGATAAAAGAAGAAAGCAAGGGTGAGCAGCAAGCCCACCAAAATAATATGTATAATGATTAACAATATATGAGCCTACTCATAATACTCATGAAAGTCTTGGTCAAAAAAAATGAACCAAGTTGATATCTTAATGCGATGAAGTCGCAAAATATTCAGTATATATATATACATATATACTTTTCAAAATATTGGAAGTCCTCTTCCATGCATAATATACACAAAGTCCCAGTGTATAACTGTATAAAAAAATATCGTTGCAAGGTGATCTCATATATCTAACCTTGTCTCAACGTTTTTATGAAAATCTTTGTCATTCATAAGACAATTATTAATTAGATATAAGTTTAAAAGATGAAGTTACAAGATACTCTAATATACTTATATCTTTTCCAAATACTACTTGAACTACCACCGTTCAAGTTATAATTAATTTCAAAAGTTCATCACATAGATGAGACTACAAGACAAGATTTGAATAGATTCAATCTTTGAAATATTATTAAAGGAAATGAAGTTAGGATATACTTCATTAAGTTCTGATATATATATATATATATATATCCACATATACATCTTCTTTATACATTTCAAGAAAACCTCTGTCATGTAAAGTATGAACAGAATTGCAATATCCAATAAATTTGGAAAGGAAAAGAATTTGGCATAAACCAGATATCTTGCTGATCAGGCAAAGATACCCATAAGTAACCTTTTCTACTAGTAGATGGACGAATTCCCCACTGGTCATCACCCTGGTCGTAATAGGACCTTATGCTGGACTGCCACTCAGCCACTTATGCATTTGATGGACTCCCACTGAGCCACTTACACTATCATGGACGCCCACTGAGCCCATGTTGCTTATGCCGACTCAATAGATGGACTTACTTCCCGAATGTTGGGTAAGCAATCAATTCATTTACCAAAACTGCAACCATGTTGCGAATATAAAATACACCACAGAGCCGGATCCCTCAGGTTTTGAGCGAGTATTTAAATCCCCTAAAAAAAAGGAAGATCTTAAATATAAAAATGAGTTTCGGGATCCGCTCTAACTTTTAAAAATCATTTTGAAGACTCGAAAACACTTTATAGAGTGTTTGGAGTAAAACTGATTTAATGAAGTAAATCAGTCCCCAGAATATTTAGAAAATGTCTGAATATCATTATTTAAATAATATTCCCATAAAGAATAATCTTTATAAAAATAATTGAAGTAGAAGTATTAAAACTTATACTTGAAACGAGTATTAAATAATCAAAGATATACTTATATGAAAGTACTATCTTTATTTGAATAATCGAAAATAAGTTTGATTCTTGACACCTTATTCTTTAATAAAATAAAGAATATATCTCAGCAAATAATCGGAGTCATAGATCCTCAAATGAATATTCAAATAATATTTATTGAATAATATAAACTGAGTCATAAGCCCTCGAATGATTATTCAAATAATATTCAATAAATAATATAAAAGAGTCATAATCCCTCGAATGAATATTCAAATAATATTCAGATAATAAAATAAAAGGAGTCATAAGTCCTCGAATGAATATTCAAAATAATATTCATTTAATATAAAGGAGTCATACGCCTTCGAATAATATTCGAAATAATATTCAATAATAAAATAAAGTTAAAGTTATCGAATAAACCTTATTCGATTAATAGTTTTGAAAACTATGACCATATATATATATAAGTATATATATATATATATATATTTATATCCATATATACAAAATCTACTCGGGATCCTCGACTCCCGGTTTTAGAAAATATTTTCACCTTTGGGTCCCTGTACCAAGGGTATATGCAAATTACCGCTATCCTCTAGCATAGGTATTATCAACTGAATCAACAGATATATATATATATGGAAAGAATGCGAAACAGGCATGCATATATATATACCATAGCAGCATGCTTCAATATATTGCAACATTTGCTAATTAACCAACATGCATCTATCGCAAGATAATACAAATACATATACTCATCACCACAACAGTTATAACGGGTAGAAAACTTGCCTGAGCGACTGGGGGTTACGAATGGCTCGGGACGAGTTTGGTAACCTATAAACAACAAGTAAGTTGGAATTAAACCAAAGTCACTTGTAAATCTATACTTTAACTAACTTAGACTCTAACGCTTATTTTGCGCTTACTGATTCACTTAAGTCACTCGAGTACCCTCGGCTCCACCATTTTTAATAATTTAACCTTTACGAGTTTTAAGGCAATTCCTTCGCGAGTGTCTTACCAACTGCCTAACACACTTACCATAAATGTTTCATACTTCAATTATGTAATAACCCCAAAATTTTTCAACTTTTTGTAACCCTTGTGAATAGTGTTTTAGCTGAATGAGAAAACTTTTCACGCCACACTATATAGGGGTTCTGTTATGGATATTCTGGGATTTTATTAGTACTATATGAAGTATATAAGTGTATGTAAATATCGTCAGAACCCAATTCCGAACACTTTGGTTTTTCCCGGAAATCCACAAGATACGGAGAGAATTGAGTATAAGGTAACAGGATAAAAAGGATTTAAATTAAAGGATTATAATAGAGGATCATAAAAAGGAATATAACGTATTGAGAAAGGTTAAGGGAACCTAAGTAATAAGATCCCGGGTATGATCCTTCAAACGATAAACGAGAACGAAAGTTAAGCGAACCGTACAACAGATCAGCGGTCATTAGGCAAACGATTAGGAAGCTAATCAAAGGGTTTAATGGGACTGATGTCATCCAACCAATAGAAAGGAGACAAGGAAGGGAGGATGACATCATAAGGGTGACATAAGCATGACATGGAAGAAGGGAGGTGTGGTTGATTAAGGACCACACAAATTCAAGGGCAAGGTGGTAATTTGCTAAATCAAAAACAAAACCAAGCCAACCAAGCTAGCAAATCATTTCATCAAGAATCAAAAAAATCAGCCAAGGCATTTGTTCCTCACCTAGCTCTCGGCTTTTCATTTTTTTCAAAGAAAAAAATTTCCAAAATCAAGATCCAAGCATCCTTAATTGGTAAGAAAATTCCCTAACCATCTTTATGCTTAGTTATGGCTATATCATGAGTTTAAGCCATTAATTCTTTCTCTAGCTTCTCCATTTAATCAATAAAGAAGACAATGAATAGTGTTTTCAAGTTTTTAACTTGAACTTTTTCTTGTTTTTCTTGAAGATCCAAGCTTTCCTAAGGCTTCTCCAAGCTTCTTAAGGCTTCCTAGCTCAACCCACCACTTCAAGGAAGGTATACCATTTTCAAACCCTAGGTTCATATATATTATAAGGTGATTTTGATGAGTAGGATGTTATTGTAGTTGATGTTATGATTAGAGTTTGAGATTTGGAATGGTAGTGAAATGAAATGGTAAATTGTGGTTTTGATTTAAAGAAACTTAAGAATGATTAAAGTAAAGTTTAAGCATAAGTATGAATGGTTAAATTGAATTGGTTGGGGTTGTTATGATGTGATAAGGATGGATGTTGGTTGTATGTTGGATTTGAGGTTGGTTTGTGGTTGGTTTTGTATGGTTTAAAATTTGGAAATCGCGTAAACATAGCCGTCGTAACGTCCGATTTTCTTTGGACTGTTTTTGTGCATAGCATTAGGACCCGAGAACCCCCTGCTAGATTATGACCACTGCCATGATTAGATAGCTCATGTTACGAGCTTCGTTTTGATATGTAGTTCGTTCGATTCCGATGCACGGTTTAGGAGAAACGACCGTTTCAAGTAACGGCGTTTCGTGAACGGAACTTTTTCCCTCGCCTTACTTTGAAACATAGGTTAAAGACCAAAAAGGGTTAATTAATGTATGAAACATTTATGGTAAGTGTGTTAGGCAGTTGGTAAGACATTCGCGAAGGAATCGCTTTAAAACTCGTAAAGGTTAAATTATTAAAAATGGTGGAGCCGAGGGTACCCGAGTGACTTAAGCGAATCGGTGAGCGCAAAACAAGCGTTAGAGTGTAAGTTAGTTAAAGTATAGATTTACAAGTGATTTTGGTTTAATTCCAAATTACTTGTTGTTTATAGGTTACCAGACTCGTCCCGAGCCTTTCTCACCCCCAAGTCGCTCAGGCAAGTATTCTATCCGTTATACTGTTGTTGTGATGAATACACTTGTATATGCATTATCTTGCGATAGATGCATGTTGGTTATTTAGCAAATTCTTGTGATATATTGTAGCATGTGATATGGTATATATGCATGCCTGTTTCATATTCTTGAAATATATATCTGTTGGTTCAGTTGATAATACCTATGCTAGAGGATAGCGGTATCTTGCATATACCCTTAGTATAGGGACCCAAAGGTGAAAATATTTTCTAAAACCGGGAGTCGAGGATCCCGAGTAATCTTGTATATATGGATATGGATATATATATATATATATATATATTTATATATATATATATATGGTTATAGTTTTCCAAACTATTAATCGAATAAGGTTTATTCGATAACTTTAAACTTTATTTTATTTATTGAATATTATTTGAATATTCATTTGAGGATGTATGACTCCTTTATTTTATTTAATGAATATTATTTATAATATTCATTCGAGGTATTATGACTCAGCTTATTTTATTTATTGAATATTATTTGAATATTCATTTGAGGATGTATGACTCCTTTATTTTATTTAATGAATATTATTTATAATATTCATTCGAGGTATTATGACTCAGCTTATTTTATTTATTGAATATTATTTGAATATTCATTTGAGGATGTATGACTCCTTTATTTTATTTAATGAATATTATTTATAATATTCATTCGAGGTATTATGACTCAGCTTATTTTATTTATTGAATATTATTTGAATATTCATTTGAGGATGTATGACTCCTTTATTTTATTTAATGAATATTATTTATAATATTCATTCGAGGTATTATGACTCAGCTTATTTTATTTATTGAATATTATTTGAATATTCATTTGAGGATCTATGACTCCGATTATTTGCTGAAATATATTCTTTATTTTATTAAAGAATAAGGTGTTAATAATCAAACTTATTTTCGATTATTCAAATAAAGATAATACTTTCATATAAGTATATCTTTGGTTATTTAATACTCGTTTCAAGTATAAATTTTAATACATCTACTTCAATTATTTTTATAAAGACTATTCTTTATGGGAATATTATTTAATTAATAATATTCAGATATTTTCTAATATTCTGGGGACTGATTTACTTCATTAAATCAGCCTTACTCCAAACACTCTTTAAAGTGTTTTCGAGTCTTCAAAATGATTTTTAAAAGTCAGAGCGGATCCCAAAACTCATTTTTATATTTAAGATCTTCCTTTTTAAAGGGGATTTAAATACTCGCTCAAAACCTGGGAAATCCGGCTCTGTGGTGTATTTTATACTCGCAACAAGGTTGCAGATTTGGTAAATGAATTGATTACTTGCCCAACGTTCGGGAAGTAAGCCCCTCTCATTGAGTCGGCATAAGCGACAGGCCGAGGTACGGTCTATTATTGTGTAAGTGGCTCAGTGGGAGTCCATCAAATGCATAGGTGGCTGAGTGGCAGTCCAGCATAGGTCTTAATTATGACCAGGGTGATGACCAGTGGGGAATTCGTCCATCTACTAGTAGAAAAGGTTACTTATTGGTATCTTTGCCTGATCAGCGAGATATCGGGTTTATGCCAAAATTCTTTTCCTTTCCAAAATTCATTGGATGTTTCAAACTCTGTTCATACTTTGCATAACAGAGGTTCCAGGAAATGTTTAAAGGGATATATATATGTGGATATATATATCGGGACTAAATAAAGTATCTCATAACTTTTTCATTCAATAATATTTCAAAGATTGAATCTATTCAAGTCTTAACTTGTGGTCTCATCTATGGGATGCTTTTCTTAAAACTTATAATACTTTGAACGATGGCAGTTCAAGTAACTTTATATGATATAAGTGTGGTGAAGTATTGGTAGCTTCATTCCTTGTTTTTACTTATATCTAGCAAGTAATTATCTTGCATATGATAGAGATGCTATTAAGTATCCATTTAGATACTTATATTATTGTTATCACTATACATATTATCTTGCGAGCTGTAAGGCTCACTCTTGCTTTATTTCTTCATCACACAACAACAGTTAGGAGAGATGGCCAGACTCCAGCAGACCCAGCGCAAGCGCGTGGGAAGCGTCCCGCGTCTTCCCGCTGATGTTGTAGCTGCTATAGCTGCAGAGGTAGATCCATTGTAGTTTAGACCATCTACTTTTGAGAATCAAATTATGTATAATTATAACTTGTGGCAGATAATGGCAATTAACTGTAAATTATCAAGTAATCATTTTGGGTTGTAATAATTTTAAATTGTGGATTCAAAGACTTGTACTTATTTCAATTTCATCTCTGAGACTATGACGGGTTGTGGTGTGTGTTAGTGTGGGGTCACAGTTTGAGGTTATTTATTATTAATTAAGTGAAGAGATATATTGTGGAAAGAAAGACCGTGACAACCCGGATCCCCGACCCCGGATCTGGGGGTGTTACAGAAATGGTATCAGAGCTAAGCGTTATAAACCTCAGAGATGATGCGACGATATAATAATAAACTCACAAAGATAATAAGAACTCTTGCCAAGTTCATGGTCGGACTACTTAAAGTAGTGCTGACAGTTAAAACCCTTACGGGAACCCTTATAAGTATCATGATAGTAACTTAGCTCGTTTAATGTGTAGGCGCCTGAGATAGAGGACCCAGAGATGTTCGAGCGTGAGCATGATGAGGCATTGCTAGATGTTGAGGATCAGGAGGAGCCTGAGATGGAGGAGGATGAGGAGGACCCCCCAGAGGAGCCTGAGACGGAGGTCATTGCTGTTTCAGATGAGGAGGACCCCTCAGAGGAGTCAGAGACAGAGGTTATTGCTATTCCAGATGAGGAGGACCCGGATGAGGTCCCAGTAGCTGAGGAGCGTGTTGGATCTATGGTAGTGTATGCTGGTATCCCTTTACCCACACTTCCGGTGGTCAGAGCCCCTACCCCTCCACCACTATCTTGGATTCCTGATGATGACAGCTCAGAGACCCATACTTCCGAGCCTAGGCAGACCGAGGAGGCACCCTCAGCGGCTCCAGATTCACCACCTCTTGACCCTGCCCAGAGGCAGTCTTCGTTAGCTCATGGATATGTTCAGGATGTTTTGAGGACCCGAGTGGCTGTTGCCGAGGCCCGACTGGATGAGGCCAGGAGGGAGTTGGATGCAGAGAGGGCGGGTAGGCGTACCCGAGCTTATGAGACCAGGGCTTCTATACCCCGATCCTTGAGGAGGGAGCTTACGGGGATAGAGCTCACGTCCCGAGCGAGACTCAGATCTCTCCAGGGGGACAGGCATGGTAGGATCTCCAGGCGGCAGGCCGACTATATCTTCCGTCGTGCGATGGAAAGGGTTTGGGAGCTGACCCGCTCCGGTGTGTGATTCAGGATTGATGATGGAATAGTCTAGTTGTCTAGTTAGCCGAGGCCTTAGTAAGAGCCAATTTTCCGGGATAGTTGACTTGTATATAGCATCCCTTTTTCTGACTAGACAGATAGACTCTGGTGTATCACTTTTGGGACAGATGACTGTAGCACTGTTGTACTTTTGACCAGATCAAACTATGTATTTCTCGCATTATGTATATATTTGTTTCCTTTCAGTTCAGTTTCATAGTGACGGGATCACTGTTTTATTATTATTATTACTGCACTTCGTATTAGAACTTTCTTAAAATAATAGAATTGCGATATACGTTCTCCCCATTATAAGAGCTGTGCAAGGCACAATGTTGTATATGATTGTGACCTAACGTTGAATTTTCCCAATAATTGTTTTTATTATTATCAGAATTATGCCGCCAAGAAAGATTGGAACTAGGGCGAACCCTGGGTCTGAGGACCAGGGAAGCCATAATCAGGACAATAGAAACCAAGAACACAGTGAAGAGGAAGATGAGGATTATGTGGAACAGGATGACTCCCTGTATGAAGAGGAAGAGGAAACGTATGATGTTGAGGGATTCGAGATAGAGGCTGAAGAAGGAGAAACCGAGGTCGAGCAACCAGTACCAAACCCAGGCATGGATCCCATGGGCCAGTTTATGCAACTCCTAAGACAGAATTTGGAACGTCAACCCAACCCACCCCCTCAAGGAAGTAACAATGTAGTGGCAAACTCTTTCAGGGCTTTTAAGTCCCTTAAGCCCCCTGAGTTCCACGGATCAGCCGACCCAGTCGAGGCAAGGGCATGGTTAAAGGAAATGGAGAAATCTTTTGAGATTTTGAGTATCGATGAGGCACAGAAAACTGTATTTGCTACCTACCTTCTGAAAGGAGAAGCTAACTACTGGTGGGAGGCCAAGAAAAACATGGAGACAGATGCTATTATAACCTGGGAGAGATTTAGTCAGTTGTTTCTGGGAAAGTATTTCCCGAGGTTTATGGAAAACCAGATGGAGCTCAAGTTCTTGGAGCTAAAGCAGAATGATTTGTCTGTAGCAGAGTACGAAGCGAAATTTACTGAATTATCAAGGTTTGTGCCGGAGTTTGTGAGTACTGAGGAAAAGAAAGCTAGGAGGTTTCAGCAGGGACTGAAACCATGGATTCAGAATAGGGTGGCAATCCTTGAGCTTACGGACTATGCCACTCTGGTGCAAAAAGCAACGATTGTAGAAGTTGGAAGTGAGCAGATGCAGAAGGAAAGAGAGAAGAAAGGAATAAAGAGGAAAAGTATGAGCATGGGTGGAGGTTCCGCAGGAAGGAGCTTCCCAACTAGGTTTAATCGAGGAGCAGTGTCCCTGCCAGGAAGGAACACTGGGTTTAAGCGGCCAATGAGTGTGAGTGTGAGCCAGGACGGCCAGAAGTCAAGAATGTCCTATTCCAACCAGTCTCGACCCCCATTGCCAGCCTGTAACAGATGTGGAAGGAACCACACTGGGGAGTGTAAAGGAAGGCCAGTAACCTGTTTTAAGTGCGGTCGGGAGGGCCACTATTCAACTAGGTGCCCATCATCAACCCCTGCCGTTGTTCCAACCACCAATTGTCATCAGTGTGGACGCCAGGGTCATTGGAAGAAGGATTGCCCAATGAACAAACCAGCAGCTTCGGGAGCAAGCAGGGCTGCTTCTAATAAGCCACCTACTGCGAGGACTTTCAACATGACAGTCCAGGATGCTATGAAAGATTCAGATGTGATAGCAGGTACCCTTTCTCTAAATTCAGTCAGTGCAAATGTTTTATTTGATTCGGGAGCAACTAAATCTTTTATATCAAAGGACTTTGCGCGTAAGTTAAGACTTAAGGCTAAACCCTTGATAGAACCCTTACAAGTAGAAATAGCCAATCATGAAATTATTCCTGTTAACCAGATTCACCCCGCCTGTGAGATAGGCATAGGGGAGCAATCTTTCAGTGTTGATCTGATTCCTTTTAAATTAGGGGAGTTTGATGTGATTTTGGGGATGGACTGGCTATCTAGCAACGATGCTCAGATAGACTGTAAAGGGAAGAAAGTTAAGTTAAATATCCCCGGGAAGAAAGAAGTTATATTTAGAGGAAAGAGGCAGACGCAGAAATTTTTGACCATGGCTCAGGCCAAAAGGATGCTACGAAAAGGAAGTGAGGCCTACCTAGCTTATGTGGTGGACACGCAGAAGGAGGTGCCCAACTTACAAGATATTCCAGTAGTCAACGAATTTGAGGATGTATTCCCCCAAGACCTTCCGGGATTACCACCCGATAGAGTGATTGAATTTGCTATTGAGTTGGCCCCAGGGACAGCGCCAGTTTCAAAAGCACCTTACCGGTTAGCCCCGTTAGAAATGAAGGAATTAGCTATCCAATTGCAGGAACTCTTGGATAAGGGTATGATAAGACCCAGTGTGTCCCCGTGGGGAGCACCAGTTTTATTTGTTAAGAAGAAAGATGGGAGCATGAGGTTGTGCATAGACTATCGAGAGTTGAACAAGCTAACCATAAAGAACAGGTACCCATTACCTAGAATAGACGATCTGTTCGACCAGCTAAAGGATGCTGTTTATTTTTCCAAGATTGACCTGAGAACTGGATATCACCAACTAAAGATTAAACCCGAAGATATTTCCAAGACAGCGTTCCGTACCAGGTATGGGCATTATGAGTTCTTGGTAATGTCCTTTGGATTAACCAACGCCCCAGCAGCTTTCATGGATTTAAGGAATAGAGTATTTAAGAAGTACTTGGACAAGTGTGTGATAGTTTTTATCGATGATATTTTGATCTACTCAAGGACTGAGGCAGAACATGCAGAGCATTTGAGGATAGCTCTAGGAATACTCAGAGAGGAGCAGTTATATGCCAAATTCTCGAAGTGTGAATTCTGGCGGAATGAAGTACAGTTTTTAGGACATGTGATCAATAAAGAAGGAGTATTGGTCGACCCCTCCAAGATAGAGGCAGTCTCAAATTGGGAAAGGCCAACCACACCCACAGAGGTAAGGAGTTTCATAGGATTGGCCGGCTACTATCGTAGATTTGTGCAGGACTTTGCGAAGATCGCAGCCCCTTTGACACGACTTACTCGTAAGACAGAGAAGTTTGAATGGACGGAGAAATGCGAGAACAGTTTTCAGGAATTAAAGAAAAGGTTGATAACGGCTCCGGTATTGGCATTGCCGGATGGAAAAGGAGATTTTGTGATATATAGTGACGCATCGCACAAAGGATTAGGATGTGTGCTTATGCAGCACGGTAAAGTCATTGCGTATGCGTCGAGACAACTGAAGGAATACGAGGTTAGATATCCTACTCATGACCTCGAGCTCGCAGCAATAGTATTTGCTTTAAAAATTTGGAGGCACTACTTGTATGGAGAGAAGTGCGAGATTTTCACAGACCATAAGAGCCTCAAGTACATATTTACGCAGAAAGAGCTCAACATGCGCCAGAGGAGATGGCTAGAACTAATCAAGGACTATGATTGTGAGATTCTCTATCATCCAGGGAAAGCCAATGTGGTGGCTGATGCCCTTAGTAGAAAGGAAAGACTCAGAATGATAACGACCTCGGAAGAGTTGATAAGGGATTTTGAGAAAATGGAAATAGAGGTAAAGGTAACCGGAACCGGAACTGAAAAGCTTTTTGAGATCTCAATGCAGCCAGAATTATTGGAAAAGATCAGATTGTGCCAAGAGAAAATAATGAATGAAGACAGAAAGTCAATGACTGGAGAGGAGATCCATACTGAGAAAGATGATAAAGGGATAATGAGGTATTCCTACCGAATTTGGGTTCCGAATGTTCAAGAACTCAAAGATGAGATTTTGGATGAAAGCCATAGTTCAAGGTATTCCATTCACCCGGGAAGTACCAAGATGTATAGGGATTTGAAGGAATATTACTGGTGGCCCAACATGAAGAGGGACGTAGCAGAATGGGTAAACAAGTGTTTGACTTGCCAAAGAGTAAAGGCAGAGCACCAGAGACCCAGTGGACTTTTGCGACCCCTGGAGATTCCCGAATGGAAATGGGAACAGATAGCGATGGATTTTATTGTAGGCTTGCCAAGGACGAAAGCCAACCACGATGCCATTTGGGTAATTATAGACCGATTGACAAAGTCAGCTCATTTCATTCCTATCAATGAGAGATACACAGTCGATAGACTGGTGGACATTTACCTTAAGGAAATAGTGACACGACATGGAGTCCCAGCGTCCATTGTCTCAGACCGAGACCCTAGGTTCAACTCCAGATTTTGGAGGAGCTTTCAGGAATGTGCGGGGACCAAGTTAAATATGAGTACCGCGTACCATCCCCAGACGGATGGACAGAGTGAAAGGACCATCCAGACACTAGAGGATATGTTGAGAGTCTGTGCAATAGACCTTAAAGGAAGTTGGGATGATCACCTGCCGTTGATCGAGTTTTCTTATAACAATAGCTTTCATGCTAGCATCGGGATGCCGCCTTATGAGGCCTTGTACGGAAGAAGGTGTCGATCTCCCTTATACTGGGATGAAGTAGGAGAGCGGAAGATGCTCGGACCCGAAGTGGTCCAAAGGACCAGAGATATAGTGGATCTTATCAGAGGGCGACTTGTAGCAGCCCAAGACAGACAGAAGAAATATGCAGACCTAGCCCGAAAGGACAAGGAATATGAAGTAGGGGACTTAGTACTGTTGAAAGTATCCCCTTGGAAGGGATTAATGAGGTTCGGAAAGAAAGGAAAACTAAGCCCAAGATACATTGGACCTTTTGAGATATTAAGACGGATTGGAAAGTTAGCTTACGAGCTAGCCCTACCCCCTAATTTGCAACAAGTTCATAATGTGTTCCATGTGTCAATGCTAAGGAGGTATCATCGGGATGCCAGGCACATAGTGGAGTACGAGCAGGTGGATATGCAGCCAGATCTAACTTACGTGGAGAAGCCAGTAAGGATTATGGATAAGAAGGAGCAGGTGCTTCGGAACAAAGTGATCAAGCTAGTCAGAGTACTATGGCAGAATCATAATGTGGAAGAATCGACTTGGGAACTAGAGAGCGCAATGCTAGAAAAGTACCCCCAATTGTTTTCTGTTTGATTCCGGGACGGAATCCTTTTAAGGAGGGGAGACTGTAATAACCCCAAAATTTTTCAACTTTTTGTAACCCTTGTGAATAGTGTTTTAGCTGAATGAGAAAACTTTTCACGCCACACTATATAGGGGTTCTGTTATGGATATTCTGGGATTTTATTAGTACTATATGAAGTATATAAGTGTATGTAAATATCGTCAGAACCCAATTCCGAACACTTTGGTTTTTCCCGGAAATCCACAAGATACGGAGAGAATTGAGTATAAGGTAACAGGATAAAAAGGATTTAAATTAAAGGATTATAATAGAGGATCATAAAAAGGAATATAACGTATTGAGAAAGGTTAAGGGAACCTAAGTAATAAGATCCCGGGTATGATCCTTCAAACGATAAACGAGAACGAAAGTTAAGCGAACCGTACAACAGATCAGCGGTCATTAGGCAAACGATTAGGAAGCTAATCAAAGGGTTTAATGGGACTGATGTCATCCAACCAATAGAAAGGAGACAAGGAAGGGAGGATGACATCATAAGGGTGACATAAGCATGACATGGAAGAAGGGAGGTGTGGTTGATTAAGGACCACACAAATTCAAGGGCAAGGTGGTAATTTGCTAAATCAAAAACAAAACCAAGCCAACCAAGCTAGCAAATCATTTCATCAAGAATCAAAAAAATCAGCCAAGGCATTTGTTCCTCACCTAGCTCTCGGCTTTTCATTTTTTTCAAAGAAAAAAATTTCCAAAATCAAGATCCAAGCATCCTTAATTGGTAAGAAAATTCCCTAACCATCTTTATGCTTAGTTATGGCTATATCATGAGTTTAAGCCATTAATTCTTTCTCTAGCTTCTCCATTTAATCAATAAAGAAGACAATGAATAGTGTTTTCAAGTTTTTAACTTGAACTTTTTCTTGTTTTTCTTGAAGATCCAAGCTTTCCTAAGGCTTCTCCAAGCTTCTTAAGGCTTCCTAGCTCAACCCACCACTTCAAGGAAGGTATACCATTTTCAAACCCTAGGTTCATATATATTATAAGGTGATTTTGATGAGTAGGATGTTATTGTAGTTGATGTTATGATTAGAGTTTGAGATTTGGAATGGTAGTGAAATGAAATGGTAAATTGTGGTTTTGATTTAAAGAAACTTAAGAATGATTAAAGTAAAGTTTAAGCATAAGTATGAATGGTTAAATTGAATTGGTTGGGGTTGTTATGATGTGATAAGGATGGATGTTGGTTGTATGTTGGATTTGAGGTTGGTTTGTGGTTGGTTTTGTATGGTTTAAAATTTGGAAATCGCGTAAACATAGCCGTCGTAACGTCCGATTTTCTTTGGACTGTTTTTGTGCATAGCATTAGGACCCGAGAACCCCCTGCTAGATTATGACCACTGCCATGATTAGATAGCTCATGTTACGAGCTTCGTTTTGATATGTAGTTCGTTCGATTCCGATGCACGGTTTAGGAGAAACGACCGTTTCAAGTAACGGCGTTTCGTGAACGGAACTTTTTCCCTCGCCTTACTTTGAAACATAGGTTAAAGACCAAAAAGGGTTAATTAATGTATGAAACATTTATGGTAAGTGTGTTAGGCAGTTGGTAAGACATTCGCGAAGGAATCGCTTTAAAACTCGTAAAGGTTAAATTATTAAAAATGGTGGAGCCGAGGGTACCCGAGTGACTTAAGCGAATCGGTGAGCGCAAAACAAGCGTTAGAGTGTAAGTTAGTTAAAGTATAGATTTACAAGTGATTTTGGTTTAATTCCAAATTACTTGTTGTTTATAGGTTACCAGACTCGTCCCGAGCCTTTCTCACCCCCAAGTCGCTCAGGCAAGTATTCTATCCGTTATACTGTTGTTGTGATGAATACACTTGTATATGCATTATCTTGCGATAGATGCATGTTGGTTATTTAGCAAATTCTTGCGATATATTGTAGCATGTGATATGGTATATATGTATGCCTGTTTCATATTCTTGAAATATATATCTGTTGGTTCAGTTGATAATACCTATGCTAGAGGATAGCGGTATCTTGCATATACCCTTAGTATAGGGACCCAAAGGTGAAAATATTTTCTAAAATCGGGAGTCGAGGATCCCGAGTAATCTTGTATATATGGATATGGATATATATATATATATATATATTTATATATATATATATATGGTTATAGTTTTCCAAACTATTAATCGAATAAGGTTTATTCGATAACTTTAAACTTTATTTTATTTATTGAATATTATTTGAATATTCATTTGAGGATGTATGACTCCTTTATTTTATTTAATGAATATTATTTATAATATTCATTCGAGGTATTATGACTCAGCTTATTTTATTTATTGAATATTATTTGAATATTCATTTGAGGATGTATGACTCCTTTATTTTATTTAATGAATATTATTTATAATATTCATTCGAGGTATTATGACTCAGCTTATTTTATTTATTGAATATTATTTGAATATTCATTTGAGGATGTATGACTCCTTTATTTTATTTAATGAATATTATTTATAATATTCATTCGAGGTATTATGACTCAGCTTATTTTATTTATTGAATATTATTTGAATATTCATTTGAGGATGTATGACTCCTTTATTTTATTTAATGAATATTATTTATAATATTCATTCGAGGTATTATGACTCAGCTTATTTTATTTATTGAATATTATTTGAATATTCATTTGAGGATCTATGACTCCGATTATTTGCTGAAATATATTCTTTATTTTATTAAAGAATAAGGTGTTAATAATCAAACTTATTTTCGATTATTCAAATAAAGATAATACTTTCATATAAGTATATCTTTGGTTATTTAATACTCGTTTCAAGTATAAATTTTAATACATCTACTTCAATTATTTTTATAAAGACTATTCTTTATGGGAATATTATTTAATTAATAATATTCAGATATTTTCTAATATTCTGGGGACTGATTTACTTCATTAAATCAGCCTTACTCCAAACACTCTTTAAAGTGTTTTCGAGTCTTCAAAATGATTTTTAAAAGTCAGAGCGGATCCCAAAACTCATTTTTATATTTAAGATCTTCCTTTTTAAAGGGGATTTAAATACTCGCTCAAAACCTGGGAAATCCGGCTCTGTGGTGTATTTTATACTCGCAACAAGGTTGCAGATTTGGTAAATGAATTGATTACTTGCCCAACGTTCGGGAAGTAAGCCCCTCTCATTGAGTCGGCATAAGCGACAGGCCGAGGTACGGTCTATTATTGTGTAAGTGGCTCAGTGGGAGTCCATCAAATGCATAGGTGGCTGAGTGGCAGTCCAGCATAGGTCTTAATTATGACCAGGGTGATGACCAGTGGGGAATTCGTCCATCTACTAGTAGAAAAGGTTACTTATTGGTATCTTTGCCTGATCAGCGAGATATCGGGTTTATGCCAAAATTCTTTTCCTTTCCAAAATTCATTGGATGTTTCAAACTCTGTTCATACTTTGCATAACAGAGGTTCCAGGAAATGTTTAAAGGGATATATATATGTGGATATATATATATCGGGACTAAATAAAGTATCTCATAACTTTTTCATTCAATAATATTTCAAAGATTGAATCTATTCAAGTCTTAACTTGTGGTCTCATCTATGGGATGCTTTTCTTAAAACTTATAATACTTTGAACGATGGCAGTTCAAGTAACTTTATATGATATAAGTGTGGTGAAGTATTGGTAGCTTCATTCCTTGTTTTTACTTATATCTAGCAAGTAATTATCTTGCATATGATAGAGATGCTATTAAGTATCCATTTAGATACTTATATTATTGTTATCACTATACATATTATCTTGCGAGCTGTAAGGCTCACTCTTGCTTTATTTCTTCATCACATAACAACAGTTAGGAGAGATGGCCAGACTCCAGCAGACCCAGCGCAAGCGCGTGGGAAGCGTCCCGCGTCTTCCCGCTGATGTTGTAGCTGCTATAGCTGCAGAGGTAGATCCATTGTAGTTTAGACCATCTACTTTTGAGAATCAAATTATGTATAATTATAACTTGTGGCAGATAATGGCAATTAACTGTAAATTATCAAGTAATCATTTTGGGTTGTAATAATTTTAAATTGTGGATTCAAAGACTTGTACTTATTTCAATTTCATCTCTGAGACTATGACGGGTTGTGGTGTGTGTTAGTGTGGGGTCACAGTTTGAGGTTATTTATTATTAATTAAGTGAAGAGATATATTGTGGAAAGAAAGACCGTGACAACCCGGATCCCCGACCCCGGATCTGGGGGTGTTACAAATTAGTCCTTTTTGGTCTTTAACCTATGTTTCAAAGTAAGGCGAGGGAAAAAGTTTCGTTCGCGAAACGCCGTTACTTGAAACGGTCGTTTCTCCTAAACCGTGCATCGGAATCGAACGAACTACATATCAAAACGAAGCTCGTAACATGAGCTATCTAAACATGGCAATGGTCAAAATATAGCAGGGGGTTATCGGGTCCTAATGTTATGCACAAAAACAGTCTAAAGAAAATCGGACGTTACGACGGCTATGTTTACGCGATTTCCCAATTTTAAACCATTCAAAACCAACCCAATTCAACCTCAATCCAACATACAACCAACATCCATCCTTATCACATCATAAAAACCCCAACCAATTCAATTTTAACATTCATACTTATGCCTAAGTTTGAATTTAACTATACTACAATCTTTTAATCAAAACAACAACATTTACCAATCCGATTCAATACCATTTCAATCCCAAACTCTAAATCACCAACATCAAGCTACAATATCATCCTACTAATCAAAATCATCTTATAATACATAGGAATCTAGGGTTTGGAGATGATATACCTTCCTTGAAGAGTGGAGAATCAAGAGAATGGCTTGGAATCACCCTTAAAGTCCTTATCCAAGCTTAATCTAAACAAAACTTCAAGAACACAAATTTTAGTTCTTGAAAAACACTATTCACCATCTTCTTTCATAATTTACAGAAAAAGATTGGCTTGGAATTAGAAGCTTAAACTTATAGGAAGTATGTAACTATCCATGGGGAAGCTTAGATAATTACCTTGCTAAATAGTAAGTGGAGGAGCTTGGACTTTCATTTTTTTTAAGAAAAGGGCCGAGAGCATGAAGAACAATGCCTTGGTTTCTTTTTTTTTTTGATTTTGATGAAAGTGATTTGCTTGGCTTGGTTGATTGGTTTTGTGTTTGATTTAGTCAATTACCTTGTTGCCCTTGAATTTGTGTGGTTCTCATTCAACCACACCTCCTTCCTTCCCATGTCATGCCTATGTCATGTGGTGATGTCATCCTTCCCTCCTTGTCCTCTTCTCATTGGTTGGGTGGCATCACTCTCTCTAATCCCTTTGATTAACTTCCTAATTGTTTGCCTAATGACCGCTGATCTGTTTTACGGTTCGCTTAACTTTCGTTCTCGTTTATCGTTTGAAGGATCATACCCGGGATCTTATTACTTAGGTTCCCTTAACCTTTCTCAATACATTATATTCCTTTTTATGATCCTCTATTATAATCCTTTAATTTAAATCCTTTTTATCCTGTTACCTTATACTCAATTCTCTCTTTGTATCTAGTGTATTTCCGGGAAAATCAAAGTGTTCGGATTTGGATTCTGACGATCTTTACATACACTTATATCCCATATAAAGTACTAATAAAATCTCAGAATATCCATATCAGAACCCCTACATAGTGTGGCATGAAAAGTTTTCTCATTCAGCAAAAACACTATTCATAAGGGTTTCAAAAATTTCCAAAAAAATTGGGGTTATTACATTAGCTACTAGATCTGTTGCCTGGCAGTCCCTGGAAATATGCCCCATCTTTCCACATTTAAAACACACAGTCCCCGATTTCTGAGCTGAAGTCTGATTCTGACACTTATTAGAATAGTACCCTTTCTGATTGCACTTAAAAAACAATACATTAGCCTTACAAATCCCAAAGTGCATCCTACCACAAAACTTGAAATCTGACATTGGTGGACGATTGGACCTCTGCTGATTTGAATTCTGAAAACGGTTTCCTTGTCCCCCATTTTCTGATTGTGGTATTCTGAATCCCACATTTTTATTACCTGAAACTCTGGCCTTTTATTGAAACGGCCTTGTAAATTACCTTATTGATGACCTCCTTCTGAGGTTTCTATTTTCCTTTTCTTTCCGTCCCTTTCTTTCTGAGACGGGTCACTCATACTTTCAATCACCATTGTTTTCTGAATCACTGCCACATATGAAGTCAACTCAAACATGGCTACTCTATTCTGAATCCAAAATTTTAACCCTTGTTCAAACATTCTTGCTCTCTTTTCATCTGTATCAACTTAATCTGGCACAAACCTTGCCAATTCAGTAAACTTGGCCTCGTATTTCGCGACAGTAAGATCACCCTGTGTCAGACTCAAAAACTTGATATCCATTTGATTCTTCATATACCTCGGGAAATACTTCTCCAGAAACAGCTCTGTAAACCTTTTCCAAGTCACAAACTCACCTCCTCCCAACGCTCGCATGGATTCCCCCAATAGTTTGCCTCACCCTTCAGGAAGTAACTGGAAAACTTGGTCTCCTGCTGAACTCGTGCTCCAACTAAATCAAAGCTTTATCAATTTCTTTAATCCATGCATTGGCTTCCACAGGATCAATACCTCCCTTAAACTCAGGTGGATTCACAGCTTGAAAGTTCTTAAAACTTACCGCAGGTGGAGCTGCTGGTTATTGCTGCTGCTACTTGTTAGGACGAAAATACGCGCTAATATTCACGCAAGTATACGCGATCGCAAGTAATATAGAATTATTTCTAGTTCTTTCCCACAGAGACTGGTTTAGGTTAATTTCAATCAGTGCACTTATGCAACAATGGTATGGTTATTATTCAATGCTAAGACGGTTAACAATTTGGGATTGTTTATAACTACGATTAACTAAGAGATTATACTAAAGAACATTAACTAAGAGATTAAAAGGAGTGATTTACTATATGACACAAACATGGGATTCTAACTTCATTACTACTTCATTCAATAGTCTATTTGTTCTTAACCTTAACATGCAATGGTGATGACACTAATCAGATAACATGAAGCAAGTAAACGCCAACTTTCGTTGCACGAATACCCTACTACCAGCATCCAAAAAATAGATAGAAGCTGAATAGACACCAATTATATTGAAACCCTATATGTCTATAAAATTTGACAACATAATGGTTTAATGCACAAGTTATCTATCTTGATTACATAGGGCAAGTAAGATGGTTAAAATTACCTAGATATCATGCATATCAAATACATGAACCTATGCTAGCATGGCAAGTTCTAAACCCCTAAATTCACTTTCGCTTCAATAGAGATTAACACACTATCTTATAAATTCGCGATGCTCATAAGACGAATAAGCACAACCAATACTAGGTTATCAAATTATCACCACACACTAAGGCATCGAAACAATTTAACTAAAGAAATCCATAAGTGAATCCACTAGAACCCCACAATAATGATTAGCCCATAATCGGACTCATCATCAATGTGGGTTCCAATGAAAGCATGGTATACTAAACGTAGTCTTTATACTGAATACATAATAAACCAAGTACATTAAACAAGAGTATAGTTTCAACAAATAAGAAAACTAGCATCCAAGATTACAACTTAAAATAAAGAATCACAAGAATAAACTAGGGTTTCTTCGCCTTGGTTGAATTATGCTATACGGTCTCCTTACACCTTCTTATTAAGCTCTGGTACATCTTGTTATGAAAAATGATCATAAGTTATTAATATATATGTTATAGAATCAATCAGGGCTTCAAACTCTCAGAATCTAAATAGAAATAGAATCTGCCATCCTGACCTGGCGCGACCGCGTGCTTCATCAGTGCGGGCGCGCTTCTTTCTGTAAACCTGGCGTGCGCTGACTCTCTGGAAAAAAAAATCCTAAATTCTGTTTTTCTTGCTGGTTTGAGTTGGCCTTTTCACGAGCAATCTTCTTGACACATTCCTAACACCATTTCAGCATCAAAACAATGCTAAATCACCTGAATCCCTGTTATATGCCTGAAATGCAAAAACACTACAAAAACACATCAAATACATAAATAACTCGAGTACAAAACATTAATTCAAGCCTTTATAGAGCATTCTAAATGGACATAAATGCCACTTAACACTGTTGCTACGTAAGATGCAACATCCGTTGCTGCATTAGTCCCAATGTCTAGACAATCGTTGGATCTGTATGACTTTCGGTACGACCCTCTCCTCAATTACTCCTCCTCTTTGGTGCCATTATTCTGGTAAGAAAACAAGAAACTTATATAATAATCTATCAAGCATGGTGTCAAACATGTAGCAATCTTTTAGCATGTCAAAATTCTCACACATTAGCTCCTTTCCAAATTATCGTAAACTTGCTACCATATTAACACATGCGACATGATTATCACATAATCCTGATTACTATCTAAAAGAATAATAACACAAAGAAAATTAATAAAAAATTATCCAAACCTTCCAACTCTTGCTCAAAAACCTCAAATAAACCAACAAATGGTGGATAGGGTTGTAACACAACCTTCCAACCTCTTTCGTCACTTCTCACTATCCTTGGAAAGCAACGACACAAAAGCCTAATGCTGAAATAGGGTACCTGAACAACTTAGCTATAGACCAGCCTAATAATCTAAACTTAAATCTATAAGAGTTAAACTACACGCGCTTATCTTATGTGATCTCTCTATGACTTACTTAAGCAACACCTAAGCCTGTTTCAGTGGCTATAACCTGAGCTCTAATGTCAACCTGTAACGCCCTCAAATCCGGGGTCTAGATTTGGGAGTTACTGACCGACAACCCATAATATAATATGCACAACAAAATAAAATAATAAATATGACCCCTTGCATGCAACTAGATCGATCACAGGTTTTAGTATGAACTAGGCACTACTACAAATCAAATGTTATTACATTCCATAAGTCTATTTAGTTTTACAGACTATTCAAAATTTTATTATAAACCTCTAGACTAATCAAGCGTCCCAAAAATAGTCTACCTGGAAAATGCACCAAACTATTTATAAGCACACCACCCCTGATTAATCCTGGAACTCAGGCCTGCTCTGGCCTTGCTTAAAGATCAGAATAATAAACAAGTATGAGTGAAAGAAATGCTCAGCAAGAAGTATATAGCTTATGATTAAAACAACAACAATATATCTGAAGAATAAAACCAAACAACAATAACTAGGCAATATCAAAAGCTAATATGAGCTTTGATGATAAACAACACTTTTATATATATTTATATTTTGAATTGGAATCCTCGAACGACGGTGTATTACCGCCGGTCATCAGCCGCAAAGCAACACCGGTATGCCGAAGCATATCCAACTGAACAAAGGGTACCGAAGGCACATATTGGCCTAGCAAGGTATTATATCCAAGTATAATACATAACTCACACTGGACCGCCGCCATGACCTCTTACGCAACCATCCAATCCAGAAAAACATTTTTAACCCATGAAGCCGAATCAAATGACATCCTTAACAATATAACTCCCCATTTCACATGGTCCGGAGTCATCTCAACAACTGATGGCGAAATAACTAGAACAAGTAGTTATTCACTAATCTCATCTCAAAGTTCCACTGTATAGAGTAATGTTAGGAATATGTCATAGGCTTGATGATAAGTTCACCAAAACACCTTAGTAGATTTAATTTAGTCTTTTTGTAGCTCTTAACAGATGATTTACTTTCACATCCGTTGAGAGAGTAGCTTATGTCTTAATAAGTTTTGTAACACATTCCTGTATACTACAATACCTTAGAGATCTAGAAGTTATAGGATATTCAAAGTCATGTTGACTACTAGATTGATATGCAAAATAGGTTGGCCAATTTTATATATATTGGATGCCTTGTAATTTTACATAAGTGAAATAGAGTTAACTGCTATGGAAGACTTTTAACGGATGATTCTACAAGGTTTCAACAGATGATCCAAGTCTCATTCAACGGATGATCTACTGAAGTTTCAACGGATGATCCAACTCAGTTTCAACGAATGTTCTAATTCAAATTGCAGTTGATAGTGACTTGACAGTCACATGGGTTGATTAGATGAAAATGGAATGTAGCATCCTATTTAGAGGTTTTAGAGAACAAAGAAGCATTTCCATCTCCATGCTTACTTGAAGAAAATTAAAGATACTTGATGAAGAAATGTAGAAGCATGTGATTAGACAAAGACACATTTTGTTTTATTAGTTTGTCTTATTCACTTCTATCTTGGTAATATATAAATCAAGGGTAGCTAGTGGTAAATTAACTACTTGAAATAGAGAAATATAAAAAGCTATATTTTTGAAGAATTTCTCTGTTCTTGTAATTTTACTTTTAAGCAGCTGTGTGCAAACCTTGCATCACAGAGTTCTCAATCTTATATATATATCTCTGGTGGAAAAGTTCAATCCACCAGAAATTTTTTAAATACTTGTGTTTAATTACTTTGTGTTTGATTACCACAATATTTTCATTCCGCATTTTTGCTTAATCAAACACTGTTATATATTTGAGATAAAATATTTCTTAAAATAAAAAAGGAACCAGAATTACATTCAACCCCCCTCTATAATTCTTTGTTATAATTTTTGGGAATAACAATTGGTATCAGAGCAAGCTCTTGAAGTACAAAGAGTTTAAAGATCGCAACAAGTAACAAGATGAGCGAAAAAAATGTTGGAGTAAAAATTCCATTTATGGACAAAGACAACTATCACCATTGGAAGGTGAAAATGCACCTACATCTTCTTTCTCAAGATGAAAGGTATGTTGATTGCATTGAGAAAGACCCTCATGTTCTTGTATGAGCTGCTATAGATACTGAAGGTGTTGTAGTTTTGTCAACCAATGAAGGTAAATGAACCCAATAATGGGTAGAAGATATATGGAATTGAAGGGGCTCTTATCTGATTATTTTACTAATCAAATTCCTTGTGACTGTTAAGAAGGACAACAACTAACTCATATAATAATAACGACCAGGTGTATGATTTTCAAATTTTAAACCAGTTTTCGAAAGAGATTTTCTTAACAATTTTTTTTTCTAAAAGTCCTTTAAACAAAACAAGTTTTAAAACTTGGTTGTTCAATTACTCCTTGAGTTTCTCGATTGTTATAAGATTTGGATTATTTAGAAGAATACTTGTTGTAGAAGTTAGTAGGGTTCGTCTAGAAGGCCAAGTGGACCCGCTATTATAGAGAAGGTTTGATTGTTCCTAGCAGAAGAATGCAAATGTTGTTTGATAAGTTTAACGACAGAACCAATATACGGAGAAACTGTTCATCCAATTTTTGAGACGATTAGAGTTCAAAGAATACGTCGATTCATGAGAAGACGAGTATGAGCAAAGAAGATTAAGGAAATCTCCAGACTTTCTAAAGGAAGAATGTTATTAGCAAAGGAGTGGATATGTTGAATGATCAGTAGTGTAAGCGGAATTGAAGTTGTGATTGTAAATTTCGTAAAGAGTGCAAATAGGGTCGAATTATAGAAATATTGAACGTGGGAGCGTGACGCTAAAGATATAAGACCTATTAAATGAGAAATTATTCTAATGATTGATTCAAGAAAGCATTTCTGAGAACTTTCTGAAGTTGATATATGACTCATAGTGGGATCTATTGATTGGACAAGCATTGAATTTGTAAACAGATGAAATGTGGATGACAACCATGATATCACTCTTTCATATAATCCTTAAAAATCTAGAGTAAAGTGTGAATTTCTTTCATGATCAGCTCTATAAGGTGATTGTTGAATCCCTTTCAATTCATTCCTTCTTTAAAATATTGTTTTCTGATTGGGACAAGTAGTGTTATGGTGTGACGCTTTGTCGAAATGACAAAGAGTCTGGTGGGACGCCACCTAACAATGTGATGTATGCCATATAGTATAAAAGATTGGCCATCTTGAGTACAAATATGGTTGTCTCACTCATATCCAAATCATCATTCATTCTTTCCACTTTAAATATGATTTGTTGATTCATGAATCTTTCCGATTGTTTCCTTGTACTCTTATTCCTTACAAAAGGTTTCCAATCAGAATCATATACATAAATTCCTTCTTGTGTAAGGTCTATCCTTTGAATTTTTTAAAAAGGAAGTAAAAATGAACCAGTGTAGCAGATAAAGTTACGTAATAAGTGTGGACAATTGCAAGCCGATGGATGGTGGACATTTACGTGCAGAGAAGAATCATTATGCCGATAACGGGATAGTTGCGAGGACATCAAATCAAAGGCGGGAATCTGCATACATGATACGTTGCAAGTATGAGATTTTGGCGTGAATTTGAGTAATTAGCAAATCGTATGAGGTAAATTAACTAGAGAAACAAGAAAGTAAAGCTGCATGTATCAGATGAGGCAAATGATCGATTGGACAACGGAGGCGAATGAAGAAATCCTTAATAATAACCAGATAATAGATTAACATGTTATGAAAATGAAGCATACCTCGATCATGTGGGAGATATTTGTCATGAAGATTCAAGATCGAAGAAATGCTAGTTACGAATAAACTTTGAGTGTGTTCATCAAGGAATGATTGGGCTTTCCCATTCAAGTAAGTAAGTTGTGGTAAAATTAATGCTTATAGCTGGGTCGGCAAAGAAGGTTCAATATGGAAAGACATAAGGGGAGATGAAGGTATGGTGGTTTGACTGCAACAATTTTTAAGATGTGAAGCTTTAAAACTAAATGAACTCATTTGCAAGATTATAAGAGTGTTGGTTGAGACTAGGTGTTGGTCATCAGAAGTTGAACAAGTTAATTAACAAGAACAAGTGTATATTGCTAAGGATGGGCGAATTGTTAAGTAGAGAGCTTGATTTGAAACATGAACTAGAAGAATTCTAGAATAATTTATAAATATGCTCAGTATTGATATTCTGTTATAATCAGAAGATATGAGAAAAGGCATGGTATCATCAGAATTGTTCGCTATAATCCTAGGTTGAACTAAAATATAAGTTGTACTAGTTAGTATTATATGCGGTGGTGACATAATGAGTTTAGAAGGTGGCAGTGGATTTGTATATTTAAAGGTTGATTGTTGTTTGTTTGAGTGACTGTTGGTTGCTTGATTGATTGTTGGTGTCGGCTTGAGCCCGACTGGTAGTCAATAATATAAAGGAGATGCTGTCCAAATTTTCGGAGAATACCCTACTACTGAAGATAGAAAGTATACTTCCATGTGTTATTGATATTCTTGTTGATACTCCAAATAATTGTGATCTCAGTTCTTGAAAGAGGTTGTTACATCCAATCCGACTATATATAATTGGTCTTTGATTTCATTTAGCTAGTCATCATTTGGTGTAATTGATAAATTAAGTGAGTTAATTGGTTAATTTTACCAATTAATGGCTAGTTAGATGGAAATCGATCCCAATTAGATTAAGTCAAATTTTGATGCGACTTTTAAATCCGAAATCAAGGCAATGAGAAATTTGGAAAAAGTAAGGACCCCATCAGAATTCAGAAATTGCTGCAAGTGTGTGAGGCTTTACTTGGATGAATCTGCCCTTTATAATGGACGAGTGAAATAAAAAGTTATTTGTATGGACAAGAGAGAAGAATGTTTTCAAGAGCTAAAGATTTAAGATAAAGCAACGAGTAGGAATGAAGGAAAGGAAGAAGGGAGATGTAATAAGGCAGATATTAATAACTACACCAATATGGATTTTATTAGACAGTCAAGAAGATTTTATCATCTGCAACAAAGTTTTATCAAAGGACGTCTTATTTCTAAATTGTTTTGATAATCATACAATAAATGATTTATCAAGTAATTCTGGTTTGGATAAAATGTGAGATACAGTTTTAATTCAATTTCTGATTGATGTTGATACTTAGGTTATTGTTAAATATCGAAAGTGATATTAATATAGATGATTGATGTTTACTTCAGAATGGGATGTTGTGAGCATCAAAGTTCGTATTGATATCTTATTTGATATGATATCAAAATGAGTATTAATGTCAAGAGTTCGATTTTGAATAAGCTATGAGAATGAAGAACATAAATAGGAAAGAAAGTGGGATCAAAAGGATGATAAAGAAACTTTATAAGATGTCAGGATATAGATAAGATATGGGTATTATGTGGGACAAGAGTAAAATAAAGAGTTTGAGGAAAATTTGTAAATTGAGATATATAATGCATCTCATAAATACGATTGAGTACCGAGGGCTGAAAGAAAATATCTAGTGACCAGACGTGAAGAGAAAATGGGAAAAAAACGTAAGTGAATGTTATACCTACCCAAGAATTGGGACGGAGCATCAAAGGCTAGATGGATTATTATAACCGTTGACTTTTAAAAATAAAGATAGATATATTTCGTCAGGAGATGTCGTAATGAAGTCACTTGGGAACCAAATGTGAGAAAATCATGAATTGCATATTATTGATAGGTTATTCCAAACCTAATCATTTTCTTTAATTAATAAATAGTTCATCCAATAAGTGGGTTAGTTGTTGCTTGAAGAAATGATGGCACGTCATCAGATCCGTAAATTTATTGTAAATGATCAATATTGTTTGATATGAGATTTGACAGGAGTATTCAGAATACGATGAATTATGTCAAACCAGAATAGTATATACCTGTTAGGAATATGTTGTGAACTTGATGATAAATCATACAAAACACCTTAGTAGATTTAACTTAGTGAATTTTGTAGCACTCGACGAATGATCAAATATAGTCCCGACGGATGATTCAATATAGTCCCGACGGATGATGATTTGATATCCATCGAGTGAGTAGCTTATGTAATAATAAGTATTGTAGCACATTTCTGCAAACAACTTTGTGTAGATTCTGTACTAGCATATGAGTCATGTTGACTACTAGTAGATATGCAGAATAGGTTGATTAATTGTAAATATGAGATGTCTTGTAATTCTGCATAAATGAAATGGAGTCAAGTGTCAAATAGCTACTCGACGGATGATCAACAAAGCTACCCGGCGGATGATCAACAAAGCCACCCGACGGATAACAAGCATGTACCCGACGGATGATCAATTCAAATATCTGTTGACAGTGACAACACAGTCATATGCATTGGGTATTTGCAAAAGGAATGTGGCAGCCTGTTTAACAGGAAATTGAGAACAAAGAAGCATTACCATTTCTATGCAAGTTATGAAGATTTTCAAAGATGTTGGAATAGAGTAATAAAGCAGCATAGAGTTAGATTTGATAGGTTTTGTTTTTTTATCTTGTCTTATTACCATGTAAACTTGGTGATATATAAACCAAGTATAACTAGTAAAACAAACTTAACTAAGCAAACATATTTAGAAGATAAATAGAAAAAGCTGTAACTGTTAAGAATTTCTCAGTAGTTTGTTTGTTCACTTGTAAAGCAGTTGTGAGTCAATTTGAGCTTCACAGAGTTCTCAAATTGATATATATATATATATATGGTGGATACATTCAAATCCACCAGAAAGTTTTAAAGACTTGTGTTTTTATTACTTTGTATTTGATTTACTTAATTTCTTATTCCGCACTTTGCAAATCAAAACACTTATATATATTGAGTTAGAACATTTTTATAAATCTCGAAAAGAAGCCAGAATTACATTCAACCCCCCTTCTATAATTCTTGTTGTACTGTTAGGGAATAACAATTGGTATCAGAGCAAGCTCTTGAAGTACAAAGAGTGTAAAGATCACAACAAACAGCAAGATGAACAAAAAGGATGTTGGAGTTAAATTCCTTTTCTGGACAAAGACAATTATCACCACTGGAAGGTGAAAATGCATCTACATCTTCTTTCTCAAGATGAGGCCTATGTAGATTGCATAGAGAGAGGACCTCATGTACCAATGAGAGCTGCAACTGGCAATGAACCATCTATTCCCAAGCCTAGGCATGAATGGTCAGATCCTGATATTGAGCAAGTCAGGAAAGACAAGAAGGCCATGAATATATTGTTCAATGGAGTTGATGGTGATATATTTGATAACATCATTAACTGCAAAATAGACAAGGAGGTTTGGGACACTATCCACATTATTTGTGATGGTACTGAGCAAGTAAGGGAAAATAAGATGCAGCTACTAATTCAGCAATATGAGCACTTCCATTGTGAAGATAATGAGTCTCTCACTGATATCTTTAGTAGGTTTCAAAAGCTACTAAATGCTCTAAAGTTGCATGGAAGAGTCTATCAGACAAAAGACTCTAACCTCAAGTTCCTTAGATCTCTTCTAAAGGAGTGGAAATCAATGACAGTCTCAGTGAGAAATTCTCAGGATTACTAGGAGTTTACCTTGGAGAGACTATATGGAATCCTGATGACTTATGAGCTTGAAATAGATCAAGATGAGAGGATGGAGAAAGGAAGGAAGAAATGAGGGTCCATAGCACTGGTTGCTGAGTTAGAGAAAGAGAAAGAGATGAAGGTAGAAGCTGTTGAGTCCACTTCAAAGGTCTGTGAGAACAAGGGCAAAGGGCCGGTAGCTGAAAATGAAGATCATTTGAGCCAGGATGACATGGATGATATTGATGAGCATTTAGCATTACTTTCCAGAAGATTTTCCAAGCTCAAGTTTAAAAAGAACTTTGAAGCAGCCAAGCCAAGTAGAAACATGGTGGATAAATCTAAATTCAAATGTTTCAAATGTGGCTTGGCAGGGCATTTTGCCAGTGAGTGTAGAAAGTCAGATTCTAGTAAAAAGGAGTTTGAGCCTGTTGATTACAAACAGAAATATTTTGAGTTGCTCAAGCAAAAGGAAATGGCTTTCATTACATAGGAAAATGATTGGGCAGCTGATGGATTAGATGAAGATGAGGATATAAGCTATGTCAATCTAGCCCTGATGGCCAAGTCTGATGAAACAGATACAAGTTCTTCAAGTAATCAGGGAAACATAAAGAATCTTTGGTACCTGGATAGTGGTTGTTCAAGACACATGACTGGAGATTCTACCCAGCTCACAGAGTTCAAGGGGAGAGCTGGCCCAAGTATTACTTTTGGAGATGACATCAAGGGTTATACTGTAGGATATGGATTGATTTCAAAAGACAATGTCATTATTGAAGAGGTTTCCCAAGTGGATGGTCTCAAGCATAATTTGTTGAGTATCATCCAGCTTTGTGATAAGGGCAATTCAGTAACCTTCAATTCAGAAGCCTGTGTTGTGACAAACAAAAGAAGCAACAAAGTGGTTCTCACTGGAGTGAGAAAAGAAAATATGTATCTAGCTGACTTCAACTCATCTAATGCAGAATCTGTCACTTGTCTTCTCAGTAAAGCAAGTCAAGATGAAATTTGACTATGGCACAAGAAGCTGTCCCATCTAAACTTCAAGACCATGAATGAGCTTGTCAAAAAAGAACTGGTTAGAGGCATTCCTCAAGTGGAGTTTTCTAAGGATGGATTGTGTGATGCCTGCCAAAAGGGAAAGCAAATTAAAGCATCATTCAGAAAGAAGCTTGATTCAACAATTGAAGAACCTTTGCAATTGCTACACATGGATTTATTTGGACCAGTCAATGTGTTGTCCATTTCAAGGAAAAGATTTTGCCTAGTAATTGTAGATGATTTCTCAAAGTTCTCTTGGAAATATTTCCTAAAGTCTAAATATGAAGCTAGTGAAATCATCATCAACCACATAAGGCAAGTCAACAATCATCCTGATTTCAAGGTAAGAAGAATTAGGAGTGACAATGGAACTGAGTTTAAGAATTCTGTGATAAAATCATTTTGTGAATAGAATGGGATAATGCATGAGTTTTCTGCAGCAAGAACTCCATAAAAAAATGGAGTAGTGGAAAGAAAGAACAGATCTCTTATTGAAGCTGCAAGGACAATGCTTGAAGAATCAAAGTTACCAACATATTTTTGGGCTGAAGCTGTGAATACTGCCTGCTACACTCAGAATATTTCTTTGATTAATCAAGAAAAATGTATGACACCCTACAAATTGTTCAAGAACAAGAAACCAACTCTGAATTTTCTTCATGTCTTTGGCTGCAAATATTTTATCTTAAGGAATCAAACTGATCATCATGGGAAGTTTGATGCTAAAGCAGATGAAGGAATTTTTGTTGGATATGCTGTGGGAAATAGAGTCTACAATCTTAAAACCAACATTGTTATGGAATCAATACATGTTGTGTTTGATGATAAAAAGATTGAAGGACTGCAAGATGAAGATTCTCATGAAAGCCTCAAGTTTGATAACGTGGAGATGGTTAGTGATGACAGTGATGATGAAAGTGATCAAGAAACAGTGAATAAGGATAATGCAGAAAAATCTACAACTAATGAAGGACTTAATTTAACATCTGTCGAGTTGCAAAATGCTTTATCCGTCGGGAGACAATCTGCCTTATCCACCGGGAGACAATCAACTTCATTCATCGGAACACAAAGTGCACCATCCGTCGGGTCATCAAGAGAAGCTGGAAGTCAGAATAGATCACTTACAGAAATCTCTCCTTTCTCAAATCAAAGATTCACAAACTCAGGGGGTGTTTCTAATAATCAAAACTCAGTCACACATCAAGACAATAATGAGGCCTCTTCATCTAGAGCTAATCTACCTCAACAAAGAAAATGGACTAAAGATCACCCTTTTGAGCTTATCATTGGTGATGCATCTTCTAGATATCAAACAAGGAGAGCAACTCAAGAAGAATGTCTATATAGAAGCTTACTATCTAAGGAAGAACCAAAGAAGGTAGAAGAAGCTTTGTTGGATCCTGATTGGATTTTAGCTACGCAGGAGCAGCTAAACCAATTTGAAAGGAATAAAGTATGGAAGCTGGTACCTAAGTCTAAAGAAAAGAATCCAATTGACACTAAATGGGTATTCAGAAACAAGATGGATGAAAATGGCATATTAGTCAGGAACAAAGCTAGATTGGTTGCTAAGGGCTATTGTCAACAAGAAGGAATATATTTTGATGAAACTTTTGCTCCTATTGCAAGACTTGAAGCCATTAGAATTTTCTTAGCCTATGCAGCTCATGCCAATTTTAAGGTCTATCAAATGGATGTCAAAAGTGCTTTTCTGAATGGAGATTTGGAGGAGGAAGTCTATGTTAGTCAGCCTCCTGGTTTTGAAGATCCAAATTTCTCAAATCATGTCTACTATCTTTTGAAAGCACTTTATGGACTAAAGCAAACACCTAGAGCCTGGTATGACACTTTATCAACATTTCTTTCGGAAAATCACTTCACAAGAGGTACTGTTGATAAAACTTTATTCTTTAGAAATGTTAATGGTTCTAGTATACTTGTTCAAATTTATGTAGATGATATTACTTTTGGCTCTACAGATGAAAAACTTTGCAAAAAGTTTGCCAAATTGATGCAAAGTAAGTATGAAATGAGCATGATGGGAGAACTAACTTACTTTTTTGGTTTGCAAGTTAAGCAAGTTAGTTCATTAGTCAAACTAAATACATTCATGATCTTTTAAAGAAGTTTGATCTAATGGATTGCACATCTGCAAAAACTCCCATGGCCACTGCAACTAAGCTTGAATTAAACACTACTGAAAAGTTTGTGGATATTTCAAGTTATAGAGACATGGTTGGCTCACTTCTGTACTTAACAGCTAGTAGGCCAGATATAATGTTTGCTACTTGTCTTTGTGCTAGATTTCAGGCTGATCCTAGAGAATCTCACCTAGTAGCTATTAAGAGAATTTTCAGATATCTCAAGGGAACACCAAAACTTTGCATTTGGTACCCTAAAGATTCTGGTTTTGATCTAACTGGTTATTTAGATGCAGATTATGCAGGTTGTAGAATATACAGAAAAAGTACAACAGGAACCTGTCAATTGCTAGGGACAAGCTTGTGTCCTAGTTCAGTAAAAAGCAAAATTAAGTTTCTACTTCTACAAATGAAGCTGAATATATTGCTGCTGGTAGTTGCTGTGCATAAATTTTGTGGATGAAAAACTAATTATTGGACTATGGTCTACAAGTCGAAAGAATTCCCATTTTCTGTGATTACACAAGTGCAATTGCCATCACTGAAAATCCTGTGCAGCATTCAAGAACAAAGCACATAGATATCAAGTACCACTTCATAAGGGAACATGTGATGAATGGTACTATGGAACTTCATTTTGTTCAAAGTGAAAAGCAGCTTGCAGACATATTTACCAAGCCACTTGATGAATCCACCTTTTCCAGGTTGGTAAGTGAGTTAGGTATGTTTAATTATTCTTGAATCATTTCAGATATTTTGCAAGTTGGAATGCAGCCAGAAACTTAATTGATTTTTCTGCTTTGGATGAAATTTTGGCTAAATCAAAATTTACATTCCGACGGATGCTCATTATCCATCGAGTTTAATTATCCGTCGGTATATTAATTGTTACCATAATCAATTATTTTTCTGGAGTATTTTATAACTCGACGGATAACTGATTTATCCTCATCCGTCGAATTGTCTCAATCCTAGCTGTTATTACTCTAGATATTATCCATCGAGTATACTTACAGTTTGTAAGCATGACACGGCGGATGAGTGACAATTTTTTTATAGTTTATTCATTTTTAAACGGCTATTTTGGGCAATTTTCATTGGTCACTTTATTTTACTTTATTATTTTTGACAGTTTATTTCTGAGAGAGTATAAAAGCAGAATTCACTTTTATTCTATTCTTTAATCACTCTCAATTTTCAATTACTCTAACTTCTTTCTTCTCAAAAGCAATCACTCTCTCTGTAAATTTCAATCTCTAACAATGGTACCATCCGTCAAAATCATGTCTCAAACTGGGTACATCTACGAAAAGAACAATTTCACAGCTCTAGTGAACAAGGAGATTCAACAGTCTGGAAACTATCACAAAATGATGGATTTTGTGAAAGGCTGCAAACTCAACTATGCTATGCTGGAATATCCCACCATCTACTGTGAGGTTGTAGAGGAGATATGGACAACTGCAGTGTACAACTCAATTGATAAGACCATCACATTCACTCTTAAAGGTAAGCAGTTTTTCATTAACAGTGATATTGTCAAAGCATGCTTTAGAATTTCTGATAATACTGTTACTGCTCCACACACAGACACTGATATAGTTAACATGCTTAATTCCATGGGCTATGCACTCACTACCTCTAAATTAAGTGAAATTAGAAGGTTGGGTCTTAGGAAAGAATGGAGCTATCTGTGTGATGTGGTAACTAAAGTGTTTTCTGGTAAAATTAGCAACTTTGATTCTATTAACATATCCAGGCTTAACATGCTAGTTACTGATAAGTACTTTAAATTCAGTGACTTGGTTTTGTTTGAGTTAGGCTTTAAGTTAGGAGAACTCAACAAGAGAGGTAAAAATGTCTATTATGCTAGATTTTTCATGATGCTTGCTAACCATCTCATTGAGAATATTGTGATTGAGAACCCAACCAACAAGCTGAATTGTTGGGTTCAAGAAAGAAGAATAATTGCAGATCTTAACAGAGCAGACCACCACAAAGAGGTACCCCTCTTCTATTTCCCAGTAATTGAGGGACCTCAGGTAAGTGAGGTAATTTCTACTGTCTCCACTCTTCCAACCTCACATATTTCTTTGCCTTCAACTGTAGCCATGACATCTGAGTCAATGACCAAATCGATGCCTACCCAAGCTACTAAATCACAAATTTCAAAAACCAAATCTAAGAAAGCCCCCTCTGGTTTCTTTCAAAAGAAACCAGTTGCAAAATCCACTAGACAAAAAGAGGGGAGTGTGAAGGTGGGTGAGAAAGGTGAGGGACAGGGTGAAAATCAAAGAAACCCTAAGGATAAGGATGGTGAGAAGAGAGTACCCAAACCTAGCCACACCACAGTTTCCCAACAAACTATGGTTGTTAATAAGGAAATAAGCTCATTACTAGTTTTATCCTCCCAAAAGGATGTCACTATTGAAACAAGCTCCCAACCAGTAGCACAGGCCAAAAGGGTTAGATACACTAGCTCACCATAAACTTATGCTAGAAAGAAAAGATAAAAAACTCTTGGGGATGCACAGGGCTCACACACAGTGCAAACTGGTGCTAAAGACCCAGTCACTGCACCATCTCAAAGTCAGATTGATGTTGCTCCAATAAATGTGGAGTCACATCCAAAATCTCTCATAATTAAAGCACCCGATACACCAAATTCTCCCACACACTCACTGGATGTTGACATGATAAATACATCACTTCCAAATTCTCCATCTTTAACTCTCTTGGAGAAGCCAAAAATCCAAGCAAGTGAGCATCATCTTTTAGATGATTTGTTGGCTCACTTGCCATTTCTTTCTGAGACTGTTGAAACTTCTGTGCCTAAATTATCATCAATCTGCACAAAGTCTACAATAGTCTCCACTCCAAACTCAATTATTTCTTCTCTCTCGATGGATATTCATCATCCGTCGAGTAGTGATTGTATCCCGACGGATAAGCTTGACAGCAGTCATCCGTCGGATAGCCAAACTACTAGCCCGATGGATATTCCTCATCCGTCGGGTGTCTCTGCACAACTTAAAATTTCTTCAATTCTCACAAGTGCAGAAGACTTAGTAGTAATACAATCACTCTTAGGACTGAGGGAAGGGAGTGAATTGAGTGAGAGTCTGGGTTGCTCCCAGGAAAAAGGAGAGAAAAAGAGTGAACAAATACAGTCCATTTCTTCAGGACTGACAAAAGTGAGTGAGAGGAGTCCCAACTTAGATGGTTAAGATGAGGGTGTGAGGGTGGGGAGCCAAGGGGAGCCCTTGATGCAAAAAGAGAGAAAAATTGAGAGAAATGCAGGTACAAGAGATATAAGGATGAACATCATTGCTAGTTAGACAATGAATACCAATGATGCAGACATAGAGAAACTATCTCAGCAAAATCAAGCTGTTATAAGTTCCATCTCTTTGGATACTGAGGCATTTACTCATCTTGTTACAGCATATCAAATTCTGGCCGGACAGGGCAATGAAAATGCAGAGAGAATACTGAACCTGATGCACACCACCCAGTCAATGCAAAGAGCTAAAGATGTCATCACAGCTATGCCACCTAGAGCTGATGATGATGTTGACTATGGGACTGGGGAATCTGCTGATTTCTTTGGAGATGATGGTGAAAATGAGGAGCTCATGGACATAGGGGGAGAAGCAAGCACCAGCTCTAGATCTGGCCTTCCTTCATGGGCATTCTCCAAGGACTGTGATCTTCAACATTTTAAGGTCACTCTCATTCATCAAATTTAGGAAATATACAATGCTATTCAATCTACCACAGATGCAGGCACCGGGCAGCTCTTACATACACATTTAAATTCTCTGCAACTGTATCAAATTCAAGGCCTCCAACACAACCAGGATATCACTTCTATCAAGACAGAGATCAATGAAGTAAAGAACGATATTTCTGAAAGATTAGATGCCAAACTTCCAGAAGCCACAATGATTAACATCAAAAGGCAGCTAAGGAAGAACACTGATCTTGTAACCAAGGTGGATTCCTTAGATAAAAGAATGACTGCTATGGAAGCCTCTCTAACAGCTATACATCTACATCAAGCACATCAAATAGACTTGCTCCAAAAGCTAGTGGCAGCACAAACCTCTTCCTCTACTCAACTTGCTAATAACAAAAAGGGGGAGAAAGAAAATGCTATTGTCCCAATCAGTCAAGAGGGATCAATGAGTGAGGGGGGGCAGAAAGTGCTAAACATCCAAGTCAGTAAAGTAATTGTGCCAACAATTGCTTTCAAAAAGCCACCAGCCATGGATAGTATTGATATCATAAATCTGGCAGCAGCAAAACTAAACAAAGATGACAAACTGCTAAAGATTGATGTAGCAGCAGCTGAGAAGGAGTTGAAAGAAAAGTGGAGAAAGATAGATGCAGAAATTCAACAAAAGTTTGGGCCAATTTAGAATCCTGACAAAACATTCATTCATCACTCCAAAGTCAAGAACATTTCTGTGAATGAAATGAGTATGAATTATGTAATAACCACAATTTTTGGAAATTTTTGAAACCCTTATGAATAATGATTTTGCAGATTATGCTGAATGAGAAAACTTTTCATGCCACACTATGTAGGGGTTCTGTTATTGGTCTTCTGGGATATTATTAGTACTCTATGTGGTATATAAGTGTATGTAAAGATCGTCAGAATCCAATTCCGAACACTTTGATTTTTCCCGGAAATCCACTAGATACGGAAAGAATTGAGTATAAGGTAACATGATAAAAATGATTTAAATTAAAGGATTATAAGAGAGGATCATAAAAGGAATATAATGTATTGAGAAAGGTTAAGGAAGGTTAAGGAAACCCAAGTAATAAGATCCCGGGTATGATCCCTCAAACGAGAAACGAGATCGAAAGTTAAGCGAACCGTATAACAAATCAGCGTTCATTAGGCAAACAATTAGGAAGTTAATCAAGGAGGTTAGGGATGATGAGGTCATCCAACCAATAAGAAGAGGGCAAGTAAGGGATGATGACATCATAAGCATGACATAAGCATGACATAAGGGGAAGGAGATGTGGTTGATTTAAAACCACACAAAGTTCAAGGTTAGAAAGGTAATTAACCAAAAACAAAACAAAAACAACCAAGCTAAGCTAAACAAATCAAAAAGCACAAGATCATTTCATTCTCTTCATCTTGCTCTCGGCTTTTCTTCTTTTCCAAAGGAAGAAAAATCAAAATCCTAGTTCCAAGCATTGTTAAATCACAAAGTAATTATCTAAGGTTCCTCGTACATAGATATGGATATCCTATAAGTTTAAGCTTCTAATTCCTTCACAATCTCTTCCAATAAATCAAGGAAGAAGATGGTGAATAGTAACCTTCAAGAAATAACTTTGGTTTTCTTGATTTTTTATGAAAGTTCAAGGTAGCTTAAGCATAGATCAAGGCTTCCATGGGCATTCCAAGGATCTTTCATTGATTAAAAGCTTCAAGGAAGGTATATCATCTCCAAACCCTAGCTTTACTTTGTATATTAGGATGATTTTGGTTGTTATGGTAAAAGAGTAGCTTAATGTTTGTAGGTTTAGAGTTTGGGTTGAAGTTGTAGTGAATTGAATGTTGAAACTTGTTGATTAGTAAAGGACTTAAGTATAGTTTTAAATTCATGATTGAGAATAACATAAATTGGAGAACTTGAGGTTTTGGGGGCTGTTGTAGTGTGATATGGATGGATGTTGGTTGTATTAATGAATTGGGATTTATTGGTGGTTGAATTGGTTAGGTAAAATTTTGGAAAATCGCGTAAACATAGCCGTCGTAATGCCCGATTTACCGTAGACTGTTTTTGTTCTTAACATCAGAATCCTTGAACTCACTGCTAGGTTTTTACCATTGCCATTTTTAGATAGTTCATGTTACGAGCTTCGTTTTGATATGTGGTTCGTTTGATTCCGATGTACGGTTTAGGAGAAACGGCCGTTTTAAGTAACGACATTTCGTGAACGAACCCTTACCCCTCGCCTTACTTTGAAACATATGTTAAAGACCAAAACGGGCTAATTGGAGTATGAAACATTTATGTAGAGTGTGTTAGGCAGTTGGTAAGACACTCGCGAAAGAATCTCCTTAAAACTCGTAATGGTTAAATTATTAAAAATGGTGGAGCCGAGGGTACTCGAGTGACTTAAGAGAATCAGTAAGCGCAAAACGAGCGTTAGAGTCTAATTTGGTTAAAGTATAGATTTACAAGTGACTTTGGTTTAATTCCAACTCACATGTTGTTTATAGGTTACCAGACTCGTCCCGAGCCATTTGTAACCCCCAGTCGCTTAGGCAAGTTTTCTACCCGTTATACTGTTGTTGTGATGTATACATATGTATATGCATTATCTTGTGATAGATGCATGGTGGTTAATTAGCAAATCTTGCGATATATTGGAGCATGTGATATGGTATATATGCATGTCTGTTTCGTAATCTTGATATATATTGTTGATTCAAATGCTTATAAGTTGCATAATACCTATGCTAGAGATAAGCAGTAGTTGCGTATACCCTTAGTATAGGGGACCCAAAGTTGAACATTTTCTAAAACCGGGAGTCGATGTTCCCGAGTATATTATATAAATATTTATAAATATATATAGATATAGTTTTCAAAACTATGAATCGAATAAGGTTTATTCGATAACTTTATTTTATTAATGAATATTATTTTGAATATTCATTCGAGGGCTTATGACTCCGTTTATTTTATTTAATGAATATTATTATTTGAATATTCATTCGAGGACTTATGACTCCGATTATTTACTAATTATTATTCTTTATTTTAGTAAAGAATAATGTGTCGATAATCAAACTCACTTTTGATTATTCAAATAAAGATCCTACTTTCGTATAAGTATATCTTTGGTTATTTAATATTCATTTCAATTATGAGTTTTAAAACTCCTACCTCAATTATTTTTATAAAGATTATTCTTAATGGGAATATTATTTAAATAATAATATTCAGATATTTTCTAATATATTGGGACTGATTTATTTTATTAAATCAGCATTACTCCAACATTCTTAAAAATGTTTTCGAGTTTTCAAAATGATTTTAAAAGTTAGGGCGGATCCCAAAACTCATTTTTATATTTAAGATCCTCCTTTCAAAGGGGATTTAAATACTCGCTCAAAACCTGAGGGATCCGGCTCTTTGGTGTGGTTTATATTCGCAACAAGGTTGCTATTTTGATAAAAGAATTTTTTATTACTTACCCAACACTCGGGAAGTAAAATTCTTGGAACAAGTTAATCCATTAACATGCATCTCCTGGGAAATATCGGTGAGTTTTCCTTTCCAACTAGATACGACTTCTTGGTGGAGCTGTATCAACAAGTTTCTACTTGGGGAAAGCGGGGACGAGCTTTACGTTTCAGAGTCATGGATTTCATCTGAACTAGGAGTGGCGTAAGTGGTCGAGTGGCGCCGGCCCAACCTTATTATATTGGCCCAAATGGCCTGGAAGTTCCGTTAAGACGGTCCATTCCTTAGGAGTCCAGTGTTTGGTTGACAAGTAAATCCGACAGGTTCTCCTCTACATGTAGAAAATGGTGGGGTTGCACTACTGCGACTGATCATCGTGAGTGTTCTTCCTGGCGCGGCAAACTCCCGTAATGAGTTCATCATCCAATTGGATATTTCTGGAACACTACCCAGAGCACTTCGATAGAAAGGCTACGGTTGGGCGATTGTTGAGTGTTGGCAGGGTCGAGTTTTCAAAATGATGTTTGCATCAAATGAAGTATCTCGTAACTTCATTTTATTTTGATGATATTTTAAAGATTGATTCTATACAAGTTTTGTCTTGTAGCTTAATCTATGGGATGAACTATTTATACATTGAACGGTGGTAGTTCAAGTAGTATTCGAAAAAGATATAAGTATATTGGAGTATCTTTTAACTTCATCTTTTAAACTTATATCTAGTAAATGATTATCTTGTGCATGTCAAAGATTTTCAGAAAAACGTTGAGACAAGGTTAGATATATGTGATCACCTTGCAATGATATTTTTATACAGTTATAAACTGGAACTCTGTGTACATTATACATGTCAGAGGATTTCAAAGATTGTGAAAAGTATATATATATATGTATATATATACTGAATATTTTGCGACTTGGTTGCGTTAAGATATCAGCTTGGTTCATTTCTTTTGACCAAGACTTTCATGAGTACTATGAGTATGCTCATATATTGTTAATCATTATACATATTATTTTGGTGGGCTTGTTGCTCACCCTTGCTTTCTTCTTTCATCACACAACATCAGATAGACAAGATGAACAAGACCAAGCTCCCAATTCGCGAGCGGATAGGAAACGTTCCGCAGTTTCCTATAGGCATTGATGTCGCTGTAGCTGAGGTAGGAACTACCAATAGGCTAGGCTTCAACTTTTGATGTACCAGATTTATGTATATTTATGAATTGTAATAATGGCAAAGAAATGTAAATTTATTCAGAAACCCTTTTAAGGTGTATTGGCATATAATTGTGGAATAAAACGACTTGTGATTATTTTTGGATATTCATCTCTGAGACTATAACTTGTGGTATGTGTGTTTATTGTGGGGTCACAGTACAGAGTAGTTGATTATTTATTAAGATTGGGTGTTATTAAGGGAAATGGAACTCGCGACAACCCGGATCCCCGACCCCGGATTTGGGGGTGTTACAAATTATCTGGAAAAAGGCCAAACATCTTGCATCAGATCTCCAAAAGCAGATTTCATCATGAAGCCTAAAAGAAACTATTCAAAGTTTTCAGACAAGAATCCAATGGATACTATGTATGAGACACCTAGGCCTGATGAGAAGTAGCTGCTAGCTAGGTCAATTGCCTTCTACAAAGATCCAGCTGATTCAGCACTCAAAAGAAGATTAACCAAGATTTACAGAAATGGTAAGGAAATTTGTGTGGTGGTTGGACACCCCATATTTGTGGAAGCTAAGAAGGAAGAGAAAGAAAGAATCAGCAAGAAAAGAAGCAAGGTGCTCTAGATGCTAAAAAGCTTAAACAAAAGAAGAAGCAAGCTGCTATCTTGGTCAAGCTTCAAGCTATAAAAAACCATAACAAAAATTCCTGTACAACCAACTGTAATTGCTGAACATAAGGATCAGAAAGTGCAAGAAGAACCACAACAGAAAAGAAAATTCAGATATAAACTCCATTCCAAGAGGAAATTGAACTTTAATGATGAGGAAAAGGAAGACCAAATTCCCAAAAAGCCTACAACTATAACTCAGACATCAAAACCCTCAGTGGTATTTGAAGAATTCAACAAGGTGGTTGATCTAACAAGGAATATTCATGGTGAGCCAATTGTTCCTAAGGATGAGCCAGTAGACTGGGATAGTTTGCCAATTCCTGAGCTAAATTTACCTATCTTCAAGACAAAGAAGACAAAGACAAGAGCTAACAAGAAAGTGAATCCAGTGACTCTCAAATCCAAGACCCTAGTCAAATCTAAATACACAGTCAACAAAGGTGATATACTGTACATCTGTGACATCAAAGAGTTCTCTGACGTTAACCTCTACTTAGATGAATTAGAAGAAGTTAGAGGAATTGATGCTCATAGACATCTCCCTGAAAGACTGGTATTCAAATACAATGGAGGAAAAGAGATGATATGGCCACTTCACAGGATTCTTCTAGAAAGCCAATCTGTGCTAATAAAGATCTACTCATCTTTCAAAAAGAACTTTGGATACCATGTTACTGCTAGAAGATTAGTTCTAAAGAAGATTGAGGAGCTGAGGAGTAATAGAGCCAAAGATGCACTTCCAAAAACTCGATCTATTCCCTTCACATGAAAGAGAGTGCATTTGAGGCCTTATTGGTTGATGGAATTCATGGATGAAAAGGGAGTTAGAAGACTTGTTAGGTCCCAATTCGTTTGTAGAAGGGGGGTTGAATACAAACGGTACCAAATAATCGAATAAATGCGGAATAAAAAATGTGAAACAAAATTCAAGTTAAATAAGAATATTATTAAACTTGAAAGGTGTTACAACAACTGTATCGATTACAAGGAATTAATCTCAAATTAATTATCACAAATTTAGAATAAATTCGACATGAACTTTTTCTATTTTTGCAATAATTAGAATCAAATGCTAAACGCGATTTGAGATTAAGTTCTAGGGATTTTGATCCGCTAGATTGTTACACAAGAGCAAGATAAAGATTTCTAGTGGATTGGATTTAACTTTACAATCTAGAAATTTAATCTTGAAGTATGCAGATGAAAAGATAAAATATTTCTTCTTGTTTTTCTTTTCTGCTTTGTTCTTAACTTCTGTGTTCTGGATGATTGATTGTGTTCTGCTTCTGCTTCTTTTAATCAAACAACAGAATAGAATGAACTGCAATGACAATCGGTGAGACAATCCAATTGTACTAGCAAGACAATCTGTTGAACTGGAGAGACTTTCGGTATGACAATTGTTTGTACTAGCAAGACAATCTGATTGAACTAGCAAGACAATTCTCTTCCAGTGTAACTTTCGGCAAGACAATTGTTTGTACTAGCATGGCTTTCGGTATGACTATTGATTGTCATACCGATTGTCATACTAGTATAATCAGTTTGACTTGCTGAATTTAAATGAATTTTAATCCAATTTAAATTCTGAAAAACCTTAATATTAATTCTGAATTAATTAATCAATTAATTTAATTAATCAAATAAATTAATCTTTGCAGATATAATTTATTTTCTTAATTAAATTATATGACTTAATTAATTAATAGAGAATTAATACTAACCCTGAGCAACAACCAATCTTCTGAAAATCACTGAGAATTATGAATCAATTCCACCACTTCAACGTTGACACTCGATGTACTGTCTGGTTCATGAGTGACTAACTTTCGTGACGTTTCTTCATGTCTTGACTTTGATACTTTGATTTTCTTCAGATTAAATCCTTATAATTAATGATACTCTGACGAGATCTCTGTCACTTGATTAAATCCACGATCTTGATTTATATTACCGAGGCTTGATCAATTTCTTGAACTTCTTCCAGTGAATTAACTCCTCAAGTCTGTAGATGAACCTTGTTTCTGAATCCTCTGAGATATGTTACTTTATGAGATCTCTCTGAGGGTAGATCCACTATTTACTTATTACATTCTTATTTGAGTTGAGTTGAATCCTCGAATATATAAATAGGCCTATGACATATGACTTACAATATCCCCCTATTTGTTTGTTAGACAATAACACACAAATACCTAGAGGATAACTCAACTAACAAATAAGAAAAAGATATAAAAAGAAATGCAAAGTAAATAGTAGAAAAATTCTGGACTAGATTTAACATTTTCCAGATTCCAAGTAGATGTTCCTCTAGACTGAACATATCTTCAAGTAGTTCCATCTTCATTTGTACAACCACATTTCCTGTTGAGAAGCCCATAACTCTCTTGCTTCTCCCCCTATGAGAATCAACTGATTAAAGAAGATCACCTTCGTTTACCACCTCTCCCGTACAATAGGATCCGCAGATAAAAACCAATGGTACTCCCCTTTTGAAAACAGCTTCTTCCCTTACTAGAAAATCACCTTGTGTTTACCACCTCTCCCGTACAATAGGATCCGTAGTTACAAACAACAATGGTGTGGTGTAGTGTACATATGATCTTTTTCTTCCTCCCTGCTATTTCTCCCCCTTAGTTGAGGAATCTTCCAAACTATTACTTAAGCTTTTATCTCCCCCTTAAAGAAGGAATGTATGCCGTCGTCTGAAGGAGTTCTCATATTCACTTGGTTGGAAAAGAAATAACAAGTAGTTTCTCTTTCTTCCTCACTGTGAGTGTGTGATTCTGTTTAGTGTACCTCACATGTGTTTCACTCTTCTCTCCACTCGTGTTTACACTCATTCTCACAAGTGTATCACTCTTCTCTCATAGCTTCATAATCCAGCTGTACCTGCAAGGAAAATCACCTTAGCCATCCTTAAGGAGGTCACAGGTGGTGCAATGGGAGTTCACAAATCCCCATCCTTGTTAAACTCGTCAGATGAATCTGAGTCATAATCTACAAGTTGCTAGTTTCCCTTTTAGGGTTCCAGATTTGAATTCTGGGAAGGTAAACAATGATCCAAAGAATTTAGCATAAAGATCAAGGTTCCCTTCTAATGTCTGTGAAGACATTTCCTTGTGACTCATCAGGTAATATCTGAATCATTGTCAACAAGTTGCCGATCTGCACCTATGTCAGATCCACTATCCGCAGATGCATCCAGGGGATTTAAGCCTGGGGAGGTAGACACTGACCACTGACATATGGCTTTTGGATCAGTATCCTCTCCTAACACCTGTAAAGGCAATTGGTCCATTAACGAACCTTGAACAATCGAATCTGACCTTAAAATGGTCGAAACTCTTGTTTCCGTCAACTAATCCTTTGTGTGTGTGACCTCTCCTTGTGCATCAAGAATTGTTTATGTTTGAAGTGGTGACACTACATCGGATACCTTGGCTGACAGGAAAATTTCAATAGACGCACCCTGTTGAGAGAATGAATCTAGTAACTGTTTTTGTGCCTTTTCAGCCATTACATCTTTTGATAAGATGTATGGGGGCTAGCAGTTGTCTCAGTTTAAATACTACTCATCTATGTAGGAGACAGAGCTACTGGGTTGACTACAGAACCTTCCTTATATGGTGCACTAAGGCACTATCTCCCTCACGCTCATTCATACTACATTTAGTGGTAAGAGAGTGTTGGTTGGTTCTGTTTCTGTGTTTATCTTTACAGTCTGGGATAGACGTTGTGGGTTTTCAACCTCATGACTGTCAATGAAAGAAAGCCATTGGACTGAACCTGTATCACAGAACATAGGGCAATATAAAGAGATAAAATGTACTTAAGATCTATGATGAATGAAAATTATACATTTAATCTTTTGAGAGTAATGATGTACAATAGTGATTTCAAAAGATTTTACATGAAATAAGAAATCACTAATGTAGAAAGAAGTTTGATTTACTCCTAAAACTCACTGCACATATAAAACAATATGATTGTGCCTAGTGATTAGAGAGTTATAAATATGACGATTGCTTGAGCAGTACACTAGTTCATACCAACCTGAATTGAGATTGTGAAGAAGAGATTGCATAGTCCAATAGATCTGCAACTGCAAAGTCCATGAACTGAGGTGCATTGACTTCCTATTTTGACTCACCAACCAGGAGTACACTTGTACACATCTTACTAGAGTCTAATTCCAAGTGTAATGTGCATCAGGTGCCTGATATGTCATAATATTCTCAAGTCTCGTCACTGGTGCTATATGTTAGATACTGCTTCCTGATAATAACCTAGCACACTATACAAAATTTCACTGATAACATATCCAACTTGTAAACAGCCATATCCCTCAGATAAACCTTTGCTGTTATCTCCAAAGGTAACCATGGGGCCAGCTTTCTCAACCACATTTGATAGCAGGGCTCTATCTCCGGTCATATGTCTTGATGATCCACTGTCAAGAATCCACACTACCGGTTACACCTGTTTAATGCCCTACACTACAAATGGATTAGACCTTCTTCGGAACCAAAACTTGGTTGGGCCCGGCATACTTGTAGAACTGTCCTTTGTCAGGCAAAACAACATTTTTAATTTTAATTGCCTCAACTTTCTCAATGACTGAACATTTGACCTTGTAAACAGCCTTAACAAATTTCTGTTTAAGCTTAGGCACAAATGTCTCCTTTCTAGCCTTAGAAGGACTAGCAGTCTTAGAACTATCATGCTTCTTGTTATTCACATGCTGACGAGGAGTAGTCTTATCATTAGAAACATGCTTACCACTAAAATAAGCATACATCATATTAAAAGCATAAGACATACAATTAGAAACACCACATGCTTTATGAGAGTGATTAATAGTAGGCAATTTATGCATGGCAGACATGGCATTTTTGTTATCCAACTCATGTGTGTCTGAGTTAGTCTCAGTTGCTTTCATAACTTTGACTGGAACTTTTGACACACTTGACTTGGAAACAACCTTCTCATTAGCATGATCTTCAGCACGTATTTCTTCCTGAATAACAGAAGAGGTCGCATCAAATGGTTCAGCAATTGATAGTTTATAGAGGGGTTCATCAACACCCTTAAGCACATGTGGTACTTCCCTCCCTTTAGCACAGACACGAGGAGGGGAGTTTATGCCTAATTCTCCAATAGCAACATTGTAATCATAACCTATTCCAGATGTTTGATTAACAGATTGCTTATTGTAGAACTCTTTAGCCTTCGAACAAGAATTGAAGTAGGCTCTAACCTTAGTCTCAAGACCGGTGATCTTGTCTTTGAGAATAGTTTCGAGTTTTCTATAACAGTCAACTCTATTCTCTAGAAAAGATACTTGTTCCTTTAATTTGTCTTGATTAATGTGCACAAGTCTTAATTCATTGACCTCTTTCTCAAGGTCTGTGATCTGTAAACTTAACAGTTCATTATCACGACGTGCACAATCTAAGTTACCTCTTAGATGATAAACCATTTCAGCATCAGAAAGTTTTACCTCTATTCTTGACGATGAAGCTTTTCCATCAATAGCCATAAGAGTAAGATTTCCTTCATCTTCATCTTCACTGTCAGTATCATCCCAGCTTCTTCCCTTTGCCAGATAAGCCCTTTCAGAGTTCTTTCTTACTTGCTTTGGCTTCCTACATTCTGTGGCAAAGTGGCCCAACTCATTGCAGTTATAACATCTAATGGTGCTCCGATCAACCATCCCTGTTTTGTATCCACCACTGCTGGTGTTAGAGGATGAAGATCCACCTTTCTGGAATTTGTTGTAGTTGGACTTGTACTTAAGCTTGGGATTCCTCTTGAATCTGACATGGGAGAATCTCTTGACAATTTGGGCCATTGACTCGTCTTCCAATTGCTCCAGCTCTTCCAAGGAATAAAAATCATCACTTGATTGATTTGTAGTAGGAGGATGATATTCTGCTACTAACATATTTTCCTCAGCCTTGGAACACTGTACCATTCTCTCCAATTATTGAGATTGCTGTTGTTGTTGACCTTCAACTACAAGTGCAGTAGATGTGCTGACCATTTTATCCTTCCCGTAGACTTCCTTCTGTTGAATCTGCTCCAACTCATAGGTTTTTAACACTCCATAGAGCCTGTCCAAAGAAATCTCACTCAGATCTCTAGCTTCTCTAATGGCAGTGATTCTATGTTCAAGATGAGTTGGCAGTGTTAAAAGGAACTTTTTGTTGACCTCCCTGATTGAATAATATTTCCCATTTATGTTCAGGTTGTTGATCAACGCATTGTACCTCTCAAACACTTCAGTAATTCCTTCTCCTGGATTTGATTTAAAATATTCATACTCAGAGGTTAGGATCTCCAACTTGTTCTCCCTAACTTCCTCTGTGCCTTCATTGATCACCTCAATAGTTTCCCACATGTGTTTGGAATTTTTACAGTTCATCACATGTCTGTTCATCAAAGGATCAAGGGAATCAATTAAAATTAATTGAAGGCTGGCATCCAAGGAGGCTTCTTCCTTTTCATCATGAGTAAAATCTTCAGGATATTTAAGATAGGTTCTGGCTTTGGTGATCACAACATCATCTACTATCACCTCCGGTTCAATAACCATCGGAGTTTTTATCCCCTTCTTTAACAAGTTTGAATATTTGGGATTTGCCACTTGTAAAAACAAGAGCATCTTCTTCTTCCACATAATATAATTCTCTTTATCAAATTGTGGAATTTTAACGGTTCCAACTTTTTGTGAAGTCATTATGAATTTTTGAATGAATAAAAATTCAAGGAGTTGAAAAATCACAAAAGTCTAGGATCTTGATTTGTTCGTTAATCAGAAGGCTCTGATACCAATTGTTAGGTCCCAATTCGTTTGTAGAAGGGGGGTTGAATACAAACGGTACCGAATAATCGAATAAATGTGAAATAAAAAATGTGAAACAAAATTCAAGTTAAATAAGAATATTATTAAACTTGAAAGGTGTTACAACAACTGTATCAACAACTGTATCGATTACAAGGAATTAATCTCAAATTAATTATCACAAATTTAGAATAAATTCGACATGAACTTTTTCTATTTTTGCAATAATTAGAATCAAATGCTAAACGCGGTTTGAGATTAAGTTCTAGGGATTTTGATCCGCTAGATTGTTACACAAGAGCAAGATAAAGATTTCTAGTGGATTGGATTTAACTTTACAATCTAGAAATTTAATCTTGAAGTATGCAGATGAAAAGATAAAATATTTCTTCTTGTTTTTCTTTTCTGCTTTGTTCTTGACTTCTGTGTTCTGGATGATTGATTGTGTTCTGCTTCTGCTTCTTTTAATCAAACAACAGAATAGAATGAACTGCAATGACAATCGGTGAGACAATCCAATTGTACTAGCAAGACAATCTGTTGAACTGGAGAGACTTTCGGTATGACAATTGTTTGTACTAGCAAGACAATCTGATTGAACTAGCAAGACAATTCTCTTCCAGTGTAACTTTCGGCAAGACAATTGTTTGTACTAGCATGACTTTCGGTATGACTATTGATTGTCATACCGATTGTCATACTAGTACAATCAGTTTGACTTGCTGAATTTAAATGAATTTTAATCCAATTTAAATTCTGAAAAACCTTAATATTAATTCTGAATTAATTAATCAATTAATTTAATTAATCAAATAAATCAATCTTTGCAGATATAATTTATTTTCTTAATTAAATTATATGACTTAATTAATTAATAGAGAATTAATACTAACCCTGAGCAGCAACCAATCTTCTGAATATCTTCTGAAAATCACTGAGAATTATGAATCAATTCCACCACTTCAACGTTGACACTCGATGTACTGTCTGGTTCATGAGTGACTAACTTTCGTGACGTTTCTTCATGTCTTGACTTTGATACTTTGATTTTCTTCAGATTAAATCCTTGTAATTAATGATACTCTGACGAGATCTCTGTCACTTGATTAAATCCACGATCTTGATTTATATTACCGAGGCTTGATCAATTTCTTGAACTTCTTCTAGTGAATTAACTCCTCAAGTCTGTAGATGAACCTTGTTTCTGAATCCTCTGAGATATGTTACTTTGCGAGATCTCTCTGAGGGTAGATCCACTATTTACTTATTACATTCTTATTTGAGTTGAGTTGAATCCTCGAATATATAAATAGGCCTATGACATATGACTTACAATATCCCCCTATTTGTTTGTTAGACAATAACACACAAATACCTAGAGGATAACTCAACTAACAAATAAGAAAAAGATATAAAAAGAAATGCAAAGTAAATAGTAGAAAAATTCTGGACTAGATTTAACATTTTCCAGATTCCAAGTAGATGTTCCTCTAGACTGAACATATCTTCAAGTAGTTCCATCTTCATTTGTACAACCACATTTCCTGTTGAGAAGCCCATAACTCTCTTGCTTCTCCCCCTATGAGAATCAACTGATTAAAGAAGATCACCTTCGTTTACCACCTCTCCCGTACAATAGGATCCGCAGATAAAAACCAATGGTACTCCCCTTTTGAAAACAGCTTCTTCCCTTACTAGAAAATCACCTTGTGTTTACCACCTCTCCCGTACAATAGGATCCGTAGTTACAAACAACAATGGTGTGGTGTAGTGTACATATGATCTTTTTCTTCCTCCCTGCTATTTCTCCCCCTTAGTTGAGGAATCCTCCAAACTATTACTTAAGCTTTTATCTCCCCCTTAAAGAAGGAATGTATGCCGTCGTCTGAAGGAGTTCTCATATTCACTTGGTTGGAAAAGAAATAACAAGTAGTTTCTCTTTCTTCCTCACTGTGAGTGTGTGATTCTGTTTAGTGTACCTCACATGTGTTTCACTCTTCTCTCCACTCGTGTTTACACTCATTCTTACAAGTGTATCACTCTTCTCTCATAGCTTCATAATCCAGCTGTACCTGCAAGGAAAATCACCTTAGCCATCCTTAAGGAGGTCACAGGTGGTGCAATGGGAGTTCACAAATCCCCATCCTTGTTAAACTCGTCAGATGAATCTGAGTCATAATCTACAAGTTGCTAGTTTCCCTTTTAGGGTTCCAGATTTGAATTCTGGGAAGGTAAACAATGATCCAAAGAATTTAGCATAAAGATCAAGGTTCCCTTCTAATGTCTGTGAAGACATTTCCTTGTGACTCATCAGGTAATATCTGAATCATTGTCAACAAGTTGCCGATCTGCACCTATGTCAGATCCACTATCCGCAGATGCATCCAGGGGATTTAAGCCTGGGGAGGTAGACACTGACCACTGACATATGGCTTTTGGATCAGTATCCTCTCCTAACACCTGTAAAGGCAATTGGTCCATTAACGAACCTTGAACAATCGAATCTGACCTTAAAATGGTCGAAACTCTTGTTTCCGTCAACTAATCCTTTGTGTGTGTGACCTCTCCTTGTGCATCAAGAATTGTTTATGTTTGAAGTGGTGACACTACATCGGATACCTTGGCTGACAGGAAAATTTCAATAGACGCACCCTGTTGAGAGAATGAATCTAGTAACTGTTTTTGTGCCTTTTCAGCCATTACATCTTTTGAGAAGATGTATGGGGGCTAGCAGTTGTCTCAGTTTAAATACTACTCATCTATGTAGGAGACAGAGCTACTGGGTTGACTACAGAACCTTCCTTATATGGTGCACTAAGGCACTATCTCCCTCACGCTCATTCATACTACATTTAGTGGTAAGAGAGTGTTGGTTGGTTCTGTTTCTGTGTTTATCTTTACAGTCTGGGATAGACGTTGTGGGTTTTCAACCTCATGACTGTCAATGAAAGAAAGCCATTGGACTGAACCTGTATCACAGAACATAGGGCAATATAAAGAGATAAAATGTACTTAAGATCTATGATGAATGAAAATTATACATTTAATCTTTTGAGAGTAATGATGTACAATAGTGATTTCAAAAGATTTTACATGAAATAAGAAATCACTAATGTAGAAAGAAGTTTGATTTACTCCTAAAACTCACTGCACATATAAAACAATATGATTGTGCCTAGTGATTAGAGAGTTATAAATATGACGATTGCTTGAGCAGTACACTAGTTCATACCAACCTGAATTGAGATTGTGAAGAAGAGATTGCATAGTCCAATAGATCTGCAACTGCAAAGTCCATGAACTGAGGTGCATTGACTTCCTATTTTGACTCACCAACCAGGAGTACACTTGTACACATCTTACTAGAGTCTAATTCCAAGTGTAATGTGCATCAGGTGCCTGATATGTCGTAATATTCTCAAGTCTCGTCACTGGTGCTATATGTTAGATACTGCTTCCTGATAATAACCTAGCACACTATACAAAATTTCACTGATAACATATCCAACTTGTAAACAGCCATATCCCTCAGATAAACCTTTGCTGTTATCTCCAAAGGTAACCATGGGGCCAGCTTTCTCAACCACATTTGATAGCAGGGCTCTATCTCCGGTCATATGTCTTGATGATCCACTGTCAAGAATCCACACTACCGGTTACACCTGTTTAATGCCCTGCACTACAAATGGATTAGACCTTCTTCGGAACCCAAACTTGGTTGGGCCCGGCATACTTGTAGAACTGTCCTTTGTCAGGCAAAACAACATTTTTAATTTTAATTGCCTCAACTTTCTCAATGACTGAACATTTGACCTTGTAAACAGCCTTAACAAATTTCTGTTTAAGCTTAGGCACAAATGTCTCCTTTCTAGCCTTAGAAGGACTAGCAGTCTTAGAACTATCATGCTTCTTGTTATTCACATGCTGACGAGGAGTAGTCTTATCATTAGAAACATGCTTACCACTAAAATAAGCATACATCATATTAAAAGCATAAGACATACAATTAGAAACACCACATGCTTTATGAGAGTGATTAATAGTAGGCAATTTATGCATGGCAGACATGGCATTTTTGTTATCCAACTCGTGTGTGTCTGAGTTAGTCTCAGTTGCTTTCATAACTTTGACTGGAACTTTCGACACACTTGACTTGGAAACAACCTTCTCATTAGCATGATCTTCAGCACGTATTTCTTCCTGAATAACAGAAGAGGTCGCATCAAATGGTTCAGCAATTGATAGTTTATAGAGGGGTTCATCAACACCCTTAAGCACATGTGGTACTTCCCTCCCTTTAGCACAGACACGAGGAGGGGAGTTTATACCTAATTCTCCAATAGCAACATTGTAATCATAACCTATTCCAGATGTTTGATTAACAGATTGCTTATTGTAGAACTCTTTAGCCTTCGAACAAGAATTGAAGTAGGCTCTAACCTTAGTCTCAAGACCGGTGATCTTGTCTTTGAGAATAGTTTCGAGTTTTCTATAACAGTCAACTCTATTCTCTAGAAAAGATACTTGTTCCTTTAATTTGTCTTGATTAATGTGCACAAGTCTTAATTCATTGACCTCTTTCTCAAGGTCTGTGATCTGTAAACTTAACACTTCATTATCACGACGTGCACAATCTAAGTTACCTCTTAGATGATAAACCATTTCAGCATCAGAAAGTTTTACCTCTATTCTTGACGATGAAGCTTTTCCATCAATAGCCATAAGAGCAAGATTTCCTTCATCTTCATCTTCACTGTCAGTATCATCCCAGCTTCTTCCCTTTGCCAGATAAGCCCTTTCAGAGTTCTTTCTTACTTGCTTTGGCTTCCTACATTCTGTGGCAAAGTGGCCCAACTCATTGCAGTTATAACATCTAATGGTGCTCCGATCAACCATCCCTGTTTTGTATCCACCACTGCTGGTGTTAGAGGATGAAGATCCACCTTTCTGGAATTTGTTGTAGTTGGACTTGTACTTAAGCTTGGGATTCCTCTTGAATCTGACATGGGAGAATCTCTTGACAATTTGGGCCATTGACTCGTCTTCCAATTGCTCCAGCTCTTCCAAGGAATAAAAATCATCACTTGATTGATTTGTAGTAGGAGGATGATATTCTGCTACTAACATATTTTCCTCAGCCTTGGAACACTGTACCATTCTCTCCAATTATTGAGATTGCTGTTGTTGTTGACCTTCAGCTACAAGTGCAGTAGATGTGCTGACCATTCTATCCTTCCCGTAGACTTCCTTCTGTTGAATCTGCTCCAACTCATAGGTTTTTAACACTCCATAGAGCCTGTCCAAAGAAATCTCACTCAGATCTCTAGCTTCTCTAATGGCAGTGATTCTATGTTCAAGATGAGTTGGCAGTGTTAAAAGGAACTTTTTGTTGACCTCCCTGATTGAATAATATTTCCCATTTATGTTCAGGTTGTTGATCAACGCATTGTACCTCTCAAACACTTCAGTAATTCCTTCTCCTGGATTTGATTTAAAATATTCATACTCAGAGGTTAGGATCTCCAACTTGTTCTCCCTAACTTCCTCTGTGCCTTCATTGATCACCTCAATAGTTTCCCACATGTGTTTGGAATTTTTACAGTTCATCACATGTCTGTTCATCAAAGGATCAAGGGAATCAATTAAAATTAATTGAAGGCTGGCATCCAAGGAGGCTTCTTCCTTTTCATCATGAGTAAAATCTTCAGGATATTTAAGATAGGTTCTGGCTTTGGTGATCACAACATCATCTACTATCACCTCCGGTTCAATAACCATCGGAGTTTTTATCCCCTTCTTTAACAAGTTTGAATATTTGGGATTTGCCACTTGTAAAAACAAGAGCATCTTCTTCTTCCACATAATATAATTCTCTTTATCAAATTGTGGAATTTTAACGGTTCCAACTTTTTGTGAAGTCATTATGAATTTTTGAATGAATAAAAATTCAAGGAGTTGAAAAATCACAAAAGTCTAGGATCTTGATTTGTTCGTTAATCAGAAGGCTCTGATACCAATTGTTAGGTCCCAATTCGTTTGTAGAAGGGGGGTTGAATACAAACGGTACCGAATAATCGAATAAATGTGAAATAAAAAATGTGAAACAAAATTCAAGTTAAATAAGAATATTATTAAACTTGAAAGGTGTTACAACAACTGTATCAACAACTGTATCGATTACAAGGAATTAATCTCAAATTAATTATCACAAATTTAGAATAAATTCGACATGAACTTTTTCTATTTTTGCAATAATTAGAATCAAATGCTAAACGCGGTTTGAGATTAAGTTCTAGGGATTTTGATCCGCTAGATTGTTACACAAGAGCAAGATAAAGATTTCTAGTGGATTGGATTTAACTTTACAATCTAGAAATTTAATCTTGAAGTATGCAGATGAAAAGATAAAATATTTCTTCTTGTTTTTCTTTTCTGCTTTGTTCTTGACTTCTGTGTTCTGGATGATTGATTGTGTTCTGCTTCTGCTTCTTTTAATCAAACAACAGAATAGAATGAACTGCAATGACAATCGGTGAGACAATCCAATTGTACTAGCAAGACAATCTGTTGAACTGGAGAGACTTTCGGTATGACAATTGTTTGTACTAGCAAGACAATCTGATTGAACTAGCAAGACAATTCTCTTCCAGTGTAACTTTCGGCAAGACAATTGTTTGTACTAGCATGACTTTCGGTATGACTATTGATTGTCATACCGATTGTCATACTAGTACAATCAGTTTGACTTGCTGAATTTAAATGAATTTTAATCCAATTTAAATTCTGAAAAACCTTAATATTAATTCTGAATTAATTAATCAATTAATTTAATTAATCAAATAAATCAATCTTTGCAGATATAATTTATTTTCTTAATTAAATTATATGACTTAATTAATTAATAGAGAATTAATACTAACCCTGAGCAGCAACCAATCTTCTGAATATCTTCTGAAAATCACTGAGAATTATGAATCAATTCCACCACTTCAACGTTGACACTCGATGTACTGTCTGGTTCATGAGTGACTAACTTTCGTGACGTTTCTTCATGTCTTGACTTTGATACTTTGATTTTCTTCAGATTAAATCCTTGTAATTAATGATACTCTGACGAGATATCTGTCACTTGATTAAATCCACGATCTTGATTTATATCACTGAGGCTTGATCAATTTCTTGAACTTCTTCCAGTGAATTAACTCCTCAAGTCTGTAGATGAACCTTGTTTCTGAATCCTCTGACATATGTTACTTTGCGAGATCTCTCTGACGGTAGATCCACTATTTACTTATTACATTCTTATTTGAGTTGAGTTGAATCCTCGAATATATAAGTAGGCCTATGACATATGACTTACAATACTTTTCAGATTGGAGGACCAATTGAGTATCTCTAGCAATGAGACTCTATTGGAAATGCAAGGAATGCTAGATCTCTCAGAAGCTGATAAACTTGAATTCCACAGACAACTCCAGAACCAGATTGAAGAGAACAACAGGAGGCTTGGGAAGAAACCTAGACAACCAAGGAAATAGACTTATCAGCTCAGACTAGAGGAGCACCTTGATAATGATTGTGAGCTATTCTTTTTATACTTTGCATTGTTCAATTTTTAGTAAATTTTGCAGCACTTATCAGTTTTATCTACTATTTTCAATCTGTATTCTTAGAAGTGTTTTGTTATTATCAAGTTTCTCATAATTTTTGGCTATAATTCCAGTAGACATAAATTGGGGGAGATTGTTAGGAATATGTTGTGAACTTGATGATAAATCATATAAAACACCTTAGTAAATTTAACTTAGTGAATTATGTAGCACTCGACGGATGATCAAATATATTCCCAACGGATGATTCAATATAGTCCCGATGGATGATGATTTGATATCCATAGAGTGAGTAGCTTATGTAACAATAATTATTGTAGCACATTTTTACAAACAACTTTGTGTAGATTCTGTAGTAGCATATGAGACATGTTGACTACTAGTAGATATGCAGAATAGGTTGATTAATTGTAAATATGAGATGCCTTGTAATTCTGCATAATTGAAATGGAGTCAAGTGTCAAATAGCTACCCGACGGATGATCAACAAAGCTACCCGGTGGATGATCAACAAAGCCACCCGACGGATAACAAGCATGTACCCGACGGATGATCAATTCAAATATCTGTTGACAGTGGCAACACAGTCACATGCGTTGGGTGTTTGCAAAAGGAATGTGGCAGCCTGTTTAGCAGGAAATTGAGAACAAATAAGCATTACCATTTCTATGCAAGTTATGAAGATTTTCAAAGATGCTGGAATAGAGTAATGAAGCAGCATGGAGTTAGACTTGATAGGTTTTGTTTTATTATCTTGTCTTATTACCATGTAAACTTGGTGATATATAAATAAGTGTAGCTAGTAGAATAAACTTAACTAAGCAAACACATTTAGAAGGAAATAGAAAAAGCTGTAACTGTTAAGAATTTCTCTATAGTTTGTTTGTTTAGTTGTAAAGCAGCTGTGAGCCAATTTGAGCTTCACAGAGTTCTCAAATCGATATATATATATATATATATATATATATATATATATATATATATATATATATATATATATATCTGGTGGATACATTCAAATCCACCAGAAAGTTTTAAAGACTTGTGGTTTTATTACTTTGTGTTTGATTTACTTAATTTCTTATTCCGCACTTTGCAAATCAAAACACTTATATATATAAATATTGAGTTAGAACATTTTTATAAATCTCTAAAAGAAGCCAAAATTACATTCAACCCCCCTTCTGTAATTTCTTGTTGTATTGTTAAGGAATAACAAGACCACTCCTAGATGAACGAGCATTAAGTAAAGCGGAACTAAAAGATAGGAATTTGGCTACGATAACTCAAGGGATTCAAGCTACCTGAGAATATCATACAAGACATAGATGTCAAAGAAGACTTTCAGATAGTATGGCACAAAGAAAGAATAAACGTTATATGTGACTAGACGTCAAGGAAAACATTACAGTCAGTTCGGTATGAGAACTTCTTAGAACCAAAATAAATGATAATATGGGTTAGAATAGGCTGGTGATGCCCCGGGTTAGTGTATTTTCTTCTAAATAGTAATAGATTTTCACTCGGTAAATAAACTCGATTGTGATTCAAGGAAATAAGAACTGGTGATAAGTTTATGCGTCAATCGTATTCAGTCAAGATTTTCTTGTTAATTCTTAATTCTGAAGTAATTTCGAGAACTTTAGAAATCGAATATGCCATGGTTTTAGTATATCATTCGCAGATGGACGAGAAGATTAAAAGAACGATTAGAGAGTCTGGAATGCGATTGGAAGCGATTATGAACTAAGTTAATTGAATAGAGAAACATGTGGGATGGAATTTAATAACCAGTAGCTATTGCAAATGTTCATGAGCACGAATTACTAGAATTACAAAGAAAAGATAATTAGTAAGCAGTATGCTGGTCCTTTTGAGACAATAAAATAGTCAGGATAAGTGTAAGTAAGTTGGCTTCACCGCCACACGTTTAACAGATTCATAGGGTATTTATATGTGTATATTCGGGAAGAGTAATTTAGCTCCATTATATATAAAATGAAGACTTGAGTTGAGTTATATGAGCAACAGATAGAATATGATGTCAGCAAGAGTTTGTTAAGTAATGAGCGATGCGGTGAGTAAAAGTTTATGAAAAGTTGTAAGGGTGAGGGATCAACCCGAGAAAATGAAAGTGAGATACTTGGATGTATCATTATCTGATCCTTAGTATGATTCTTAGGACATAATCCTTTTAAGGAGGGAAGGATGCAATATCCGGGATATCACGTGTAATTATTTTTATCAATAAATAATTTTTATATGATTATTATGTGATTTTTTGTGAATTAACTGATAATTAGTATTGATATGTGGATGCTTATATGTGGTAAAGTATAAGTATGTTAATTTTATTATGACCATAATAAAATATATATAATTACGATATTTTTCTGGTAATTTTTGGACTGTTATATGATTTTATATTGATTTATGAATTTATTAATTATTTTCTGAATAATTACAAAATTATTTTCTAAAGCCGGGATTCGTACAACTTCAACCGTTTTTACATTTTTACAAACCAAAACTCTTCCGAAAACTCCTTCCTAACCTAATCTGGTAATTCCCGACATTTTCCGTGTTTTGACTTTTTCAATCCGGATTACGGTTTGACCCGTGCGCGGCCCGGCGCAAGATTTTCGATACGATAATCATTTCGGTGAATCAACAAAATCCGTATTCTCGAAAGACAGGATATTATTACATTATTTTCGTATAAAGTGTATTATAAAAAGCCCGGTTTGGATAATTATCCAATACGGGTATCAAATCAGATCGTTTTTGCAGTTACTTAGCGGCTAAGTAACTAATTTAACGATCCAAAATGAACCAATATTCCAAATTTATATATAGCCCTTTTATCATTTCATTTTATTCGCATAATCATAATCAGTCAGTAAAACCCCGTAAAATACAGAGAAAATGTCGAATTCACGTCGCGTTCTTCATAATCAAACGCACAAACGAAGGCGTTATCGAACTCCGATTCGGGCGTGCAATATATCAAATCGAAGCTCTCAAAAAACTCTTTCTGAATTAACCATCTATTTGTGTGCAGAAATCATGGTATTCTTCCTATTTATTTATTTTAATTTAAATTAATTAAGGATTAATATATGAATTTTTGTTCTTGATGTTGTTGATATGATTTGATGATTCAATCGTGTAGATAATCTTTTTCTGGTCATTTTGGTATATTATACATCGAATTTGGAGTTCAATAATATATAGAAATTGACGTTTGATTCTGAACACTTGGAATTAAGGTTTATATTCATGAATAAATTCAATCGAAACTTGGGATCTTTATAACGATTGATTCTGGATATATTTGATGAGTACCAACTGTTAGATCGTGTTATGAGCAATCAAAACATATAAAGAAATCAAAGTTTGGACGCCGGAATCAGTTGGCCGGAAAACCTTAAAAACTCGTCGGCGTTAATGGCGAGTTTGCCGGGAAAACGATTCCAGGGGTTATAAACGACACAAAAGGGTGTCCCTGGGTTGCTGCTAAGTCCAGGATTCGACTGACATGCATAATAATATGAAACGGTTCGTGTTTGCTGCTAATTCGAATCGCCAGAAAAGTCCAGTTCGCCGGATTCTGGAACCGGCCGATATGTTCTTGATTAACCCGGTCAGGTCGATTTCGACCCTGGAATTAACCCGGTTTCAATCCAAATTTTCCTAAATCAAAACTTTTACACCTGTTTTTACACTTTAGTCACTGGAGTTGTAAAATTCTTACAAAAAATGGATTGCTGTTTACTTTATTTTAAAAATGTTATTTTTATTATTTTAAAAATCAGAAAACTATTTATTTTATTATTTTAAATTCAGAAAATAGTTATAAATATTTATTTATTCAAAAATAAATCAAAATTATTTTATTAATTAATTTTAATTAATTTTAATTATTTTAATTAATCGATTAACTTATTATTAATTGATTAATTAATTTAGTTAATTATTAATTAATTTTAATTGATTTAATAATTAGATTTAATTATTTATTTTTGATTTAAAAATTCTAAAAAATAGTTTCGAGCTTTAAAGTATAATTTAAAATTATTTTCAAGGCTCGATAATTATTATAAAATTATTTTAAAGTCAAATTCGGGTGTTCGAACCCTATTATTTAATTATAAAATGATTCGGAGTCCAATTTTAATTCCGAAAAGTGTTCAAAAATTCGTAATAAATATCTGGAAAATCATTTGAACCCCGAATCTTCTTTGAATAATTATTTTAATTGAATATCTTACGTGCTACGTGTTATATGTGATTTGATTGATGTGTAATATGATTGTACGTGCATTGTTTGTCTATTTTATTCATAACTTTCAATCGGTACGTCGGATTTGGGTAAAATGAAGGGTAGATGAAAGCTTATAACGTCTATGTGACGATTAGAATGATATGAGATTGAGTATTAATAGATACTTGTGATGCCTAGCAGAGTAAGTGAGGCATAAAAAAGGAAGCCAGTGATAAGTAAATAGAACTGAAGTGTAGAAAAAGAAAGTAAGTGATTGATGAATAGAGGCAAGACAAAGAAAATGAAGGAAAGTGATGGAAAAGTAAAACTGTTAGATGGGTACAAGTAAAGTTGGAAATTATCGGTGATAAGGCAAGTACTTCTGAACCTTTCTTCAAGATATATTGCAAATATTTTCGAACTGTCTCATAACATATCGCTATTATTGAAAATAACTCTTATTTTATATTGCGAGCACTTTAAACTATTTAACCTTGAACCTTGATTCTTTTTTATCTTGAGCCATAAGCCTTATTCTTCATAAACCATTGATTGTTGAATTCCCAGATACGAGACAGACACATACGATACTACTCCACAAATACATATCTACCACATACTAATTTCTGATATTGAATTTCTTGACATACCAACCCTTATTTCTTGTTTAACAGAAGACCAATCCTTGGAACCCTTGAACCCTGGGTCTTCTACTTTCTGATTCTTTCCTTGATTAAAAGCCAAAATTTTTGAATTCCTTATTATACCTTCATGGTACTGCGAATCACCCTATGCTTCAAGATAAATGTTGCTTATTATTCAGCTTATTGAATTTCATTGGTTATCATATTGAATCATTTTAGAATTGGATGGTTTTATAAATGTGGACCAAATTCGTGGTCGGACCAGATTCGTGGTCATAATAGGCCAATGCGTGCCTTGGATCCAGTATATAGAGCAAAGATGGGAGCCTTGCTCGGGGTTAGTGCGTGACTAATCAACAGCCTAACCTTGGTTTATAAAATGAAAAGTGAATCCAATTCTAATCATTGCTTATTCAGAAACTTGATTCTTCTGAATCATTTCAATTGGTCATTGTTTAACCTCAATGGTTGCTATTATTACTTGCTGAGCTAGTTAGCTCACTCTTGCAAATCTTTTTATGTTTTCAACAGTTGAAAAGGAAATTGTTGGTAACGAGGATTCCCTGTCCAGTGTGCGAGCTAGGGTTTCCGGTTAAGTTGGATCGAGCCAGTAGGAGCTTTATATTATATGAGTTATGTAAGATTGTAGAAATGATATCATTATCAGTTGTAAGTTGAACTAGATGGGATTTGGTATGATGTAATAAAAGTTAAGGCTGTCGCTTGTTTTCATACTTTAACCTGTTGCAATCCGTGGTTATGTAAAGAAGGGTCAATGCATATAAAAATTTATATAAAGGTTTATATATTGTGTGTGTGTGTTGTGAGTCCCAAACTTCTGACACGGGTTTGGTGGGCGTCACATTTCTTCTAATCAAAACTCAGTCACACGTGAAGACAATTATGAGGCCTCTTCATCTAGAGCTAATCTACCATAAAAAAAAATGGACTAGAGATCACCCATTTAAACTTATTATTGGTGATGTAACTTGAAGAGTGTAGACTAGGAAAGTAACTCAAGAAGAATGTATATATAACAACTTTCTCAGGAAGAACCTAAAAGGGTAGAGGAAGCTCTGTTGGATCCTGATTGGGTCTTAGCTATGCAGGAAGAGCTAAACCAATTTGAAAGAAATAAGGTATGGAAGCTGGTACCCAAACCTAAAGACAAAAATTCTATTGATACCAAATGGGTATCTAGAAACAAGATGGATGAAAATGGTATAGTAGTCAGGAACAAAGCTAGATTGGTTGCTAAGGGCTATTTTCAGCAAGAAGGAATAGATTTTGATGAAACATTGTCTCCTGTTGCAAGACTTGAAGAAATCAGAATCTTTCTAGCCTATGCAGCTCATTTCAATTTTAAGGTCTATCAAATGGATGTTAAAAGTGCATTTCTAAATGGAGATTTAGAGGAGGAATTCTATGTCAGTCATCCTCCTGTTTTTGAAGACCCCAACTTTCCAGTATATGTCTACTATCTTTTGAAAGCACTTTATGGTTTGAAGCAAGCACCTAGAGCCTGGTATGACACTCTGTCAAAATTTCTGTTAGAAAACCATTTCAAAAGAGGTACCGTTGATAAAACTCTTTCATTTAGAAATGTTAATGGCTCCAGTATACTTGTTCAGATTTATGTAGATGATATTATATTTGGCTCTACAGATGAGAAACTTTTGCAAAAAGTTTGCCAAAGTATTGCAAAGTAAGTATGAAATGATAATGATGGGAGAACTAACTTACTTTCTTGGTTTACAAGTTAAGCAAGTTAGTGATGGAATATTCATTAGTCAAACTAAATATATTTATGATCTTTTGGAGAAGTTTGACTTAATGGATTGCAGATCTGCAAAAACTCTCATGGCCACTGCCACCAAACTTGAATTAAAAACTACTGAAAAGACTATCGACATTTCAAGTTATAGAGGCATGGTTGGCTTTCTTTTATACTTAACAGCTAGTAGACCAGATATAATGTTTGCTACTTATTTTTGTGCTAGATTTCAAGCTGATCCTAGAGAATCTCATTTAGTAGCTATTAAGAGAATTTTCAGATATCTCAAAGGAACACCAAAACTTGACATTTGGTATCCTAGAGATTCTGGTTTTTATCTAACTGGTTATTCAGATGCAGATTATGCAGGTTGTAAATTTGATAGAAAAAGTACTACAGGAACCTGTCAATTTCAAGGAAACAAGCTAGTGTCCTGGTTCATTAAGAAATCAACTATTGGACTATGGTCTACATGTAGACATGATTCCAATTTTCTGTGACAACACAAGTGCCATTGCCATAACTGAAAATCCAGTGCAGCATTCAAGGACAAAGCACATTGACATCAAGTACCATTTCATTAGGGAACATTTCATGAATGGTACAGTAGAACTTCATTTTGTTCCAAGTGAGAAGCAACTTGTAGACATCTTTACCAAACCACTAGATGAATCCACCTTTACTAGGTTGGTATGTGAGTTAGGTATGCTTAATTATTCATAAATTGTTTTGATGTCTAAGAAATTTCAAATGCAGCCAGAATAAAATTTGATGTTTGTTGTCAAAGATGACATTTTAGCTAAGTTAAAATTTACACCTCGACGGATGTTCATTATTCGTCGAAAATGAATATCCATCGAATTTCATTATCTATCAAAAAATTAAATATTATTCTGGGTACTTTTTATCTCGACGAATATCTGTGTAATCCTCATCCGTTGAATTGCTTTGATCATAGCCGTTAATTCTATATCTTATCCGTCGAATTTACTTACAGTCTGTATGTATATTTTGATGGATAACCTTTAGAATTTTTATAGTTTATGTTATTTTAAATGGCTATTTTGGGAAAATTTCATTGGTTACTTTATTTTTACTTTTTAACTTTTAAACGTTTATTAATGAGAAAGTATAAAACACTATTTCATTTTCATTTTTACTTTTATCTTTCTCAAGCAATTTCTACTCTCTCTTCATCTCCAAAACTCAAAACCTATCTCTGTAACTGCTTTCATCACTTCAACGGCACATGTTGTAAAGATCATGTCTCAAACTGGTTTCGTATATGAAAAGAACAATTTTGTAGCACTTGTCAACAAGAGTATCACTGCTTCTGAAGCCTATCACAAGATGATGGACTTTATTCAAGGCTGTAAATTGAGCTATTCTATGTTGGCATCACCAGTGATCTACTGTGAGGTTATGGAAGAGATATGGACCACATCAGTGTACAATTCAAAGGAGAAAACTATTGCCTTCACTCTGAAAGGTAAGGATTTTGATAAGTGGCATTTTATACCACTTAGAACGTCTTAAAATGGCTTAAATTGGTGTCTTGAAATCAAGTATTTTGTGTATTTGATGCGTTTTTCTAGTGTTTATGCATTTCAGGGTATTAGTTGCATTTCGGAGGAGGAATCATCAAGAATAAGCCTTGGCATGTGTTCACCATTGCGAGAGGAAAAGAACGGGCAGATTACGGCGAAGAAACGGAGCAAACATGGAATTTTTCCAGAAGGGTCCTGCGCGCCCACGCAGCAATGCTGAGCGGCCGCGCAGCAGCCTTGCGCGCCCGCGCAGAAATGCTGAGCGGCCGCGCAGGGTCGGGGAAAAAGATATATTATTTTAGACTTCTACTTCTGTTTGGCTTCCAACTTCTATGTAATCTGAGTTTTATAGGACTATTATATAAGTAGATTTGAGACGTTTTTCATAGAGTATTAAGAGGAGATTATGTTTTAGATTGTGTTTTGCAAGAAGCGAAGGAGATAAGGAAGAAGACCGATTTAGCACACCGCAACGAAGAGGAAGCATATATTCTTGTGATTCTTGTTTCGTTGTAATGTTGGATGCTAGTTTTCTTGCTTTGACTTCTTTACTCTTGTGACGTACTCTGTTCTAATATAATCAGTTTAGTTATTATTTTCTTGTGTTTGTTATCATGATTTCATATGAACCCATGATGGCGGTAAGTTCTATTATGGGCTAATCGTGATCATGGGGTTGCAACGGATTTATTATGGAATTCTTTAGTTAATTGTTTAATACTTTAGTGTGTGATGATTGCATGATATCTAGTATTGGTTGTGCGTATTCGTCTTATGTACGTCGCGAACATATAAGATAGGGTGTTAATCTCTTGTGAAGCGACGGTGGATCTTGAGATTTAGAACTTGCCATGCTAGCATAGGTTCATGTACATTGTGCATGATTAGTGGGTAACTCTAACAGTTTTATTTGCCTTATGTAATCAAAAGGGATAACTTGTGCTTAAATTGTTGTGTTGTCAATTTCTGTAGACATATAGGAACTCAACATAATTGATGACTATTCAACTTCTATCTTAATTGTGGATGCTTGGTAGAATGGTATTAGTACAATGAAAGTTGGCTTTTATCAGTTTCGTGTTATTCGATTAATATCATCACTGTCACATGCTAAAGGTAATAACAATGGCTATAGAAGGAAGTAATAATGAAGTTGTGATCTCATGAGTGTTTTATTATTGATAAATTGAAGTGTTAGTTAAGTGGTTAAGTAAGTAGTTAATTATAGTTAATATTTAATCAACAATTTTAAGTGTTATCTTAACATTGAGAAGTAATCATACATTGGTGAGTGAGTTTAATTAGACAATAACTTAGTCTGAGTCTCTGAGGGAATGAACTAGAAAGTATTCTATATTACTTGCGAACGCGTATAATTGCGTGAATATTAGTGCGTGATTTCGCCCTAACAAGTTTTTGGCGCCGCTGCCGGGGACTCGGCGTATTTGTTTAGTTTATGTACTTACCATCATTGGTCATTAGGACTCAGTGATTAGGACGTAGTAGTTAATTACTCTTTTCGGTTATGTTTCAGGTACTTTAGCAAGCGTTTATGCAAACTCGTTCTCGTGCTCGCAAGAGGACCTTAGATACAGCTGAAGGAAAAGACGAAGTTATTGATACTCCGGAGAAGTTAGATTTTGAGGATTCGGATTCAGGAACTGAGCAGAAAGAACCAGTAAACATGGGAGATCGTATTGTTCAAGCTGATCCAGCTCTTATGGATTTTTCTCGGCCTAAAATTGATGACATTCAGTCAAGCATCATTCATCCGGCTATTCAAGCTAACACCTTTGAAATCAAGCTGGGCACTATTCAGATGGTGCAGAATTCTGTTTCTTTTGGAGGAGCGGCAACTGAAGACCCCAACATGCACATAAGGAATTTTGTCGAGATCTGCAGCACTTTTAAGTATAATGGCGTGACTGATGAGGCTATCAAGTTGAGGCTTTTCCCATTCTCACTGAGGGATAAAGCTAAAGACTGGTTACATTCTGAACCAGCTGGGTCCATCACTACGTGGCAAGATCTTGCACAAAAGTTTCTGGTGAAGTTTTATCCAATGGCAAAGACTGCTGCTATGAGGAGTGCTCTTACTCAGTTTGCGCAGCAACCTACAGAATCTATGTGCGAGGCTTGGGAACGCTACAAGGAAATGTTGAGAAAATGTCCACATCATGGAATGCCGGATTGGATGGTAATCACTGGTTTTTATAATGGTTAGGGGGCCCAATCTCGGCCCATGCTCGATGCAGCAGCTGGAGGCGCCTTATGGGCTAAAAGCTATACTGAGGCGTACAATCTTATTGAGACGATGGCTGCAAATGAGCATCAAAACCCAACTCAGAGGATGACATCAGGAAAGGTAGCAGGTATTCTGGAAGTTGATGCAGCCACCGCTATTACAGCCCAGCTCCAAGCGCTATCAATGAAGGTTGATTCTTTGGCTACGTATGGAGTTAATCAAATAGCTATGGTTTGTGAGCTTTGTGCAGGTTCTCATGCTACGGATCAGTGTTCTCTTGTCAATGAATCTGTTCAGTATGTGAATAATTATCAGCGATAACAGCAGCCTGTGCCAGCGACCTATCATCCTAACAACAGAAATCATCCAAATTTCAGCTGGGGAAATAATCAGAATGCTATTCAGCCACCATATCAGCAAGGAGTGAGTAAACAGTTTAACCCACCTGGATTCCAGCAACCACAACAGTATGCTACAAGACAATCATATCCTCAACAGGGAAGTGCAGCTGCACCTACTAGTGCTGATTTTGAGGAACTTAAGCTGTTGTGCAGGAGTCAGGCGGTTTCTATCAAGACCTTGGAAAATCAAATCGGTCAATTAGCTAATGCAGTGCTCAATCGTCAACCTGGCACTCTTCCCAGTGACACGGAAGTACCAGGCAGGAAGGAAGCTAAAGAGCAAGTCAAGGCTATTACCTTAAGGTCTGGAAAAGTAGCTGATGCTGAAAAGGCAAAAGAAGTCGAAGCTGAAGTTAGAGATGAAGAATATAAGCAAAGGGAGAAAGAGGCGGAACCAAGGAAGACTACTGTTGAACACACTCTGCCTGAGGCTAATACAGGGGAGAAACAGCTCTATCCTCCACCACCTTTTCCTAAGAGATTGCAGCAACAAAAGCTGGATAGACAGTTCGGGAAGTTTCTGGAGGTGTTCAAGAAACTTCACATCAATATACCTTTCGCTGAGGCTCTGGAACAAATGCCTAGTTATGCGAAGTTTATGAAGACTATTCTTTCAAGGAAGGTGAAACTGGATGACCTTGAAACCGTTGCTCTCACGGAAGAATGCAGCGCGGTTCTGCAACAAAAGTTACCACCAAAACTGAAAGATCCAGGAAACTTCACCATTCCTTGCACCATTGGCAATCTAACTTTTGACAAGTGCCTTTGTGATTTGGGAGCAAGCATTAATCTGATGCCGTTGTCGATCTTTAAAAAACTGGATCTGCCTGATCCAAAACCCACATACATGTCGCTACAATTGGCGGACCGTTCCATTACTTACCCAAGGGGCATAGTTGAGGATGTGCTCGTCAAGGTGGATAAGCTCTTCTTTCCTGCTGATTTTGTTATTCTGGATTTTGAGGAAGATAAGAAGATTCCCATAATCTTGGGGAGGCCTTTCTTGGCTACTGGCCGTACCTTGATAGATGTGCAAAAAGGGGAACTTACTATGCGGGTTCAAGATCAGGATGTGACCTTCAACGTATTCAAGGCAATGAAATTCCCTACAGAAGATGAGGAGTGCTTAAAAGTGGATGTGATTGATTCTGCGGTTACTTCGGAACTCGATCACATGCTAATGTCTGATGCATTGGAAAAGGCCTTAGTGGGGGAATTTGACAGTGATGATGAAGATAACAACGAGCAATTACAATATCTGAATGCTTCTCCCTGGAAGCGAAAGCTGGATATACCATTTGAATCTCTTGGTACTTCTGACCTCAAGAACGCTGAAGGGAAGCTCAAACCATCAATAGAGGAAGCGCCTACCTTAGAGCTCAAACCATTACCTGAACACTTGAGGTATGCCTTTTTAGGTGATTCATCTACGTTACCTGTTATTATTTCAGCTGACCTTTCAGGTAGTGAGGAAGACAAGCTCTTAAGGATTTTGAGAGAATTCAAATCGGCTATAGGATGGACCATAGCAGACATCAAGGGGATAAGTCCTTCATATTGTATGCATAAAATTCTGTTAGAGGAAGGTAGTAAGCCAACTGTGGAACAGCAGTGAAGACTGAACCCGATCATGAAGGAGGTGGTGAAGAAAGAAATTCTGAAATGGCTAGATGCAGGCATCATTTATCCTATTTCTGACAGCTCGTGGGTGAGCCCCGTGCAATGTGTACCTAAGAAAGGAGGTATCACTATGGTCGCAAATGAAAAGAATGAGCTCATCCCTACTCGAACAGTTACAGGATGGAGAGTATGCATGGATTATAGAAAATTGAACAAAGCCACAAGGAAGGATCACTTCCCTCTCCCATTCATTGATCAAATGCTTGACAGATTGGCGGGACATGAGTATTTTTGTCTTCTGGATGGGTATTCCGGGTATAATCAGATTTGTATTGCACCAGAGGATCAGGAAAAGACTACCTTCACTTGTCCATTTGGCACATTTGCTTTTCGAAGAGTTTCGTTTGGGTTATGTGGCGCCCCAGCCACCTTTCAGAGATGTATGATGGCTATATTCTCTGAAATGATTGGAAATAACGTCGAAGTGTTCATGGATGACTTCTCCGTCTTTGGACACTCATATGATGAATGTTTGAATAATCTGCGCGCCGTACTCAAAAGATGCGTGGAAACTAATTTGGTGCTTAATTGGGAGAAATGTCATTTTATGGTGCGTGAAGGCATTATCCTTGGGCATAAGGTCTCTAGCAAAGGTCTGGAGGTGGACAAGGCCAAGGTGGGAGTCATTGAAAATCTTCCCCCACCTAATTCGGTGAAAGGAATCCGTAGTTTTCTCGGTCATGCGGGTTTTTATCGGCGATTCATCAAGGACTTTTCAAAGATATCTAAGCCGTTGTGCAATTTACTTGAGAAAGATGTGCCTTTCAAATTTGATGATGAATGTTTGGCAGCATTCGAGACTCTCAAGGAGAGTTTGATCACGACACCAGTTATTACAGCACCAGATTGGACAGAACCGTTTGAGATGATGTGTGATGCGAGTGACTATGCGGTAGGTGCAGTTCTGGGACAGCGCAAGAAAAATCTCTTCCATGTGGTCTACTATGCGAGTAAGACTTTAAATGGGGCCCAATTGAACTACACCACTACTGAGAAGGAGCTTTTAGCTATAGTCTTTGGCTTTGAGAAATTTCGATCTTATCTGCTTGGTACGAAAGTGACAGTATTCACTGATCATGCAGCTATTCGCTATCTGGTTTCTAAGAAGGATTCGAAGCCGAGACTCATTCGTTGGGTGCTTTTACTTCAAGAATTTGAGTTAGAGATCAAAGATAGAAAAGGTACCGAGAATCAAGTAGCTGACCATCTCTCTAGGTTGGAGAATCCCGATTCTACTTCACAAGATAGGACGTTAATCAATGAATCTTTTCCGGATGAGCAGTTGTTTGCAATTCAGGAGGAAGAACCATGGTTTGCAGATATTGTAAACTATCTTGTCAGCAATATAATGCCTCCTAATTTGACATCCGCGCAAAAGAAGAAGTTTCTGCATGAGGTGAAGTGGTATATGTGGGATGAACCATATTTGTTTAGACAGGGAGCTGACCAGATCATCAGGAGATGTATCCCGTTCTGTGAGACGGAGGGGATATTACGAGACTGCCATTCCACGGTTTATGGTGGACACTATGGAGGTGAGGAGACGGTAGCTCGTATTCTGCAAGCAGGTTTTTTCTGGCCCACCTTGTTCAAGGATGCTCATCAGTTTGTTTTAAGGTGTGATCGTTGCCAAAGAGTGGGAAATTTGTCAAGGAAGGATGAGATGCCATTAAATGTGATGCTTGAAGTCGAGGTCTTTGATGTATGGGGAATCGATTTCATGGGGCCTTTTATCTCGTCTTGCAATAATCAGTACATCTTGCTGGCAGTCGATTATGTCTCAAAATGGGTCGAAGTTAAAGCTTTACCGACAAATGATGCAAAGGCAGTGCTAAATTTTCTTCATAAGCAAATTTTCACAAGGTTTGGAACACCTCGGGTAATCATAAGTGATGAAGGATTGCATTTTTGCAACCGTAAGTTCACGTCTATGATGCAGCGTTATAATATGAATCATCGAGTAGCTACTGCCTATCACCCGCAAACAAATGGTCAAGCGGAAGTGTCTAACAGAGAGATAAAGCGCATTCTAGAAAAGGTTGTTTGTCCGTCAAGGAAGGATTGGTCTTTAAAGCTCGATGAAGCTGTTTGGGCTTACAGAACAGCATACAAAACTCCACTTGGGATGTCACCATTTCAGTTGGTGTACGGTAAGGGATGTCATCTACCGGCGGAGCTTGAGCATAAGGCCTACTGGGCATTGAAGAAATTGAACCTGGATTTAGATGCAGCTGGTAAGAAAAGAATGCTTCAACTTAATGAACTTGATAAATTTCGACTTCAAGCGTACGAGAATAACAAAATGTATAAGGAAAAGGTGAAGAGGTGGCACGATAGGAAGCTACATCCTAAGTTATTTATGCCAGGGCAACAAGTTCTGTTATTCAACTCTCGGCTCCGACTTTTTTCTGGGAAGTTGAAATCAAGGTGGTCTGGACCTTTTATTGTCAAAACTGTGTTTCCACACGGAGCGGTGGAAATTTTTGAGAATGATTCGGACCAAGCATTCAAGGTTAACGGTCAGCGGTTGAAGCACTACTATGGGGACATGGCAAACCGAGAGGTGATTAGTGCCATTTTGTTGACTACGTGAGAAAGGTACGGAACGTCAAGCTAATGACGAAAAAGAAGCGCTGCGTGGGAGGCAACCCATGAATTGTTGTTACAGGAACCCTTAGAAGTTAATAACCTATCCAAAAATACAAAAAAATCAAAAAACAGGGGCTGGAATTTTTTTTTTCCAGAGACCCTCTGTGCGCCCGCACAGCTATGCTGAGCGGCCGCGCAGCTTTCTGCGCGCCCGCGCAGAAATGCTGAGCGGCCGCGCAGGGGTCGAGTTCCAGAAAATTTTTTACAGTTCAGAAAAAAAAAAACAAACAAAAACACAAAAACCCATTACAGCCCATAAACCCACGAATTCTTTTCCCATTACCTCATGATTTTATCCCTCAACCCCACTCCTAATCTAATTTAACCTACTCCACACCCTATATATACATACACCTATCCTACATATTTCCCACAACTTCCTACACTTAAACCCTCTCATAAACATCAAAAAATCAGTTCTTACACACTTTTATTCACAAATCAATGGCACCCAAGAGAGCACGCACTATTGACAGCAGCAGCACAGTTCCTACTGCTGATTCATCAAGGGGTACTGCTACAAGGCCTCGGTTAACTGACAGAGCCGTGGAGGAGGAGTACACTAGGCTGTTGGGGAAGCCGATTCTGAAGGAGAGGGGGTTTTTACCATCAGGGAGGGATGGTGAGTTGTTGCCCATGATTGCAGAGAAGGGGTGGATAGCTTTTTGTGAGTCACCCGAAGCAGTACCGATGAGTGTTGTTCGCGAGTTCTACGCGAACGCGAAGGCTGAAAAGAATGGGTTTTCTGTAGTTCGTGGGCTGACGGTTGATTATCATCCTGCGGCGATTCGCCGTGTGATTGAACAGCGAGAGAGGAAGCCCGAGGAGGAGAACTGGAATGAAAAGACTGCTGAGGATTTTGACTTGGATTTGATTTGTGCGACTCTCTGTCGACCGGGCACAGTTTGGAACCGCAGTCCAGCCAATAATGAGTATCGTCACTTTCCGGCGATCGCCATGAACAGGTATGCCCGTGCATGGAATGCATTTATATGTGCTAATATTTTGCCTTCTTCACATGCACACGAGGTCACAGTTGAGAGAGCACAGTTGTTGTGGGGAATTCTGAATGAGGAATACTATGTAGACCTTGGTGAGTTTATCTACCAAGGAATTCTGAAGTTTTTGAGGGGAGCAAAGCATATGAACATCCCTTATGCATCCACGGTTACGAAGCTATGCCGAGCAGTAGGAGTGAACTGGCCGGCTCATGAGCAGTTGCAGTTGCCAGCAGCTCCGATAGATTCTGGCACTCTGAATGGGATGCAGGAGTGGACCGGTGGTGAGCCTGAGGAGCATGGGCTGGGTTATCGTCTTCCAGGAGGGCGTCCAGCACGAGGTGCTACTATGGCTAGGCCAAGGCGTGGTGAGGCTAGTTCTTCGAGAGCTCAGGAGGGTGCTGGGATGGGTGATGCCCAGTATATGAGGCTTTCACGGCGGATGGATGCCATGTATGAGACACAGAGCAGGTTTGCTCAGGAGCTCACCCTTGCGTTAGGGACTGCTTTTCGAGGCCTTGGAGCTGATATCCAGTGGCCAGTTTTTGGTGAGGACTCTGCATACCCGCCGCCTGATACTCCACCCACTGAGGGTGATGATGATGATGACTCCGAGTAGGTATACCCTGTGTTCCTTTCTACTACCTTCACTGGGGACAGTGAAGATTTTAAGTTTGGGGGTGGTAGTTAAGGAATATTTTGTGTGTGTCATATAGCTGCATATTCATGATAGTTAGTTCATATAGTTGCATAATTTTTGCCATATAGTTTTTTTTATATAGCTTTAGTTGTTTGTCAAATCATATAGCTCATGCATATACCATGATCCCTTTTGCAATGATTTATCGACTGAATTGTGATATTGATGCGAGTGTAGTGATAGCATTAAAGTGATATTAAGTTGTGTAGGTTGATATGCATGCTAGAAGCACTTGTATTGTCACTAAGTCTTAGAGAATGCTTAAGGACTAGATTGTTGTTATGATCTGATTATTTTTGAGGATAATCTATTTATTATGCTTAGAATTTGATAATAGGTTCTTAGTGGTAAAGGCATGAAAAAGAAAAAAAAATGGAGTAAAAATGGAATTTGTTGCTAGTTGTGGCTAGGCGTCAAATGGCTAGTAGCCGGCTCGCATGTTATGCGAGTAGTCTAGGGTTGAGCAAGATGGAGCGAAACGCACTTGCTCAGAAAAAAAAAAAAAAATTTGCGTAATTGATCAAGAGTGGGCTCTTTGGTATTCGAGTTATTAAGTTCTTAGGGGACTTTGTGCCTAGTGACCTAAGGCTTTTAGAGTCTGGGATCCGCTAACCTAACGCTCGTTACATGGATACCATTGTATAAGTCTTTTGTGGACCTCACTCATTGCACGGTTAAATAAGCATTTGAGTTGTAAATAAAAAGCACGATTCCGTAGTAAGCTCCAGAGTTCTTGTAGTGTTGTATATCACTTTGTGCCTAGAATTTTTATTCTTTGTATAATCGTAGGATTGCCTTGAGGATAGTCTAGTCATAGTAATTGGTCTAGTTCCAAAGCATATCTGTTAAGCATTTGCACACACCACGTTTCTGGCGGTATGTCCGTTTGCATGAGTTTCTTGATCTTTAGTGTCTAACTGCATTCGTTGAGACGTGACAATTTGGTTGGTTAATTGTAGTAAGGGGGATCGTTGCATTTTCATATAGATTGCATTCATGCATATTTTTATTTGTTTTTGAGTCTGTGACGCTTGAGGACAAGCATCGATTTAAGTTTGGGGGTGTGATAAGTGGCATTTTATACCACTTAGAACGTCTTAAAATGGCTTAAATTGGTGTCTTGAAATCAAGTATTTTGTGTATTTGATGTGTTTTTCTAGTGTTTATGCATTTCAGGGTATTAGTTGCATTTCGGAGGAGGAATCATCAAGAATAAGCCTTGGCATGTGTTCACCATTACGAGAGGAAAAGAACGGGCAGATTACGGCGAAGAAACGGAGCAAACATGGAATTTTTCCAGAAGGGTCCTGCGCGCCCGTGCAGCAATGCTGAGCGGCCGCGCAGCAGCCTTGCGCGCCCGCGCAGAAATGCTGAGCGGCCGCGCAGGGTCGGGGAAAAAGATATATTATTTTAGACTTCTACTTCTGTTTGGCTTCCAACTTCTATGTAATCTGAGTTTTATGGGACTATTATATAAGTAGATTTGAGACGTTTTTCACAGAGTATTAAGAGGAGATTATGTTTTAGATTGTTTTTTGCAAGAAGCGAAGGAGATAAGAAAGAAGACCGATTTAGCACACCGCAACGAAGAGGAAGCATATATTCTTGTGATTCTTGTTTCGTTGTAACGTTGGATGCTAGTTTTCTTGCTTTGACTTCTTTACTCTTGTGACGTACTCTGTTCTAATATAATCAGTTTAGTTATTATTTTCTTGTGTTTGTTATCATGATTTCATATGAACCCATGATGGCGGTAAGTTCTATTATGGGCTAATCGTGATCATGAGGTTGCAACGGATTTATTATGGAATTCTTTAGTTAATTGTTTAATACTTTAGTGTGTGATGATTGCATGATATCTAGTATTGGTTGTGCGTATTCGTCTTATGTGCGTCGCGAACATATAAGATAGGGTGTTAATCTCTTGTGAAGCGACGGTGGATCTTGAGATTTAGAACTTGCCATGCTAGCATAGGTTCATGTACATTGTGCATGATTAGTGGGTAACTCTAACAGTTTTATTTGCCTTATGTAATCAAAAGGAATAACTTGTGCTTAAATCGTTGTGTTGTCAATTTCTGTAGACATATAGGAACTCAACATAATTGATGACTATTCAACTTCTATCTTAATTGTGGATGCTTGGTAGAATGGTATTAGTACAATGAAAGTTGGCTTTTATCAGTTTCGTGTTATTCGATTAATATCATCACTGTCACATGCTAAAGGTAATAACAATGGCTATAGAAGGAAGTAATAATGAAGTTGTGATCTCATGAGTGTTTTATTATTGATAAATTGAAGTGTTAGTTAAGTGGTTAAGTAAGTAGTTAATTATAGTTAATATTTAATCAACAATTTTAAGTGTTATCTTAACATTGAGAAGTAATCATACATTGGTGAGTGAGTTTAATTAGACAATAACTTAGTCTGAGTCTCTGAGGGAACGAACTAGAAAGTATTCTATATTACTTGCGAACGCGTATACTTGCGTGAATATTAATGCGTGATTTCGCCCTAACAGATTTATGCATAAATAGTGATATAATTCGATTTTGTTTTCAATTGCCTGAGAATAATACACTAGTTCCACACATGTGACGACTGAGAATTTTGCAACTTAATTAAGTCAATAAAGTATGTGTTATGTGATGTGATTATAATTATGTGACTAAGTGCTGATTAATTGTCTTTTCTGTATATTAGAATATAGGAGCGTAAATAAAAACGTTCCAATTTAAAGAGTCAGCTTAGAAGTTAAGCTGTGGTGTCGGGCCGTCAGGTAGAACGGAACCCGTCCTAATAAGGAGTTAAAAAATATAAAATGTGAATTATGTGTGATTGAATGAAATGAATGTTTAAATAAAGTATTTCATCCTAAGTGACGTGTTAATTGGTAAAGATAATGAGAAGCGTAATCAAAACGTTGAGCGTCGGGCCGCCAGGCTGAACGTGACCCGGTACGCGTAGAAAAGGATAAAGATTAAAGAGGGATAAATTCTATGATCAGACCTAAGTCGTTATGTGATTATATATGTGAGATTGTTGTCTGTGTGCATGACTATGTGTTCTGTGATGTTTTTATAAATTTAAAAGGGATTATGTGATTTAAATAAAGGTTTAATTAACCTTTGTGTATTTTTATAAAATCATCCGAGTAAGATAAAAACATGGGATTTGTTTTGATATCTTCTTAGTGGTCCGAGAGACTTTTTAAAAATGATGAGTGGATTTATTTGGTGGTCTTTGCATTTTTAAATTGATTTTATGTGGAAAATGTTATTATTAAGGCGAGCTTGCGAAATTCATATAAAATCAACCGTCCGCTCAAAAATCTATTATAAGTAATGGTTAAAAAGCTAATTTCGAGATATACGTGTTAAAATCGTCACTTGCAATAATTTCCGACTTTCCGAGAGAGATATATTTTATACCTAACTTTTGTTGCATTTGAGTAAAAAGAAAAGGGATTTATAAGCATAAAAAGCATTAGTAAAGTACAAGTTTGCCCTTGTTTTGGTAATATATAAATCCATTTCTCCCCCCTCTTTTTCTTTTTCCTCCCCGTACACCCACTCTTCCCTTCTCTTTTCTTGCTCATCCCTCTCTCTCGAACACTCTCACTCTCTCTCTCGGCTCTCTCCATCTCTCATCTCTCTCTCTTGCATGCAACACTCAAACCTCACTCAAACTCAAAGATATTGCTTCCTTTAGTCTTTATTTTCGGTATACTTCTAGATTCCCATTTGCATGTAAGTGTTTGCAAGTGTTTTGATGATTAATCACTATGGTGGTGTTCAAGGAAAATGATTTCTTGATACATAACTATAAAAGTGAATTCAAGAGATTTTTGGGGTCATAAACTCGAGAGGAGACCCGTTATGGCCTCTCTCAAGTTCGACCACCACCGGCTATGATCCAAGGAGAGCCGGTGAAGTTTCTATGATATGGAGTTTCTTGGTTGTGTTTTGTATGTATGGTTCGAATTAAGGAATAAAAGAAAAAGGGAATTAAATCGTTTGTTATTAAGAGCTATAAGTGATAGCTATGGTTGTAAAAGAGTTATATTAGTGTGATTTGAGAAATAGCTAAGGGTAAGCAAGTACGCTTTGATTGTTAAGTATATAAGGATATAAAAGTTACAAGAAAGGGATATGCTATGTGCTATGTGCTTATGTGTATAAGCTATAATCGTATACTCGATATAATCGAGTTATCGTATTGAGTGATCGTTCCGGGAACGAGAGTTGAGAACTGATTGAGATTTTGATTCTTATTGTAGATTCGGGGCGTGAGGGCATTCAGGCTAGGAAAGCAAAGGATATACTAGGTGGTAGTAGTTCAACCTTCAGGAAAGCAATTTCAGGCAAGTAACTCTGATTACTTGTGTAAATGGTTATAAAGAGAATGTTGTTCATACCATGTAGAGCATTGAATTGTTTAATTATGAAACCCTGATATTGATTTGAGATACCCTGCCTTTGTTCTTGATAAACTGTTATTGATAAGCTTAATGATTCAACCATTTGATAATCTGTTCTTTCTGTTCAAGTTATTTATTAAGCCATGAATTGTATTGAACCCTATGATTATCCTTGTTAACCCTGTTTAATGATACCTTATTTCCTGATCACCCTATTGATCCCTAAACAGATGTTGATCCTTCTAACTTAAGTGCCTTGTTATCCTTGATACAGAATCCTTATGAATTGTTCCTTATTTATCTTTGAATCACTCCCTGAACTTTATTTCCTTAAAAGCTGAATTAAGAATGAGTTTCGAGTTGAAAGAGTCCAAATGATTTCAAATTCTTGGTAATGATAAAATGAATTTTAGAAAACCTATTTGTTTTTCCAACTCAAGGTTTTCCAAATGAATTCCTGATGGATTGGATTGGGACGTAAGAGGCTAGTGGGACTAGTCCAGTCATGGAAAGAGGCTAGCGGGGCTAGTCCAACTTAAGGCTGAAATTATGCCGATTAGTACCTTAAAGACCAGAATGGAGGTCGGTACGGGCTGATCACTCGTATATAATGAAAAGGAAAGATAAAGTGATCCAATCAAGGGTTCTAAATGATTATTTAAAAGGGAACTGAAACTTTCTGTTCAGTAAATTGATTCTTGAAAATGAAAATGGTTTATATTGTTTTGAAAAGAGTTGATTATGTCAATGTGAAGCTTAAAGCTCGAGAACCCTGATTCTTGAATTTGTTGATCATATGATTGATTCCATATATTGAAATACTATTGCTTTCCTCTTTTGAAAGATCTATTCTGATCCTTTAATGATTTGTGATGAATGTCGGCTTTCATCCTGCATTGAGCCTTATTCCTTGAAAGCCCCACATTATCCTTCAAAACCTTTCTTTAACCCAAAAGCTGGAAATCTGCCATCTAGATCAAATAAAGTAGAATGCCCTGAGTTTGGTAAAGCATATCGTGAATTGATATTGTAGAACTGCTATATAGTTACTTGCTGAATTATATACTCATATGTTTTGTTTTAATCTAACCATGGCAGTTAAGCAAGAAGATGGCCAGGCTTAGGCACATTGCTCTTAAGAGCATACCTGGTGGTCCCTACCGTGTTGAGGGCTTCCGGTTGCCAGAGCAGGTAGTGGTATTTATGAGTGAGCTCGCGCCTAGAAATAAATATTTAAAGATACAATGGGTTATCTGTCAGTTCCCATCCGGAATTGATATTGTTTATTTAATAATATTTTGGGTTTGTAAATTATATTTTATGATTGGTAGTTGTAATCTTGTCTCATACTTTATCCTGTTGATCCTGTTAGTAGTTAATCGGGGTTTATGCTTATTTAATTATTAGATTAGAGGTGTGTGTGAGTCCTCATTTCCTAACCCCGAGATTGAGGGCGTCACAAGTTGGTATCAGAGTTACATGATCTAGTCCCTGAGACAAGTTAGGAATATAAAAGGGGTATTTTGGGAATATATGTATATCGCGAGAGAGTTCGACTCATATAGAGTTGAGTTAGACTATTAGGTATAGTCTAAGGAAAGTATTTATTGGTGAAGTGGAAACTAGAGTTAGGGTGTGTGTTAGCTGGAAGCTTTATTTAACCCTAATAATGTTTCTTGGTTGCAGTTTTGTGTTTTCTCTCAGGATCCTAGTAGTGGTAGTGACTCAGACTCAGAGATTAGTTTGACTGGTACCCCAGTGGACCCCATTCCACCCTCTCCAAAGGAGCCTGTGTATGTTAGTTTAGACCCAGAGGAGGACCCTTCTGAGAGTAGTGTGATCCCTATGCAGATTTCACCCTTGAGGCCAGATTCAGAGACCTCTACCCCTGAGCCAGAGTCCGAGATGCCTAAGACTGTACCTGTCAGTGTTGGTGGCAAGTTAGCCCAGGACCAAGACTTTGTGTACTCCCGCATTCCTGAGTTGGGAGCTTTGGTGGATAGTTTAATTCAAGATTCTAGGCAGAGGACTTCAGTAGTAATGGAGGAGTGGAGAGCTAGGATTTAGTTGGTAGAGCAGGTTGCTAGGAGGAGATTGGATGAAGGACCATCCACTAGTGATGCTGATGCTGAGGCCCGGAGGCTGCATAAGATTATTCGCTGGATGTTGGTTGTGTTGAGAGAGATTCTAGATGATTAGACGGGACTGTTGGTTGAGCCCGTAGATTGTTGTTTTTCAGCGTCGGTAAGCTTTGGGATACTTGGTCAGATGCCGGGATCCTTTTTTCATTTATCTTGTTATATTTCAGATCTGTAGTAGTAGTAATTGGAAGTTAGGGGTAGATAGGGGGATATTTTTCAGTTTTTCCTCTGTTTAACCCTGCTATATTATTGTACCTTATTTCAGAACTTGTGATATCCAGAACTATCTTTATGTACTCTTGTTTAAATAAATCCATTATCTTGCTTTCCATTGTGCACCTTAAATATCTCATAAACCGTTTTTAATATTATGATTCTATACAACCATGTTTTCGTATAACCATGTTTAAAGATCATAAAACCCTATTTTGTGCCATGATAAAATAACACTGATATGAGAATTATGTAGTAATAGGATAGCATGTGTAAATTGGGTAAAACTTAAAACCCACAAAAGAGATTTTATAGAAATTGTTGTTATATATATGCCATGCCATCGTATTGATAAATAATTGCTCAATCAGGTTTGTAAGAAATGGCCAACTCACCATATCACCAAGAAGAGGAAATTCCCACCCAAGACCTAGAAGTAAACCCAGAAACCACCCTGATGAGCAGACTTGCTCAGCTTTTGCAACAACCTGTGGCCCCTAAAGATGGAAATTTCAAACACTTTCAATCTGTTCATCCCCCAGAATTCTTAGGTTTGCCAGACCTGATTAAAGCTCAGTCATGGTTGAGAGAAATAGAAAAAGCTTTTGAGTTAGCGAAAGTTAAGGACGACAAGAAAGCTCAGTATGCAAGTTATTACCTGAAAGATGAAGCAAGTTTCTGGTGGGAGTCTTCAAAGGCGTTGTTGGAAGGCAAAGACTTGACATGGGAGAAGTTCACTGAGATGTTTTTGGAGAAGTACTTGCCAAGCTATATGCAAGATCAGTTGGAAATGAAATTTCTAGATCTTAGACAAGAGGATATGTCAGTAGCAGAATATGAAGTGAAGTTTTCGGAATTGTCTAGATTCGTACCTGAGTATGTGAATACAAAAGCGAAGAAGGCTAAGAGGTTCCAACAGGGACTTAAGCCATGGATTAGAAGTCAAATAACAATGTTGGAGATCAAGAATTATGCTGTCTTAGTTCAAAAAGCAATGATAGTGGAAGGTGAGCGAGAAGCTGCAAGGAGAGAAAATGAAGGGAGAAAGAGGAAGTTTGAAAGCTCTGAGCAAGTGGAGCAAGGAAGCTCAAAGTTTAGAGGAAGGTTTGGAAAGAATAGTGGAGGTCAGAACCAAAAATTCCAGAAGTTTAAACCCGGTAACGGAGCTCAGAAGAACCGTTTCCAGAAAACTGGACAACTGGGGAAGGATAGCAGACCCCAGATGCAAGAATGCAAGAATTATGGAAAGAGACACCCGGGAAGATGTAATAAGTTGGATATAACGTGTTTCAAGTGCAACCAGAAGGGGCATTACTCTTCAGAATGCCTAAATGGAGTGAGGAAGCCTGATTTGGCTTGTTTTAAGTGTGGTAAAGTGGGCCATATGACCAGGAATTGCAAGGAGCCTGTTTAGAAGGCTAATATTCTTAGAATTGCTGGACCGCCGTCTCTTCCAGCACCATCAGCTCAACCCAGAGCTAGGACCTTTAACATGATGATGAAAGATGCGGTGCAAGATGTGGAAGTGGTAGCAGGTATGCTTGTTATAAACTCAGTAGAAGTAAAAGTTTTGATGGATTCTGGAGCAACTAGATCTTTTATCTCTGAAAGTATTCTTGATAAGTTAAATTGTGTTGCGTACCCTCTGGAACCTAATTTGATTATAGAGGTAGAAAATCAAGAAAAAGTTATTGCTAGCAAGATTTGTCCTGATTGTGATGTGACTATAGAAGGTCGGCACTAGTCTGCTGACTTAATTCCCTTTAAGTTAGGAGAATTTGAGGTCATACTAGGAATGGATTGGTTGTCAAACCATGAAGCGCAAATAGAATGTAAAAGTAAAAAGGTGAAGTTAAGAACCAAGGAGGGAGAAGAGGTGATATTTAAAGGAAAAAGGCAAGAGAAGAAATTTCTAACGGCTATTGAGGCAAGAAGATTATTACATCAAGGATGCGAAGTTTATTTGGCTCATGTCGTGAATATGGAGAAAGAATCTGTGAAGATCGAGGATATTCCGGTAGTAAGAGATTTTCCGGATGTGTTTCCTGATGAATTGCCTGGACTACCTCCAGACAGAGAGATCGAGTTTACGATTGATTTGGCTCTTGGAACGGAACCAGTGTCAAAAGCTCCCTATCGCATGACGCCAGTCGAGATGAAGGAATTGGCAGCTCAGTTGCAAGAATTGTTAGATAAAAGAGTGATCCGACCGAGTGTATCCCCGTGGGGCACACCGGTGTTATTTGTAAAGAAAAAGGATGGAAGTATGAGGTTGTGCATAGATTACCACGAACTGAATAAATTGACGATCAAGAATAAGTACCCTCTACCGCGGATCGATGACTTGTTTGACCAGTTAAAAGGAGCTTCGTGTTTCTCGAAGATTGATTTAAGGTCTGGGTATCATCAATTAAAGATTAAAGCAGAAGATATACCCAAGACAGCATTCCGAATGAGATACGGATATTATGAGTTTTTGGTAATGGCGTTTGGCTTGACGAATGCACCGGCCGCATTTATGGATCTTATGAATAGAGTATTCAAGCAGTATTTGGATAAGTTCGTTATTGTGTTTATCGATGATATACTGATTTACTCCAAGACGGAAGGAGATCATAAGGAGCATTTGAGGATTTCTTTGGAAATTCTACGAAGAGAGAAGCTGTATGCTAAGTTTTCAAAGTGCGAATTTTGGCTAAAGGAAGTGCAATTTCTTGGTCATGTAGTTAATAAAGAAGGAATCAAAGTGGACCCAGCCAAGATAGAAGCTGTAATAAATTGGAAAAGACCCAAGACTCCTACGGAAGTCAGAAGTTTTCTGGGATTGGCCGGATATTATAGGAGATTTGTGCAAGATTTCTCTAAGATTGCCGTTCCGTTGACAAAGTTGACGAGAAAGAACGAGAAGTTTGTATGGACAGAAAAGTGCGAGGAAAGCTTCCAAGAGCTAAAGAAGAGGCTGGTAACCGCCCCAGTGTTGGTATTACCAGATGAAAAAGGGGAATTCGTGATATTCAGTGATGCTTCATATAAAGGACTTGGATACGTGTTAATGCAACACGGGAAGGTAATAGCATATGCGTCAAGGCAACTCAAGCCGCATGAGCAAAAGTATCCAATGCACGATTTGGAATTGGCAGCAATTGTGTTTGCCCTTAATATTTGGAGGCATTATTTGTACGGGGAAAAGTGCGAGATTTATACGGATCATAAAAGTTTAAAGTATATCTTTACCCAGAAAGAATTGAATATGTGACAAAGAAGATGGTTGGAATTGATCAAAGATTATGATTGTGCGATAAACTATCATCCTGGAAAGGCAAATATGGTAGCTGATGCTTTAAGTCGAAAAGAAAGGTTGAATATGTTATCATCATCAGAAGAATTGATCAAGGACTTTGAAAAGATGGAAATAGAGGTGCAGACTCCAGAATGTGGAGGTGAAGCTATATATGCAATATTGTTTCAACCCGAGATTTTGGAAAAGATTCGATGTTGTCAAGAGCAAGTGATGAATCGCGAAAAGGATAAGTTGACGGGAAAAGAAATTAAAGCTCAAAAAGATGGAAAAGGAATATACTGTGTTAATTCACGTATTTGGATACCTAATGTCGTGGAACTAAAGCACGAGATTTTGCAAGAAGCGCATAACTCGAGATTTTCAATTCACCCTGGAAGTACGAAAATGTACCAGGATTTAAAAGAAAGATATCGGTGGCCAAACATGGAAAATGAAATTGTGGAATGGATAAGTAAATGTTATACATGCCAAATAGTCAAAGTGGAACATCAAAGGCCAAGCGGATTGCTTCAGCCACTGGACATACCCGAATGGAAATGGGAACATATAGCAATGGATTTTGTGGTAGGATTACCTAAAACCAAGTCAAATCATGATGCGATTTGGGTGGTAATCGATCGGTTGACAAAGTCAGCACATTTCTTGCCGATGAACGAAAGGTTTTCGTTGGAAAAGTTGGTCAAATTGTATTTAAATGAGATTGTGATGCGTCATGGAGTTCCTGTGTCTATCGTGTCTGATAGAGATCCAAGGTTTAACTCGAGATTTTGGCGACAATTCCATGATCATTTGGGAACTAAGTTGAAAATGAGTATGGCATATCATCCGCAGACAGACGGACAAAGTGAAAGGACAATTCAGACAATTAAAGATATGTTGCGAACCTATGCAATAGATTTCAAAGGAAATTGGGACGATCATTTGCCCTTAATTGAGTTTTCCTACAACAACAGTTATCACGCGAGTATTGGTATGCTGCCTTATGAAGCATTGTATGTAAGAAAGTGTAGGTCCCCTACTTATTGGGACGAAGTTGGTGAGCGCAAATTAATTGGCCCAGAGCTAGTTCAACAAACGAAGGAAAAAGTCGAAATGATTCGAAAGAGATTAATTGCAGCTCAAGATCGACAAACAAAGTACTCAAATCAAGAACGTAAAGATGTGCAATTCGAATCTGGAGACAAAGTATTGTTAAAGATATCTCCTTGGAAAGGTTTAACCCGATTCGGAAAGAAAGGAAAGTTGAGTTCTAGGTATATTGGACCATTTGTAGTATTACGTCGAGTTGGGAAAGTGGCATATGAGTTGGCGCTACCTCCGCAAATGCAACATTTGCACAATGTATTTCATGTATCTCTTCTAAATAAGTATAATGCTGATGCGAGCCATGTGATCGAGTTGGAACCAGTGGGAATCCAACCAGATTTGTCCTATGTGGAACAGCCAGTTCGAATTTTGGACCGAAAAGAGAAGACGCTTAGAAATAAGGTTGTACCTCTAGTTAGAGTGTTATGGAGAAATCCATTAGTCGAAGAATCGACTTGGGAATTAGAAAGCGAAATGAAAGAAAAGTATCCCCATCTATTTGCTTAGATTAGATTCTGGGGACAAAATATTTTTAAGGAGGGTAGATTGTGACGACTGAGAATTTTGCGATGTAATTAAGTCAATAAAGTATGTGTTATATGATGTGATTATAATTATGTGACTATGTGCTGATTAATTGTCTTTTCTGTATATTAGAATATAGGAGCGTAAATAAAAACGTTCCAATTTAAAGAGTCAACTTAGAAGTTAAGCTGTGGTGTCAGGCCGTCAGGTAGAACGGAACCCGTCCTAATAAGGAGTTAAAGAATATAAAATGTGAATTATGTGTGATTGAATGAAATGAATGTTTAAATAAAGTATTTCGTCCTAAGTGACGTGTTGATTGGTAAAGATAATGAGAAGCGTAATCAAAACGCTGAGCGTCGGGCCGTCAGGCTGAACGTGACCTGGTACGCGTAGAAAAGGATAAAGATTAAAGAGGGATAAATTCTATGATCAGACCTGAGTTCTTATGTGATTATATATGTGAGATTGTTGTCTGTGTGCATGACTATGTGTTCTGTGACATTTTTATAAATTTAAAAGGGATTATATGATTTAAATAAAGGTTTAATTAACCTTTGCGTATTTTTATAAAATCATCCGAGTAAGATAAAAATATGGGATTTGTTTTGATATCTTCTTAGTGGTCCTAGAGACTTTTTAAAAATGATGAGTGGATTTATTTGGTGGTCTTTGTATTTTTAAATTAATTTTATGTGGAAAATGTTATTATTAAGGCAAGCTTGCGAAATTCATATAAAATCAACCGTCCGCTCAAAAATCTATTATGTGTAATGGTTAAAAAGCTAATTTCGAGATCTACGTGTTAAAATCGTCACTTGTAATAATTTCTAACTTTCCGAGAGAGATATATTTTGATATAACTTTTGTTGCATTTGAGTAAAAAGAAAAGGGATTTATAAGCATAAAAAGCATTAGTAAAGTACAAGTTTTCCCTTGTTTTGGTAATATATAAATCCATTTCTCCCCCCTCTTTTTTCATTTTCCTCCCCGTGCACCCACTCTTCCCTTCTCTTTTCTTTCTCATCCCTCTCTCTCTCGAACACTCTCACTCTCTCTCTCGGCTCTCTCCATCTCTCATCTCTCTCTCTTGCATGCAACACTCAAACCTCACTCAAACTCAAAGATATTGCTTCCTTTAGTCTTTATTTTCGGTATACTTCTCGATTCCCATTTGCGTGTAAGTGTTTGCAAGTGTTTTAATGATTAATCACTATGGTGGTATTCAAGGAAAATGATTTCTTGATACATAACTATAAGAGTGAATTCAAGAGATTTTTGGGGTCATAAATTCGAGAGGAGACCCGTTATGGGCTCTCTCAAGTTTGACCATCACCGGCTATGATCCAAGGAGAGACGGTGGAGTTTCTATGATATGATAATTTGATTCTAAAACTTTGCATGTTTGGTTTTCGAAAAGATCAAAAGAGTTTTTGATAAATTCTTTTAAAACTTGAATATGTGATTAGAAAATGGATATATATTGATTGTTGATATGTGTATAAGTTGTTTGATGATTAGGAGATTAAAATTTAAGGTTGCATGTGAGTTTTTAATTCGGCTTTATGCTAATTAAAAAGAGGAATTTGATTTGATGAGTTGATCTTAGTGAACACTAAGCTTATTTAGCATAAAAAGTGATTGCATGTTAGTTTTAGAGAAAATCAAGTAGTGCATGTAATTGTTGGATCCTTGAAGTTGTAAATTATGTTTTTGCCGAATGGAAAATGGATTTGCTTGTTTATTAAGTGGATGCATGTTGATTGAATGAGTTAATTAAAGTTAGAATCACTAGGTGATGCATGATTTGGTGTTTAAATGAATGGAATGACTTAGAAAAGGATTAAAACAAGTGGGAAATGTGATATATAACCTTGCATGTCAAAATTGATTCTTGCATGTTTGATTTATGGAAAAACCCGAATGGGTCTTAGGAGTAAAAAGAGGAATTAAGTTGGTTTTTGTTAATTATCTTAATGGCTAGTGAGAACTTGATTGCATGACAAAGATTGGGGTGGTGGTTATGTTCGAATTTTGATGATTAAAAGAAGGTGTTGATTTTGATCCTTAATGTGATTATGATTCGGATTTTTGATTAAAAAGGATGAACTTTAAGTGCGAAATGACTCTTGTGATTGCATTAGTTGTGTTTGATTATATATTAGGTTGAAATTGAATATACTTGGTTGTGTTTTGTATGTATGATTTGAATTAAGGAATAAAAGAAAAAGGGAATTAAATCATTTGTTATTAAGAGCTATAAGTGATAGCTATGGTTGTAAAAGAGTTATATTAGTGTGATTTGAGAAATAGCTAAGGTTAAGCAAGTACGCTTTGATTGTTAAGTATATAAGGATATAAAAGTTACGAGAAAGGGATATGCTATGTGCTATGTGCTTATGTGTATAAGCTATAATCGTATACTCGAGTCAAGGATATAATCGAGTTATCGTATTGAGTGATCGTTCCGGGAACGAGAGTTGAGAACTTATTGAGATTTTGATTCTTATTGTAGATTCAGGGCGTGAGGGCATTCAGGCTAGGAAAGGAAATGATATACTAGGTGGCAGTAGTTCAACCTTCAGGAAAGCAAATTCAGGCAAGTAACTCTGATTACTTGTGTAAATGGTTATAAAGAGAATGTTGTTCATACCATGTAGAGTATTGAACTGTTTAATTATGAAACCCTGATATTGATTTGAGATACTCTGCCTTTGTTCTTGATAAATTGTTATTGATAAGCTTAATGATTCAACCCTTTGATAATCTGTTCTTTCTGTTCAAGTTATTTATTAAGCCATGAATTGTATTGAACCCTATGATTATCCTTGTTAACCCTGTTTAATGATACCTTATTTCCTGATCACCTTATTTATCCCTAAACAGATGTTGATCCTTCTAACTTAAGTTCCTTGTTATCCTTGATACAGAATCCTTATGAATTGTTCCTTGTTTATCTTTGAATCACTCCCTGAACTTTGTTTCCTTAAAATCTGAATTAAGAATGAGTTTCGACTTGAAAGAGTCCGAATGATTTCAAATTCTTGGTAATGATAAAATGAATTTTAGAAAACCTATTTGTTTTTCCAACTCAAGGTTTTCCAAATGAATTCCTGATGGATTGGATTGGGACGTAAGAGGCTAGTGGGACTAGTCCATTCATGGTAAGAGGCTAGCGGGGCTAGTCCAACTTAAGGCTGAAATTATGCCGATTAGTACCTTAAAGACCGGAATGGAGGTCGGTACGGGCTTATCACCCGTATATAATAAAAAGGAAAGATAAAGTGATCCAATCAAGGGTTCTAAATGATTATTTAAAAGGGAACTGAAACTTTCTGTTCAGTAAATTGATTCTTGAAAATGAAAATGGTTTATATTGTTTTGAAAAGAGTTGATTATGTCAATGTGAAGCTTAAAGCTCGAGAACCCTGATTCTTGAATTTGTTGATCATATGATTGATTCCATATATTCAAATACTATTGCTTTCCTCTTTTGAAAGATCTATTATGATCCTTTAATGATTTGTGGTGAATGTCGGCTTTCGTCCTGCTATATAGAACTGCTATATAGTTAATTGCTGAGTTTTATACTCATATGTTTTGTTTTAATCTAACCATGGCAGTTAAGCAAGAAGATGGCCAGGCTTAGGCGCACTGCTCGTAAGAGCGTACCTGGTGGTCCCTACCGTGTTGAGGGCTTCCGGTTGCCAGAGCAGGTAGTGGTATTTATGAGTGAGCTCGCGCCTAGAAGGAAATGTTTAAAGATACAATGGGTTATATGTCGGTTCCCAGCTAGAATCGATATTGTTTATTTAATAATATTTTGGGTTTGTAAATTATATTTTATGATTGGTAGTTGTAATCTTGTCTCATACTTTATCCTGTTGATCATGTTAGTAGCTAATCGGGGTTTATGCTTATTTAATTACTAGATTAGAGGTGTGTGTGAGTCCTCATTTCCTAACCCCGAGATTGAGGGCGTCACAACACACATACACAAATGTAAGTTCTATGCTTACTTTTATGGGTCATTCTCTTGACCCCACCAAGCTAGGTGAGGTTATGAGAAAAGGCCTTAGAAAGGAGTGGAGCTTTCTCAGTGATTCTTTCATTAAGGTCTTCTATGAGAAAATAAGCAATTTTGATGTTGTGACTTACTCACTTGTTAACATGCTATATATGCTTCTTAGTGATAAGTATCATAATTTTAGTGAGTCTGTCTTGTATGAGTTAGGTTATAAATTAGAAGATAAAAAAAACATATATTATGCTAGATTCTTTATGATGTTGTCTAACCATGTTTCTAAAGATATTCATATTGAAAATCCAACAAACAAGTTAGATTATTTAGTACATGAGATGAGAGTTATTGCTGATTTGAACAGGGCAAATAATCTCAATGAGGTTCCTCTAATCTACTTGCCAATCATGGAGGCGCCTCAGGTAAGTGAGGTAAGAAGTTCCATTATCTCTACTACTTTTCTATCATAAACTTCTTTACAGACAAGTGTGGTTATGGCATCTGTGAGTTTGACCCAACGGATGCCGACACAAGCCACTAAAACAAAACTTTCTAAATCCAAGTCTCAGCGACCCCATTCTAGTTCCTCTCAAAAGGGACTAGTTTTAAAAACTACCAAAACTATGGAGGGGAGTGTGAAGGGAAGTGAGGATGGTGAGGGACAGGGTGAACATAAAAGAAGCCCTAAGAATAAGGAAAGAGAGGTGTGTGTAACCCAGCCTAACCACATTACAGTTTCCCAACAAACTGTGGTGATTAATAACGAATCAAACTCATTACTAATTACATCCTCCCAACAGGATGTGACTATTGAACAAAGCTCACATCCAAGAGCATAGGCCAAAAGGGTTAGGGGCTTAGACCTACCTTAAACTTACACAAGAAAGAAGAAATCTAAACACACTGGGGATACACAAGGTGCACACACTGTGCAAACTGTAGTCAAAAACTCAGTCATAGCACCTTCTCAAATTCAGATTGATGTGGCTCCAATAAATGTGGAGTCACAACCAAAATCTATTACTATAGAAGCACCTCACACATAAAAGTCACCCACATATTCTCTGGATGTGGACATGATTCACACATCATTTCCTGATTCTCCATCTCTAACTCTCTTGGAAGAGGAAAAATCTCAAGCAAGTAGGCATAATCTTTTAGATGATTTGTTGGCTCACTTGCCATTTCTTTATGAAAATATTGAGAAATCTGTGGACAATCTGAAATCAATCACCACAGATTCTACAATAATTTCAACTCCAAACTCAATCATTTCTAATAATTCGAAAGATATTTTTCATTCGTCAACTAGTGATTGTATCTCGATGGATGTGCTTAACAGCAATTATTCGTTGAATTTCTCAACTACTACTACAACGGATGTTGCTCATCCGTTGAAAGACACTACACAACTTGAAATTTCCAAAAATGTTACAAGAGTAGATGATCTAGTAGTTGTACAATCACTCCTAGGATTGAGGGAAGGGAGTGAATAGAGTGAGAGGATGAGTTGCTTTCAGGAAAAAGGAGAGGAAAAGAGTGAACAAATGCAAGCTATCACTACTATAAAACCTTCAATAGACATCGGCCAGAAACCGATGTTAAAAGTTTTCCTGACCAATGTATATGCGGTTGTAGAGAAAGGTACCCCCATATGACATCGGTCGTGAACTGATATCTGGGAACAACTTTAACATCGGTTCCGGATTAAAACCCAACGTATATTCTCTGTTTTTATCCAGAAACTGCATTACAATCTTTTCTAAATAGCTTGTATATGATCTAATTATGAACCTTAACTATTAATTTATAAATTATAAATCAGTATTTACATCGTTTATAAAAATAAAACCGATGTCAAAGCCCGCTTTAACATCGCTTTTGAACAACAGTTGATGTAAGTTCTTTTTTTTTACATTGGTTATAATTTCTGACTCGATGTGTTTTTTCCTTTTTAACATCAGTTTAGTTCTGGGAACAGTAGTCTGGCTACCTATGTAACATCAATTTTTAACATTTGACCGATGTATTCTTTTAAGTTTACATCAACTTCTTTCTAGTTTTGTTTAAGAACTGATATCCATATACCTTTTTAACAACAGTTTTTAAGAAATTTCGTGTAGGACATAATGTCCAATCTGTAAAAAATGATGTCTATAGACTTAAATTAGCCTATACAGTGATTGTATTATATGCACCCAAACATACCAAATGCCAAAACAAAAAAACTAGCTAAAACGTAAACACAAAACCAACAAATTAAAATCTCCAAACTCTGTTTGCAATTATCAAACCACATATCGGCTAAGTTAATTAATATTGCAACATAACTAATACGCATAAGTTTGAAAAAGAGTCATATAATTAACCGAGAATTCTTAAAGATGTGTGCCTTGTACGTGGAGTTTCATAAGCCAACATTGGTAACGGTTCTTGGAAATTTAACTGTAAATGGTTGGGTTTTGGTAATATTTATGGTCATTATAGGATAGTTGAGATCCTTGGGTGTTAATGTGTCTGATGTAGCGCAACTAATGTTATTTCCGGATATAATTATAAGCTTGGAGTTGCCAAAACTAATGTTGTAGAGCATTCTGACATAGTCTTCTTTGGATATTTCATATAGTAGACCATGATTTACGTCTTTTAATGGATCAAGATGCCCTGCTCCATAAGCAAACTCTGCATCTGGATTCTTTGAAGCATCCATGCACCATGCTAGCATATTAAATAGACATGGCTGCCTTAACCAACACAGCTTAATTTGATAATTTATCATGTAATAAATAAAAAAATTACCAGTAGTCATGAGGGAAGATTGTATTGCTGAAGCAGACCATTTGGGGTGCAATGATTTTACATAAGCTGCTGCACCAGAAATGTGAGGATAGGCCATTGAAGTTCCCGATAATATACTATATTTCAGAGATCTCTTATCGTATTTGATGTCGTCTAAAGGTGAAGCAGCTGGTGAAAATGCTGCCAAAACAATCTACTCCTAGGGCAATTATATCTGGCTGAAATATCATTAATTAATCACAACACACATTAAATTGGCCTATATACAATAAGAACTTTCAAGCATCAATATAAAATATATAAGATTAACGGAAAACAAAATATATAAAATACATTTGTATTCAATTGATCCACAAAATTGAAAACATAACAACTGGATTTGCAAAATGTAAGAATCAAAATTATTATAAAACATATTAAGCTTATCGAAAGCTCTACTTGTAACCAAAATTTTATAGTCAACTGACTTGCACACTGGTCTGTCATTGATAAAGAGAATACCAGACATGAGACACTGCCATCAAATTCACTCCACAAGTGATTATTACATCATTTAAACAATAACTATCAATTCTTGTGGGAAAAATTACCTGCATCGACCATAATTATGCTCTCAAATCAGCGTTCTCAACAACTAACTCTTGATTTTTTGACTCATAAGCATCCACCTGATAGCAATTAGTTGTAAATGGTCATAAAAAGATTATCAAGTCATTATTAAACAATAATACCAATATTAATAACTCCATATAATTTTCTTATATAAGTTATTGCCGGCCTTCTTTCCATTCCACGTCCCACATTGCCGCCCTTCTTTCTGTTCAAAATATATAAAGACATTTTAAAAAACTATATCTTCAATTAGGATTGTTAATGTGGGGCCCTCCAAGCCCGGGTCAGAAGTTTGGGGTCCACACACACACATACCTTATTTATAACCTGCTTATAACAATAATAAAGATAATAGTAATATGCAGTGACCCTACTTACCAACTACCACGGACCGCAACAGGTTAAAGTATATCCACAAGCCACAAGCCACACACACACTTATATTACAAACGTCCAAATCCCAACTATTCAAACTTAGAACTGAACATTAAACATTATTACAAACTTTTACAAACTTAAACTATCTCAAAAGCTGCCAGCTAGCTTAACTTGATCAACCTGGACCCCTAGCTCTCGCACTGGATTGGGGATCCTCACTACCAACTGGTTCCTTCTTAACTGGAAAAGAACATAAACAACATCGCACAAATGGGCTAACTAGCACAGCAAGTCACATTGACAAGACTGAGAATAATGATCATCAAGTGAAAATGATTAAGGTATCAAGTGAACAATGATTAATGATTTAGAATTGGATATTATATTTTTATTTTAAAAACCAAGGTTAGGCTGTTGATCAGTCACACAATAACCCCGAGCAAGGCACACAGCTCTGCTCTAATTACCGGATCCAAGGCACGCATTGGCCTAACTTGACCACTAATCTGGTCTGACCACGAATCTGGTCCACAATTTTATAAAATAATCCAATTCTAACATAATAACAGAATAAAAAATGTAAAGCAATAAACAAAATCATAAGCAATATTGGATATTCAACAATGAAATGGTTTCAATCTTCACAAATGATCAATATGTCAATTTCAAAGAATGGTTGTTAGGTAATGAAAGAATTGGATAACAAAGGAATCAAAGTTTTAAGGTTTAAAGGATTTGGTCTTTCAAAGTATAAGGTACAATGGTTTGAGTATGTAAGCAATTTGAGTCAGTGTTTGGCATTTAGTTTGTATGTATTTGTGGAGTAGTATCGTATCTGTGATTCATATTCGGGTATACAACAATCAATGGTTCAGAAAGAATAAGGTTTACGGCTCAAAGATCAACAACTGGAATCAAGGTTTAGGGTTCAGTGCTTCAAAGCACTTGCAATATGAAACAAGACTATTAATTAACTACAATATATCTCAAGAAATTTCAGAACACTTGCCTGATATTAGCTTACTATACTTCTCTAACTTCCAATCACAATCTCCTGCTCCTCGACTATCTATTTTCCTTTCCTACGCCTTGCCTCTTCTGCTTACATATCATAAACATCTATCAATACTCAACTCATACGATTCTATTTGATATACACTTCTATCTACCCTTCGTTTTGCCCAAATCCGATTAACGGATTGAAAGTTATGCTATAAACAAGTAAACACCGAACATATAGACCGTCAGTCAAGCAACAAGTCACATATAACACATAACATGTCAAACAATCAATGATATATCATTTATAAAGGAGTCTTGGGTCATAACCAAGCTTTCGGGTATTTAATATGATTTTTAAAACATTTTTCGGAATTAACACGAGTCGTTGGATCAATTTTAAAGTAATAAACAGGGTTCGGTTGGCCACATCTGGCTTCAAAATAATTTTCTAATAATTATCGAGCCTTGAAAACAATTTAAAATAATATTTTAAAGCTCGAAACTATTTTTCAGAATTTTTAAATTATTTTTAAATAATTAAATCTAATTAAATAATTAATTAAAATTAATTAATAATTAATTAAATCAATTAATCAATTAATTTTTTTGAATTAATTGACCAATTAATCAATTAATTATTAACTAAAATTAATTAAATAATTAATTCAGATTTATTTTTGAATTAAAAATAATTTTTGGAACTAAAATAATAATTTTTGGAATTTTCAGAAATTAAAAATGAATTTTTTTATAATTAAAATAAATAGGAAATATGATTTTTAAATATTTTATAAACAGGAATCCTATTTTTGAAAACTTTGCAAACTACAGGGACTAAACTTCTCCATCTTCAAAAATACAGGGACATAACTGCAATTTTACCACCCCTCGCCGGAAAATAGTCGGGGTTCGCCGGAGAATTCGTACCCGGAATCCTCCCATCATCAAAAGCTCCAGAATTAATCTACAATTCACAAGGAATTTAACTATACCATTCAATCACACAGATAACCCCTGAGTTGGCCGGAAAATGGCCGGGAAGTTCGCCGGTTTCCGGCGAGCTCGACGTAAACTTAAAAACACAACTCCCTTCGATTCAGGAATCCTCTGTTAATGAGCTATACACCAATCGATTGCAAATTTCATAAGGAACACAACCCACTATATTTCAACAGTTAATAATCCCTAGAACAAAAAGCCCTAATTTTCAATTAAAAACATTCATACGGGTTATAAACCCTAATTTTAAAATTTGAAAATTAAACTCAATTTTGAACATGTTATTGAACTCCAAATCAGTCATATGACATATGAAAATCATCAGGAGAACAAGCTCTATAACATGCAAGCATCAAATCATTGAAACAATCATCCGTACAAAAATTCATATTTTTAATCAAAATAATTTGAAAATAAATAAAATATAGAAAATAAACCTTTGATTCTGCAGTTCTGAAACTTGGATAATCTGATAGAACACTTCAAAACCACCGTTTTGGTTACGAGAGCTTCCCGAGCAGATTTCACTAACACCTCCAAATTGTAGTTTGATTCTTGAAAGTTTATATGAAATTAGGGTTTTTCTCTGGAAAATTATATAATTACTGTTTGCAAATAATTTTCGGTACGAAATAAAATACGGTAAAGGTTATTTATAATTACGGAAAATTAGTATCCCGTTGGATCATTCCGGATACAAAATGGTACGTTTATTTATAAAAACAGATCCAAATGGTACCGGTTTTCGAGATAATTATCCAAATCAGTACAATTTATACTGCGGTCTTGGTCTCATCGCCTGGTTACACGTATTACGAGGTGATAATTGTAATAGTTTAATAAAAAGATCCCGTTTATCAAAAATACGAGTTTTATTGAATTACCGAAACAAATAATGTATCGAAAATATGGCGCGGGGACCCGTACAGGACAAACCGTACGCCGGATCGAAAAAGTCAAAACATGGAAAATGCTCGGAATATTGCAATTAAAAAGGAGTTCTCGAAAGAGTTTCAGATTATAAAAACGTAAAAACGGGTGACGTCGGTTGGTTCCCGATTATATAAAATAGTTTATAGATACTCAGAAAAAGATTTTATAAAATCCATAAATTTCCTATAAAATCATAAATCAACATAAAAATAAATAGGAAGATATGACAATTATCTATATTTCATTTTGGACATATAAAAATTAAAATACTCAATTGATATTATTTTTAAACATCCAAATACATATACCACTTAACAATTAATTCACAGAATAAATACTGAACATGCATAATATTTATTTATTAGCAAAAATAATTACACAATATATCCCAGATATTACATCCTTCCCCCCTTAAAAGGATTCTGTCCTCAGAATCTCGTAAGGAAACAAATGAGGGTACTTTTCTCTCATATCACTTTCTAACTCCCAGGTTGACTCTTCAACCTTTGGGTTTCTCCATAGTACTCTTACTAACTTTACCACTTTATTTCTTAACACTTTCTCTCTTTCTTCTAGAATCTCTACCGGACTCTCTACATATGATAAATCTGCTTGAAGTTCTACTGGCTCATATTCGATTACATGCCTGGAGTCTGGATTATACTTCTTAAGCATCGATACGTGAAAAAAATTATGAATGTGCTCCATGTGCGGAGGTAACGCCAACTCGTAAGCTACTTTGCCAACGCGCTTTAAAATCTCAAAAGGTCCAACTTATCTTGGGCTCAGTTTTCCTTTCTTTCCAAATCGTGTCAATCCTTTCCACGGCGATACTTTCAGTAATACAAGATTTCCTTCTTCAAATTCCATATCTTTCCTTGATTAATCTGCATATTTCCTTTGACGGTCTTGTGCTGCTATCAATCTCTTCTGGATAACTTTAATAACTTCCTTCATCTGTTGCACCAATTCAGGTCTAAGTATTTTGCGTTCTCCTACTTCGTCCCAATACATGGGAGATCGACATTTGCATCCATAAAGAGCTTCATAAGGTGGCATCCCAATACTGGCATGATAACTGTTGTTGTAAGAAAATTCTACCAAGGGTAAATGCTCATCCCAACTTCCTTTGAAATCAATGGCACAAACATGTAACATGTCTTCGATCGTCTGGATTGTCCTTTCGCTTTGGCCGTCCGTCTGTGGATGGTAAGCCATACTCATATTCAGTCTCGTTCCCAAACATTCTTGAAAACTTTTCCAAAACCTCGAATTAAATCTCGGATCTCGATCGGATATGATAGATACAGGGACTCCATGACGAACTATGATTTCTTTCAGGTACATATGGACTAACTTGTCTAGTGAAAATCTTTCATTTATAGGCAGAAAATGAGCTGACTTGGTAAGTCTGTCCACTATAACCCAAATGGCATCATGATTGGCTTTCGTCCTTGGTAATCCGACTATGAAATCCATGGAAATATGCTCCCACTTCCACTCTGGAATCTCCAATGGTTACAGCAATCCACTTGGTCTCTGATGCTCTGCTTTAACTCTTTGACATGTATAACATCTGCTAACCCATTCCGTAATTTCCCTCTTCATATCTGGCCACCAATAATTTTCCTTCAAATCTCTGTACATCTTGGTACTTCCTGGATGGATTGAATACCTTGAATTATGAGCTTCCTGTAAAATTTCATTCTTCAACTCCGTTACTGGTGGAATCCAAATTCTAGAAGAAAACCTAAGAATACCTTGATCGTCCTTTTGCGTGCATAATTCCTCTCCTACCAAAAGATTAATGTCCTGATCCATTATCTCTACTTGACACTTTCTTATCTTTTCTAACTACTCCGGCTGGAAAGTCATACTATACACTTTTGCTTCATCGGGCTTACAAACTCTAATCTCCAATTCCAGTTTCTGAAATTCCTTGTATATCTCTTCGGGTACTGATAACACATTCAACTTTTCTTTCTGACTTAACGCATCCGCCATAACATTTTCTTTACCGGGATGATAGTTGATCGTGCAGTCATAATCCTTAATCAACTCTAACCATCTTCTCTGTCTCATATTAAGCTCCTTCTGCGTGAATATGTACTTCAAGCTTTTGTGATCCGTATAAATCTCGCATTTCTCTCCATATAGATAATGTCTCCAAATCTTCAAAGCGAATACTATGGCTGCTAGCTCCAAATCATGGGTAGGATACTTTTGCTCGTGGGGTTTCAATTGCCTTGATGCATACACAATAACCTTATCGTGCTGCATCAGAACACATCCGAGTCCTTTATGAGAAGCATCGCTATAGATTACAAAATTCCCTTGATCATCTGGAAGTGACAAAACAGGTGCCTTAATTAATCTTTGCTTCAATTCCTGAAAACTTTCTTCACATTTATCGTTCCATATGAACTTTTCATTCTTCCATGTAAGCTTCGTCAATGGTGTTGCAATCCTTGAGAAATGTTGAACAAATCGGCTATAATATCCCGCTAATCCCAAGAAACTTCTTACCTCTGTTGGTGTTCTCGGTCTTTCCCAATTTGTAATTGCTTCAATCTTCGCTGGGTCCACTTTGATCCCTTCATCACTGACTATATGTCCTAAGAACTGAACTTCTTGTAACCAAAACTCACACTTTAAAAATTTAGCGTATAACTTTTTCTTTCTCAAAATCTCCAAAGCTTTCCTCAAATGTTCGGCATGATCCTCTTCTGTCTTTGAATAAATCAAAATATCATCTATAAACACAATAACAAACTTGTCCAAGTATTCCTTGAAAATTTTGTTCATCAGGTCCATGAATGCTGCCGGGGCATTGGTCAATCCAAATGACATCACTAAGAATTCATAATATCCATACATTGTCCTAAAAGCTGTCTTTGGTATATCCTCTGGCTTAATCTTTAGTTGATGATATCCCGATCTCAAATCGATCTTGGAGAAGTACTTGTCTCCTTTCAATTGGTAAAAAAAATCATCAATTTTGGGTAACAGATACTTGTTCTTGATTGTAAGCTTGTTGAGCTCCCGATAGTTGATGCACAGTCTCATGCTTCCATCCTTCTTCTTGACAAATAGTACTGGTGCACCCCACGGGGATACACTGGGTCTGATTACTCCTTTCTCTAACAATTGTTGCAATTACTTTGCTAGTTCCTTCATCTCAACGGGCGCCATTCTGTACGAAGCCTTGGATACTGGTTCTGTTCCAGGTGCTAAGTCGATTGCAAACTCAATTTCTCTGTCTGGAGGAAGTCCTGGCAACTCATCGAGAAACACGTCTGGAAATTCATTGACTACTGGAATATCTTCAAGTTTTGCTGGCTCCTGACTTCTATCAATCACATAAGCAACGAAATGCTCGCATCCTTGCCGTAGTAACTTTTTAGCTTGAATCATTGTTAAGAACTTTTTTGCTTACTTTTGACCCTTAAACGTTACTATCCTCTCGTCTGGCGTCTTTACCATTACCTTCTTATTTCGACAATCTATCTGGGCATCGTGCTTAGATAACCAATCCATCCCTAACATAACGTCAAACTCTCCTAGCTTAAATGGTATCAAATCTACACAAAACTTATTGCCAGAAATCTCAATCTCACAATTCCCATAAACTTGATTAACAGATATACGTTCTTGATTTGCTAATTCCATAGTCATTATTTCATTTATATACTCAACCGATCAATTTAACTTCCTAACAAAATCTTGAGAAATAAACGATCGAGTTGCACCCGAATCTATTAACACTTTGGAACATAAAGAATTCACATTAAGCGTACCCGCCACGACATCAGTATCCTGGATAGCGTCCTTTACAGACATATCAAAAACTCTAGCCCTTGGAGTCTCATTCACTGTTGGGGTAGATACCATAATTCTCAATGCATTACTGACTGGGGCTGGTGTCTTGCAATCCCTAGCTATATGTCCTGGCTTCCCACATTTAAAGCATGTAAATCCAATAGTTGGAACCTTAACCGCTGGATTCCGGGTAGGCTGATCCTTGTTTGCTGGCTCTCTCGCTGGCTGATTGCGGCACTCCCTTGAATAGTGCCCTTTCTGATTACACTTAAAACAAACCACGTTCAACTTATTACAAACTCCTACATGCTTCTTCCTACATACCTGACAATCTGGAAAAGTTAGCCTCAACTGATTCGGCTGATTCAAGTTGACTAGACGGTTGCCTTGACCTCTATCGCCTACATTCTGTTTGTTGACATTAAAATTTCTCCCCGGCTGAAATCTGCCCTTCTTAAAATTTGGAAACTTTCCTTGTTGTGACTAACCTTCATTCCCTTCAAACTTCCTCTTCTTACTTTCCTTTTCCTTCTGTGACATCTCGCTCTCTGTCTCTGCAATCATGGCCTTTTGTACAACTCCTGCATAGGTATATTTCAAAGATGGCTACCTTCCCTCTGATCCATGGCTTCAGACCTTGCTGGAATCTCTTAGCCTTCTTTCTGTCAGTATCTAGATATGACGGCACATACCTTGACAACTCTTCAAACTTACTTTCATAATCAGCTACCGACATATTTCCTTGCTTTAACTCTAAACACTTCAGCTCCATCTGATCCTGAACAAACTGGGGTAAATATTTTTCTAAAAGCAATTCCTTAAACCTTTCCCAAGTAATAACATATGTACCTTCCAATGTCTTCACAGTCTCCCACCAATAGGTGGCCTCATTCTTCAAATAATAACTTGCAAACTCCACCTTCTGTTCTTCCTTCACTTTAACTAAAGCATACGACTTCTCTATTTCCTTTAACCAAACATTTGCTTCAATCGGATCTAGGGAACCCTTGAATTCTGGTGGGTTTACTGCCTGAAAAGTTTTGAAAGTTACCTGGGGATTGGTTTGTCTTTGTTGTTGTTATGTCAGGTGAACTGTTTGTTGGGCCAAGATTTGAAGAATCTGGGCTATTGCTGGGTCTATGGGTCCTGGGTTTGCATTCTGGTTAGTATCATCTTGGTTGTTATTGTTGGTTTCTTCATTCTGGGTTTTGGTGCGGGTATTTCTTCTGGGAGGCATTTTCAGTAAAGAATCAAACAACTTATTTAGCTTTTAAATCAAATCCTTTACATAAAAGAAAAGTTTTGTAAAATAGAAATATCTCATTTTGAAAACAGTTGTAACAGTTGAACTAAGTAAATTGCATGCTTCTTTACAGAATATAAACAGTTAAGGGAATAGGGTACATGGTATCACAAGGGTATAACTGGTACAATAAATAAAGTAAAGTAAAACAGGTGCAGTAATGTAGATGACAATGCTGGAAAGGAAAAGGTACTGATATATATAGATCAAAAGTTTTAGGTAGTACAAGCATAAAGACGCTTCGGAAGAAAAAGCAAAAGGGTACAACAAACCTACTCACTAGTCAGCAGATCTAGTCTTTAAATACAACCCAAAAGTCTACTGATACATACTACACACTAATGTATATACTAAAAAACCACAACATCACTGATCAACATCTCCATCTCTGGATCTAACTCCAAGGAAACTCTGATCCTCCCAGCCTCTCAAAGTCTTCCATCACCTCACTAGGCCATCCCATAAGTGCATCATGGCCTCGACCATGTAATGTAGCTCTATGTAGCCTAGCCTCAAGAATCCCGCGTGTCACATGGATCTCCTCTCAAAGCTCCCTCACACCACGATCAACATCTGTAGTCTTGATGATATGCTGCAGCTCTCGGATCTGTGCCAACAAGGAATCACGCTCCAATAAAAGAGCCTCATACCAGTAATAAGGAGCAGGATGTAACATAGACCGGAATGGGGCACCCGCAACTGAATGCCTAGTGGAATCTGAATCAGCTGATGGAGGTCCTCTAATAGGTGGCCTCATGCCTAGGGGTAGAATAGCCTGCAATGGTACGGGCTGCAACACAGGTGGAGGTAAAATAGCCAACACTGGTGGAACAACAGGACGTGGATCCGAAGATGGTCCTCCAACTAAGGGCTCTGAGTGATCAGCTGGTACAGAGATAAAAAAGTTGTCCATCGCTGCTATCTGAAATCATATCGCAATATAAGAATCTCGAACCACAATGCGGATTATACTAATACCTGTTATACCGTTGCACTCATCCTCTCGACATTCTATTTTTCTATTTCCTTACTTCTAATCCTAACCCTCTACCCATTCCCGTCAACCTAGGCTTGTGTTAGTGACTTGTAACCTGTAGCTCTGATACCAAACCTGTGGGGCTCTCCAAAACCGGGTCAGAAGTTTAGGGTCCACACACACACACATACCTTATTCATAACCTTCTTATAACAATAATAAAGATAATAGTAATATGCAGTGACCCTACTTACCAACTACCACGGACCACAACAGGTTAAAGTATGTCCACAAGCCACACACACACACTTATATTACAAACGTCCAAATCCCAACTATTCAAACTTAGAACTGAACATTAAACATTATTATAAACTTTTACAAACTTAAACTATCTTAAAAGCTGCCAGCTAGCTTAACTCGATCAACCTGGACCCTTAGCTCTCGCACTGGATTAGGGATCCTCGTTACCAACTGGTTCCTTCTTAACTGGAAAAGAACATAAACAACATCGCACAAATGAGCTAACTAGCTCAGCAAGTCACAATGACAATGTTAGGTTACACACACTGTAGAGGGGGGTGAATACAGTGTATAGCACAATCAAATCGAACTCTAATAACTCAAGTAACAGAAAACAAACTTTATTCAAAACAATAAACTCTGTTACAGTATGGAACTGTCCTCTCTCAGTGATGAACAAATATCATGAGAGCTGCTAGGGTTACAATGAATAATCTTCTCGATAATGATAACACTTATAGTGTAAACCCTATGTCTGTGTTTATATACTACACAGTTACAAGATAATCACTAAATGATATGGAATATAATTCTGCTTCCTAAAATATATCAATCAGATATCTTTTCTTCCAAGTATTCCATTCTTCACGGAATTCCTTCTTCATGCATATCTCTTCTTACGTTTGTCTAGATCTTCTCTTCCTTTAATCAGCTGCCTTCCTTATCTGAATATTTCCTTTAAGTCCTGATATTATCTTCTGATAAATATCTCCTAAACCTTAAGTACTGATGACTTAAGTTCTGACTTCAGTATAAGTGCTGATTTCAGTTAAGTACTGATTTGTCTTGTTTAAGTAAGATCTGAAAACTAAACATAAATCATATTAGACATGACATTATCAAATATATCTAACAATCTCCCCCAACTTGTAAATTAGCATAATATACAAGTTTAAGAGATATTTGATGATGTCAAAAACATTAAGTACAAACGCATGCGAATTTGACTAGATAACTACAACTTATAGTCCTTAAAGCTTTACCAACTTTAACTTCTGATAACAACTTCAGTCTGTATAAATATCAGAATTTGAGTAGTTGTAGATCTTGACTTGGCTTCACTTTCTGATCTCTCTGATGTCAGGAGTTGTTCTGAGATAATTCTTTAACAAATATCTCTCAGCATATCTGAGTTCATCAATCATCCTCCTTTTAACATCTTTAAGTTCTGCAGAATCTTCACCAGTTTGAAAGATTGCAGCCCCGAGATCATTAATTTTAGCTTTCCTTATGTCCTGATCCAGTCTGATCAAATATCCCTTGTCAGACTCAAGATTGAATTCCACAACCTTGTAACTCAGAAAGGTAGTTATAATCTTAGCAGAGTTAGGCTTCATCTCAACAATATCACCCTTGATCTCTGTACTTTGGAAGATATATGTTGTCAGACTTAACAGAATAAAGTCTTTTCTGTTTCTGAATTTGACTCTTCAAATAGTTTGCAGCACTTTCTGTTATTTTGTCATTCACTTGAAGTAAGAATAATACATGTTCCAATTCTTCAAAATACTTCAGTGGAATGACATTTTCCCTTATATGATAAACCCTACCATCTGTCATGAAGTACAACAAGATGTGTTCTCTCAAGTAGGTATGGTAAACCATCTATACAGATTCTAGTTGATTTAATCTTTCAGGAGTTGCTCCAATACTTGGTTCACTTAAGGAAGTTGGATCATTGGTTGTGTTCTGTATTCTTCTTTTATCAGCACTACCCAATCCAGATTTATCTCTTGCTTTCTTTCCAGTAACCACTCTTGCTTCAAAACCACTTACAGTAGTCTTCAAAGGTTGAGTCTGTTTGGCTTTGGTGAATCCTGGTAGGAGTATCTTTAAAGGTTTAACATGAACAATGTCAGAGGTTTCCTTTGATTTATCTTATGATATCAAGTCAACTTGAGCTATGTCAGAGGTTACTTGCTTCTTTGAGATATCAGAACTAACTATATCTTTACTCTGAACAACTTGAGCCATGTCAGAGGTTGTCTTAGAAATTTTTCTTGAAGTCAGAGCAAGATCAACATCTTCAACAATAATTTCTTCATCCACAGGAGGCACATAAACCTTGATAGGTTCACCAACTTTCTCTTTGCCCTTGGACCTTGGATCAATCTGCAATTGTGATTTAGCCTTGGTTGCTTCATGATTTGTTCTTTCTTTTATCACAATGCTTTGGCCTTTGGAAGTTTCTTTTTACCAACAGAAGCTTCAGATTTAGATTTGACTTTTTCTGACTTAAGTCTAGCTTCTTCTTCCATCAGACTCTCAAAGTCCAATTCCTGGATTTTCTTTCAGAAATAGTTGTCTTGATATTTCTTCATCAAGATCCAAAAGTTCATCAGAACTTATCCTTTCACCAGTAGCAGAAGTAATTCTTTTTCCAGCATTAGAACTTGTCCTGTGACTTGTAATTTCAGCTCTTCTTGATGAGAAGCTTCTACCTTGACCATGACCTCCACCCATTCCAGAGTTTCCTTGGTCATCTTTTTCATCAACCTTCCCCTTCAGTGTCTGATCAGTTTTGCATTTGGACTTAATTAATTTCTCCCCCTTTTTGGCATCGGCAGGTAAGAGAAGAGAGACAAGCAATTCCACTGAGGCTTAGATTTCATCGAGTTGAGATTGCTGAGAAGCTTGATTTTTCAAAATATCATCAATCCGAGACTGTTGCTTTTCTTGGGTCTTCTCAATGTAAGCAACTCTATCAAAGGTAGGTTGGAAGCAAGTTTTCTTGTCAATTTTCTTAACCGTTTCTTGCTTGAGCAATTCTTCCTGAATTTTATGTAACTCTGCATGAGTTGTTGAATGGAGACTTTGCAGATGTCTAGTACTCAATGCAGTGACTCGAAGCTGTCTTGAAATCATCATTAATTAACATCTCATCAGCTTTTTCCAAATGCTCAGCAAGAATCTTTTCGGATGGAACAAAGGTAACGGAGTTCCATCCCTTAGTCCACTCCTGTCCTCTAGGAGTTTCACTCCAAGTTACTGGTGCTTCTCCTCGAGCAAACTTCTTGACTAGTTCAGATTTAGAAACAGTCTGTTGAGGTGCATGTCCTGAAGGACCAGCTGCAGTAACATCTTCATTTATAGCAGTATAACCAGTAGTATCAGCATTTGAAGCATCAGAACTGACATAATCAACATCTTCTGATAAAACAACAGTATGAGAAGCAATTGAGGCTTCAGCATCATCCTCTAAGTGCTGATCTGTTTCCAAGTTCTGATCAACAGCCATATCCTGATGCTCACCTATATTCTGATCATCAACATCTAGATGTAGAGAAGGTGTTGTAGACAATTCTGGAGTTTGAGTAGCATCAGTAAAAGGTGTTGTTGATGGATTAATTTTTGTTGGAGCTTCTAAGTAGAGAACCTCAGGCACAACCAGGTTGTGAATATCAATTTCAGCACTTATGCCTGGGTCTACAAGAGATACAGTTTCATGTACAGGAGACATAGATGGTGTATTTGCCTTATCGGTAGCAGCTTCCTGAGTTGGGGACAATGTAGAGGGAGATGCAGTAGCTTCAACAAATTCTGGTTCTTTTGATATCAGAGATTCCTGATCTCCTTTCTTAGCTGTTGCTTCCTCATCATCTGAAGCTGGCCTTTTAGCTCTCTGTTTCTTGTATCTCTTTGAAGGTGGGGATTCCTTGAGAGGTTCAGCATAAGTCATTCTTCTAAGCCTTTTGAGAAGCTTAGATCCCCCAATTCCAGAATTCTTCTGAGAAGGGACCTTCTCAGCTTCTTTAACAACAGGTTCTGATGCAGAAACCTGTTCCTCACTATCAGACTCATCTCTCAGAACAATCCTCCTTCTCTTCTGTGGTGTCTGAGGGACAGTCCTTGTCCTCTTGGGCTTGGAAGATGAAGGCTTCACAGTAGGTGCTGAGGATGAAGGTTGAGCTATCTGTGAAGGTTTGAGATGTGTTCTGATAGAGGATTGAGGTATAGATGTATGAGTTGTATTTTCTGATGGTTGTTGTGGTGTTTGGGATGTGGTGGTAGGTTGAACATCAGGATAAACAGATCTATAGGTTTGAGGATCAGCATTTACCAGGATCTGTTTTACAGACTAAGGAATCTGTAAAGGTCTAACTACCGTTTTCTTAAGATTAGCATTTACCAAGTCATTAAAAGCCCGTTTTTCAAGTTTAAAGGGTGGAAATAAGTCAGTGGTAGGTTAGGGTTCATCAGCACAACATAAATTATATATAAGCTGACAGAATCTAGCAAAGTAGACAACATTCCTATCCTCTGTCATCCTATCCCCTATAAAACCTAGCACAACACTTGCAAAATCAAAATGAGTTTGGTTAATAATAACATACCCGATGTGCTGACTCATTATTGGAATGGCATCAAAGTTGGAACACTTATTCCCGAAGGCTTTAGTGATGCAGTCGAAGAAAAAGCTCCATTCCTTTCTGATATGTGCTCGTTTCAACTGTCCAAGCTTAGCCAAACTCTTCTCATACCCCAACTTGGCCATGAGCTGATGTAGAACTGGTTCCTCCAGTGTTGAGAAAATGCAGCCTTCTGGTAAACGTAGAGCCTTGCGAACTGTTCCAGGAGTTACCACATGTTCAAAATCATCCACTTCAAAAACAATGCTGGGAGTACCAGTAGCACCACCATTATCAAAATACCCAGTCCGCCAAAATGTCAGAACTTGTTGGCTTGAAAAGACTGGTGGCTGGGTCAATGCATACCCAATTTCACTGTATGCATGAAGATCTTGCACAAAGTGCAACTCAGATGGAGCTTCATCATGATTTAAGATGGCAGCATAGTTGTTGGGAACGAACTTGGCTCCATCTATAATCAAATCCTTAGGTGCCATGAGAAAAATTGTGAAATAAGTTTGCCTGTAAGGTGTTTGACAAAATTTATGTATGAAAAACAGCGTCAGGAGATGAGAGAGAGTAAAAGTAAAGAAAGAGAGATAAAGTGTAAAAGTAAATAAAAGATTGTATAATCTTCTCTCTCTCTTACTTATACATGGTTAAAAAAATAACTGTTGGACACCTGTCATACATGCAGTAATAATGAATAGTTAATGGGCACGGGAAAACAGTAACCATTACTTATCATATGCAGTTTTTCAAGGAAAAACCGTTCCACTTACCAAGTAATCCCGTTAATTGAGGTAAGTCAGTTTTAATTCAAAATTTAAACTGTTCCCACTTTTTTAATCATTTTTACTGCAAAACCCATTTTCTGGAAAAAAAATATAAAGTGTGAGAATGACCAAAAAATAAATCAAGTAAACAAGTACTGACATTTCAGAATCAGAACTTAATTTATATCAGCAATTAAAATGGTCATCAGAATATGGATATATCAGGATTTAAAAATGCAGTAGAATTGCAAACATCTCAGAGACAAAATCTTGCAAAAATATAAAATTCCATTAATATATTAAGATAATACATTCATGAAATTGAAATTTACATCAGAACATTACAAGACTGTCCTAAGCTACAAACTCCAACATCAACAGCTTTTGTCCTTTGCTAAGAAGCTAGACAAAGCTGACGATGAAGAAAAACAGGAAGAAGAAAACAAATTATTTCTTCTTCCGACTCTCTACAAAAAGAATAGCGAGTCGAATGATTCGCTCTTGTTGGCGGAGAGCTTCCAGTCTTTCTTCTTCCAATCGCTCAAGATGGCGATGGTAGTCCATGTAAAAGAACAGGAGGTGTGTGAGAACCTCCCGGGGAACCGAGTCCCAAATCTCATCAGGAATGGCAGTAATATGCCATTCCTGCTGCCAGTCTGCACAGCTCAACTCCATGTTGAAGGTCTCATAGTTCAAGAACATGTTATAGTTAACCATGATTTTGTTGATATGAAGGAAAAGAGAGTGAGTGTTTAAGAAAAGAAATGATGTATAGACTGATTTGAGGTGTTGGTTTATATAGGCAATAGAATGCCAGGAGACGCAAGGAAATTTAATGCTGACAGGTAGAAACAATTCTACCTCGTCTCCCTAGACTGGGAAGAAGAAAAAACAATCATTGGAAGAATAAAACAGGGTTTAATGCACACAAGAAACAAGTAAATATTACTGTGCATGTACGTGTTCCACTAACCCTAATTGTATTGACTGTTAATATCTCACCCGTACATATTCTGATTTAAAACAAGACTGTTTCAGATTTTAACCACAAATAAGTCAAGTAGAGGAGCAGAATTTAATATCAGCACTTAGACTTATATCAGAACTTAACAGTCATCAGAACATGATTTCTTAACTCGAAAAATGAATGCCTATCTCTGTGATTCTTCACACAAATTCTGATTTCGGTTCTTCAGAACTTATTTATCAGAACTTCCAGCAGAACTTGTCCTTAGAATTTATGCAATCTGACACATAAACTGTTCATCTAAAACAACATTGAACGCTACAGTAATTTTCATCATTCATATGGAGTGTAAGTGTGTGCATTAAGCAAAATATTAGACAAAGAGTAAAGTCTGATTCACTTCAGTACATCTTAGAAATAAGGCATAACTAAGAACTTTACTAAAAATCTATCATTATTCTGAAGTTTACTTTTGAATGAGTTCATGCACGAGTCCACCTCAACTGTTTTATGCTTATTTTATGCATCTTTTGAAATTCCATTTTACAGTGGCTTCTCAGTGTAAGTGAGTCATGACTGCTTATCAGAATTTATGCTTTTATCAGAGTATTTCTCCAGTAATTATAGAGTGTGAAAAGTCACCAAGAAAAATAATTATTTGCTTTTCCGATGCATATTACTTAATACCAGCAATGCACTTGGGTCATCCCTTCCACATTTTTACTCTAGATCTCAAAGGAGTACCTGATTTTTATTCCTTGTTTCTTTTCCTTTTTCTTTTGATAAGTGAGGTTTATCAGCACTTAGTACATTCAACAGATTTACTAACATCAGAACTTAACAGATGAGAAGCATTATTCTAGTTTTTGACTTAGTAATAAGATAGACAAAGTAAACTTAACTAAGCTCAATATCAGAATTTGCTTGTGTCAATAGATTTCCACATAAATAATTACTTCTAACATGGGATCTCTAGTATATTAAAGACTACTAGGTCAACATCTAGCACAGTTATCCTCATAGGATTGAATAGTCACATAAACAGTCATATCACTATCAGAGTTTAGAAATTCACATCAGACAACAATCAGTACTTAAGCAATTTTCAATTAAGCACAGAATACACAAGGAGAGTAATTTCGGTAAATACTGATCATAAAGTCTGATGCATCAGAACAAAAGCTAAGCAGATTTAGAGAAAGAACCTGAAACCATTCCAAGTTCATTTACCAATCTTGTAAAAGTAGCTTCACACAGTGGTTTTGTGAAGATATCTGTTAGTTGTTGATCTGTTGGAACAAAATGCAATTCCACTGTACCTTCATCCACATGTTCCCTTATGAAGTGGTACATAATGCTGATGTGCTTTGTCATTGAGTGTTGAACTGGATTACCTGTCATAGCAATAGCACTTTGATTATCACAGTAAATAGGGATTTTAAAATATGTTAACCCATAATCCAGTAACTGATTCTTCATCCAAAGAATCTGTGCACAACAGCTTCCTGCAGCAATGTACTTTGCTTCTGCAGTTGATGTGGACATTGACTTTTGTTTCTTGCTAAACCAAGAAACCAATCTGCCTCCAAGAAATTGGCAGCTTCCACTTGTGCTTTTCCTGTCAATTTTGCAACCTGCAAAATCTGCATCTGAGTAACCTATTAGTTTAAAATCTGATTCTCTGGGATACCACAATCCCATATCAGCTATTCCTTTAAGATACTTGAAAATTCTTTTCACAACTGTTAAGTGAGGTTCTTTTGGATCTGCTTGAAATCTTGCATAAAGACAGGTAGCATACATGATATCAGGTCTACTAGCAGTTAGATAGAGTAACGAGCCAATCATACCTCTATAATCAGTAATATCTACTGATTTACCAGTATCCTTATCCAGTTTTATTGCAGTGGCCATGGGAGTGGATGCACTTGAACAATCTTGCATTCCAAATTTCTTAAGCAAATTTCTGGTATACTTGGTTTGACAAATAAAAGTGCCTTCTTCATTCTGCTTGACTTGAAGGCCCAGAAAATAGCTAAGTTCCCCCATCATACTCATTTGATATCTTGACTGCATCAGTTTGGCAAACTTTTTACAAAGTCTGTCATTTGTAGAACCAAAGATGATATCATCAACATACATCTGAACCAGAAGTAAGTCATTTTCATGGTTGAGGTAGAACAGTGTTTTGTCTATAGTTCTTCTGTTAAATCCACTTTCTAGAAGAAACTGAGCTAAAGTCTCATACCATGCTCTTGGAGCTTGCTTAAGGCCATAAAGTGCTTTATCAAGCCTGTAGACATGATTAGGATATTTGGGATCTACAAAGCCTGGAGGTTTTTCAACATATACTTCCTCCTCCAATTCTCCATTGAGAAAAGCACTTTTAACATCCATTTGAAAGACTGTAAACTTTTTGTGAGCAACATAAGCCAAAAATATCCTTATGGCTTCCAATCTAAAAACTGGTGCAAATGTTTCACCATAATCAATTCCCTCATGTTGAGAATATCCTTTTGCAACTAACCTTGCCTTATTCCTTGTAATTATGCCATCACTATCAGTTTTATTTCTGAATACCCACTTTGTACCAACAACAGATCTGTTCTTTGGTCTTGGCACTAGGGTCCAGACTTTGTTTCTTTCAAATTCATTTAACTCTTCCTGCATTGCTTGTACCCAATCAGCATCTTGAAGAGCTTCTTCCACTTTCTTTGGTTCAGTCTGAGAAAGAAAAGAATTGTAAAGACATTCACTTGAAGTAGCTGTTCTAGTTCTGACACCTGCATCAGGATTTCCAATTATTAAGTCAGGTGTATGTGATTTAGTCCACTTCCTTGCAGATGGAAGGTTTTCTCTAGAACTGGATGCTCCCCCATGATCCATGCTATCTTCATCAACATTTTCTGATGCTCCCCCTGAAACTATGCTCTCTGAGTTGGATTCTTCAGAATTTAAGTTTTCAGAATTATCAGAACTTGTCTTATTAGAATTTGACGAATCAGAACTTGAAGATCCAGATGTATGTTCTGATGCTTCTTGAGATGTGCTTATATCTTGAGTATGCTCCCCCTGCATAGGTGCATCTTCCTTTGGCATAGTCACCACAGTTTCAATAACATCAGAGTTTACAGTATCAGGATTTATACTGTTAGGTTTTTCAGTATCAGAATTTAAGTCTTCATTTTCAAATCTCAGATGATCATGATCATTGAAATCTTCAAGTCGAATAATCTTCTTATCATCAAAAGAGACATTGATAGATTCCATGACCACTCTTATTCTCAAGTTATAGACTCTGAAGGCTTTTGTGGAAAGTGGATATCCAACAAAGATTCCTTCATCAGCTTTTAGATCAAATTTGGATAGCTGTTCAGGGTGAGTCTTAAGAACAAAACATTTGCATCCAAACACATGAAAATACTTCAGATTTGGCTTCTTTTTCTTCACCATCTCATATGGTGTCTTTCCTTGCTTGTTAGTGAGTGTTGCATTCTGAGTAAAACAAGTAGTCTGCACAGCTTCAGCCCAGAAATAGGTTGGAAGCTTTGCTTCATCAAGCATTATATGTGCAGCTTCAATGAGAGTTCTATTCTTTCTTTCAACAACTCCATTTTGCTGTGGAGTTCCAGGAGCATAGAATTCCTGCTTGATTCCATGGTCTTTGCAGAACTCTTCCATTATCAAATTCTTGAACTCAGTACCATTATCACTTCTTATTATCTTCACTGAATCTTTGACCAATTTATCCAGTTGCTTGACATGATCAATCAAGAGAGATGCAGTTTCACTTTTTGTGTGCAAGAAATACACCCATATGTATCTGGTGAACTCATCCTCTATGACCATAGCATATTTCTTCTTTGCAATAGACATGACATTTACTGGACCAAATAGATCAACATGTAGTAGGTGATAAGGCTCAAGAATTGATGATTCAGTCTTGCTCTTGAATGAGGATTTCCTTTTTTTAGCCTTCTGACAAGAATCACAAAGGCCATCAGGAGCAAATACTAACTTTGGCAGTCCTCTCACAAGATCTTTCTTGACTAATTCATTTATATTGTTGAAATTTAAATGAGAGAGTTTCTTGTGCTAGTTCCAGCTTTCTTCAATTGATGCTCTACTAATCAGATAGACTGCAGAACCATCAGTACTTGTTGAAAGCTTGGCTTCATAGATGTTACCATGCCTGTATCCTTTCAAAACAGCTTTGCCTATAGATTTACTAATAACTTCACAGTGTTCTTCAAAGAAATCCACATGATAACCTCTGTCACAGATTTGACTAACACTCAGCAGATTGTGTTTAAGTCCTGAGACCAGAACTACTTCTTTAATGATGACATTCCCAAGATTGATATTGCCATATCCCAATGTTTTTCCAATGTTGCCATCTCCATAAGAAACACTTGGGCCAGCCTTCTCCACAAAGTCTGATAGCCGGGCTTTATTTCCAGTCATATGTCCTGAACATGCACTGTCCAGAACTAGGATGTTTTTCCTGTTGCCCTGCAATCACAAAGACCACTAATGATTAGTTTTAAGGACCCAGACTTGCTTGGATCCTTTGGCCTTATTAAGTTTGTTAACATTTGCAGCGGATTTAGCATCAGAGTTGATGTTAACATTTTTCTTATCAGGATTTACACTATCAGACTTTGAATCAGAACTTACACTAGAAGGAACAATGGTAACTTTCTTTAAAGAAGGTTTTATTTGATAATAATCATAGTACAAACTATGATATTCCTTACAAGTATAAATGGAATGCCATAAACTACCACAATGAAAACAAGGATTTTGTGGCTTATATCTAACAGACTGACTCTTAACTCCTGACTTTGAAGGTAAGGAGTTTATGTTCTTATTCTTCCTGCAAAAAGAAGCCAGATGGTTAGAACTTCCAAAGTTATGACATATTTTTCTAGAAGCATCAGGAACAGGCTTATAATCATTGCTTTTATTCACACCTTCCTTTCCATTCCTATTTTTCCTAGGTGATTTTACCTTGTTTGCATTCTTAACTTCTTTCAGCTTATGCTTAAGCTGCTTCTTTGTCATTAAGCCTACGTTTACTTCAGTTGTCTTTTCCTGTTTTAGTTTGTCAGAAGTTAATTCCTCTTTAACTTCTGATTTTTCATTATCAGACTTTATTGCTATAAACTTAACAGGCTTTAACTTAGATTTTTGATTAACAACTATAGGCTTAATTTTAACAGTTCCTTTATCATTCTTATCATCTCCATAACCTAAGCCCTCTTTCCAGTTTTCACTACATAACAAATACTGAGTTGTTCTGCCAGAGTTAGTCCAAGTCATGATAATCTCTCTTTCCTTTTTTAACTCAGTTTTTAGAGATTCATTCATTTTAAGTAATTCATCCCTAACATAGAAAGCATCATCACTATCTTTCTGAGTTTGATGGAACATGACTAACTCTTTTTCTAAATAATCATTCCTCTTTTTACAAGCAAGATTTTCAGAAGTTAATATTTCACATGTTAAAGTTTGATCTCTATAGCTAATGAACATGGTTTTACGATATCTTCTCAACTCATTAATATCATCAGTATGAAAGGCATAAGTAGTTTGAGGTACCTTTAACTCAGCAGCTTCAGAACTGCTTTCAGCACTTGCCATATCAACATTTGTCATCAAGGCATAATTCTCCTCACTTTCAGAATCTGAGGTGTCTGTCCAGCTTTTGTTCTTTGTGACAAGAGCCTTGCCTTTGTCACTCTTCACTTTCTTGCAATCAGGAGATATATGGCCTTTCTCACCACAGTTGTAGCATTTGACATTTGTATAATCTCCTCTGTCAGACTTTCCTCCTTTGCCCTCAGGTTTTCTAAAATTCTTCTTATCAGAACTTGCACCTTTCCTGGAAAACTTCTTTCCCTTCCCGAACTTCCTGTATGCAATATTTGTGATTCCTTTCACCATAAGGGCACACAGCTTCATTATCTCTTCATCAGCATCCGTCTCAGGCAAGCTTTCAGATTCTGAGTCATCATCACTATCAGAACTTGATGACTCAGTATCAGACTTTGTGAAGAGCGCTTTACCCTTGCCTTTCCTTGAGGTGGCTGCCTTGGGGGATTCTTCTTCAGCCTTAAGAGCGACAGTCCTTGACTTTCCTCCTTTTCTCTTGCTTTTTTGTTGCATCTCAAGTTCATGAGTCTTGAGCATCCCATAAATTTCATCAAGAGTTATTTCATCAAGATTATAGTTGTCTCTTATTGTTGTTGCCTTCAAATCCCAGCTTTCAGGAAGAGCCAACAGGAATTTAAGGTTTGAATCTTCAAGATCATACTCCTTACAGTATGGAACTGTCCTCTCTCAGTGATGAACAAATATCACGAGAGCTGCTAGGGTTACAATGAATAATCTTCTCGATAATGATAACACTTATAGTGTAAACCCTATGTCTGTGTTTATATACTACACAGTTACAAGATAATCGCTAATTGATATGGAATATAATTCTGCTTCCTAAAATATATCAATCAAATATCTTTTCTTCCAAGTATTCCATTCTTCACGGAATTCCTTCTTCATGCATATCTCTTCTTACGTTTGTCTAGATCTTCTCTTCCTTTAATCAGCTGCCTTCCTTATCTGAATATTTCCTTTAAGTCCTAATATTATCTTCTGATAAATATCTCCTGAACCTTAAGTACTGATGACTTAAGTTCTGACTTCAGTATAAGTGCTGATTTCAGTTAAGTACTGATTTGTCCTGTTTAAGTAAGATTTGAAAACTAAACATAAATCATATTAGACATGACATTATCAAATATATCTAACAGACAAGACTGAGAATAATGATCATTAAGTGAAAATGATTAAGTATCAAGTGAACAATGATTAATGATTTAGAATTGGATATTATATTTTTATTTTAAAAACCAAGGTTAGGCTGCTGATTAGTCACACACTAACCCCGAGCAAGGCACACGACTCTGCTCTAATTACTGGATCCAAGGCACACATTGGCCTAACTTGACCACCAATCTGGTCTGACCACGAATCTGGTCCACAATTTTATAAAACAATCCAATTCTAACATAATAACAGAATAAACAATGTAAAGCAATAAACAAAATCATAAGCAACATTGGATATTCAACAATGAAATGGTTTCAATCTTCACAAAAGATCAATATGTCAATTTCAAAAAATGGCTGTTAGATAATGAAAGAATTGGATAACAAAGGAATCAAAGTTTCAAGGTTGTAAGGATTTGGTCTTTCAAAGCATAAGGTAGAATGGTTTGAGTATGTAAGCAATTTGAGTCAGTGTTTGGCATTTAGTTTGTATGTATTTGTGGAGTAGTATCGTATATCTGTGATTCGTATTCGGGTATACAACAATCAATGGTTCAGAAAGAATAAGATTTACGGCTCAAAGATCAATAACTGGAATCAAGATTTAGGGTTCAGTGCTTCAAAGCACTTGCAATATGAAACAAGACTATTAATCAACTACAATATATCTCGAGAAAATTTAGAACACTTGCCTGATATTAGCTTGCTATACTTCTCTAACTTTCAATCACAATCTCCTACTCCTCGACTATCTATTTCCCTTTCCTACGCCTTGCCTCTTCTGCTCACATTTCATAAACATTTATCAATACTCAAGTCATATGATTCTATTTGTTATACACTTCTATCTACCCTTCCTTTACCCAATCCGATTAACGGATTGAAAGTTATGCTATAAACAAGTAAACACCGAACATATAGACCGCCGGTCAAGCAACAAGTCACATATACCACATAACACGTCAAACAATCAATGATATATCATTTATAAAGGAGTCTTGGGTCATAAGCTAGCTATCGAGTATTTAATATGATTTTTAAAACATTTTTCGGAATTAACACGGGTCGTTGGATCAATTTTAAAGCAATAAACAGGGTTCGGTTGGCCACATCTGGTTTCAAAATAATTTTTTAATAATTATCGAGCCTTGAAAACAATTTAAAATAATATTTTAAAACTCGAAACTATTTTTCAGAATTTTTAAATCATTTTTAAATAAATAAATCTGATTACTAATTAATTAAAATTAATTAATAATTAATTAAATCAATTAACCAATTATTTTTTTGAATTAATTGACCAATTAATCAATTAATTATTAACTAAAATTAATTAAATAATTAATTTATATTTATTTTTGAATTAAAAATAATTTTTGGAACTAAAATAATAATTTTTGGAATTTTCAGAAATTAAAAAATGAATTTTTTTATAATTAAAATAAATAGGAAATATGATTTTTAAATATTTTATAAACAGGAATCCTATTTTTGAAAACTTTGCAAACTACAGGGACTAAACTTCACCATCTTCAAAAATACGGGGACCTAACTGCAATTTTACCACACCTCGCCGGAAAACAGTCGGGGTTCGCCGGAGAATTCGTTCCTAGAATCCTCCCATCATCAAAAGCTCCAGAATTAATCTACAATTCACAAGGAATTTAACCATACCATTCAATCACACAGATAACCCCTGAGTTGGCCGGAAAATGGCCGGGAAGTTCGTCGGTTTCCGGCGAGCTCGACGTAAACTTAAAAACACAACTCCCTTTGATTCAGGAATCCTCTGTTCACGAGCTATACACCAATCGATTGCAAATTTCATAAGGAACACAACCCACTATATTTCAACAGCTAATAACCCCTAGAAAAATAAAGCCCTAATTTTCAATTAAGAACATTCTTACGGGTTATAAACCCTAATTTTAAAATTTGAAAATTAAACTCAATTTTGAACATGTTATTGAACTCCAAATCAATCATATGACATATGAAAATCATCAGGAGAACAAGCTCTACAACATGCAAGCATCAAATCATTCAAACAATCATTCGTACAAAAATTCATATTTTTAATCAAAATAATTCGAAAATAAATAAAAATATAGAAAATAAACCTTTGATTCTGCAGTTCTGAAACTTGGATAATCTGATAGAACACTTCAAAACCTCCGTTTTGGTTACTAGAGCTTCTCGAGAAGATTTCACTAAAACCTCCAAATTGTAGTTTGATTCTTGAAAGTTTATATGAAATTAGGGTTTTTCTCTGGAAAATTCTATAATTACTGTTGCAAATGATTTTCGGTACGAAATAAAAATACGGTAAAGGCTATTTATAATTACGGAAAATTAGTATCCCGTTGGATCATTCCGGATACAAAATGGTACGTTTATTTATAAAAACAGATCCAAACGATACCGGTTTTCGGGATAATTATCCAAATCAGTACAATTTGTACTGCGGTCTTGGTCTTAGCGCCTGGTTACACGTATTACGAGGTGATAATTGTAATAGTTTAATAAAAAGATCCTGTTTATCAAAAATACGAGTTTTATTGAATTACCGAAACGAATAATGTATCGAAAATATTGCGTCGGGACCCGCACAGGACAAACCGTACGCTGGATCGAAAAAGTCAAAACATGGAAAATGCTCGGAATATTGTAATTAGGTTAGGAAGGAGTTCTCGGAAGAGTTTCGGGTTATAAAAACGTAAAAACGGGTGACGTCGGTTGGTTCCCGATTATATGAAATAGTTTATAGATACTCGGAAAAAGATTTTATAAAATTCATAAATTTCCTATAAAATCATAAATCAACATAAAAATAAATAGGAAGATATGACAATTATCTATATTTTATTTTGGACATATAAAAATTAAAATACTCAATTGATATTATTTTTAAACATCCAAATACATATACCACTTAACAATTAGTTCACAGAATAAATACTGAACATGCATAATATTTATTTATTAGCAAAAATAATTACATGATATATCCCAGATATTACAGTTAAATAGCAACCCATTACCTGAAGTAGATTCATTATTTCCATGCCCGATCTAGATTACTTCTTTTTCTCCATTACTACTTGGTTCAACCTCTCCTGTACTGAGACAAATTACATATCATATAAAATTTACCAATCAGCTATTAATGTAATGTAACACCTACTCCACTTACATAAGCAAACAGAATCCTACCTGCAGCTTCACGTACTCTTTCTCCTTCTTCACTTTATTAATTTCTTGAGTTCTCGCTAGCTTTTAAAACAAGTATATGTCAATTACCAATAACTAACTGGTAATGGATAAAAACTAAGATATTGACTAACCTGATTACCGATGACCATCCTCTGCAATTTATCTCCCTCTTGTTGCAACTTATGAATATGGGCCTTAAAATCTGCTACAGCTTTAGCTTCCTGGCCATTGTAGTTAATGTGTTTTCAAATACACACACAAGCCAGTACAATTTGGCTCTCATACAATAGTTATCAATCAGTGTGTAGTGTATCTAACCGTTCTAGTAATAGTTGTTATCTCTCTATCCTTAGCAGAAAACTGCAATTGTGGAGGTTAAACTTGCAATCTCGTAAGAATAAACTATAATAAGATGGATCATATATATAGAATTAAGGATTCCCCGAGCAGTTCCCTTATAGGTTGAAAATATATCTACTACCAAAAAGAGGAGGAGAAAAGACGTGTGAATTGACAGGGTGAAAATATAAAACACTTAAATGTCGGTTTCACCAACTGAGCAGAAATTAACATTCCTCACTGCAACAAAATTTCACTGAGCTAATTCATTTACCTTACAGTCAAGACACTATTATATCACTTTAACAGAAGGGGTGATACTTTTGCTTATGTCTGTTAAATTTATATGACTGTTAACAGGATTCCATACATAAAATCACATGGATTTTAGACTGCTCTGTATGGCAAGAACAAGTCACATACTCTATATCAAATATTTTAAATTTTCAATTGAATTCAGGAAAAAAAAGCTGATAACATTGTAGCATGTGCAAGTCCCACGTTCTCTTTGAATTAAGTTTGAAAAATATCCGCACTGTTAACTCTTATTTAATGGAGCTACAAATTTATTTTGTATACTCTGAGAACTTTAACCTGCAATTTAAGACTAATTACACGAAGAAAAAATCAACCGGGGTCTGAGGTACCAAATATCAAAACTTTTCATGCATCATCCAGCTGAAATTCAAATTAAACTAGAAGTTTCAAGACGCAGATAGCAAACTTTCCAAAATAATTCTCACAAAAAAAACTAACATTTTATCATAAAATTAACACATCTATTCATAATACGACATTTAATCAATAAAATAAAAAAGCTAACAATACAGTCCATCAAAATGTGAATACAAAATCCAAACTAAAATACCGTTATCACTGCTCATTAGCAGACTTTCTAAACTCAATATCGCGCTGTCTCTGCTGCAACAGTGAGTACATACAATTACAAGTATGTGCAATCGATACCTGATCAAACCATAAAACTAACAAAATTAAATTTAATTATCACAATGTAAGTCAACAAACACAGTCACAAGTCAAAATTTTTGATAAAATTAGATAAAAATCGAGATACAACACCGGATCAGTTGCGAAAAAATCGAGAGAAGCTGAATGTGACGAGTGTTTGATTCAAGTACTTGGTACAGTGATCCAAGTTTGTAACATTTACAAATGTTTGGTCACTGAACAATAAAATAAGAAATTAATCGAATTTAGCAAAATAATAAATTGAATTAAATTAAAACCTAGAAATTAAATTAAAACCTAAAAATTATTCGAAATAAAGAATAGACCGCGTAATGAAAACACTGGAAAAATGATGGTTAAATACATAATTATTAAAAGTCTTGTAGTATTTTTAAGTCATTCAAATTTCCAAGATTTACCAGAAAAGGCCCCTAAAGTTGATTTATTCCGACACCCTGAAAAAATTAGCTCAAATTTAGTCAAGAAAGTGGTTCACTAGGAGATCCAAGTAGTATTTGATACTCATAATTCCTTAGTTGTATAATTGTTACATCGTCTCTTAGGGACCTGCAAAAATAAGAGTATTAATATAATTATAAAATTCCCAAAATTGAAACCCCAAAATTTGAAAATTAGGGTTTCAATGAAAATAATAAAACCTAAGTAAATAATAAACCTATCAACAATTTCTAAGAGAGTAACAATCAAAGCAGATAAAAAATCTAACTACTTGAACATAGAGGAGCAGAGCACAATAAAATAGAGGTGATGATACAAGCACAGTACCGCAAGAACAACACAGATGAGCAACATACGATGAGCACAAAGGAGCAATACACGATGATAAGCTAATTTAGGGATTGAGACAAGTAAAAACAAAACTAATTGAAGGGATTGAATAAAGTTAGGGTTCTTCAGGGGAATGTGTTCGATGAGTGAGAGGAAGTGTTTGATGAGTCGAATGTGTTTAGTTTTATATTTTTATATTTTTTATTTTTAGTGGGTCTATGTTTTGAGTTTTAAGTTTATGTTTTTGTCATTTTGGTTCAAGGCGGGGGATGAATTTTGGTTAAGGCGGGGTAAAATTTTGGTTCAATGTGAGGGGGGAAGTAAGGGGCGTGATTTTTTAAGGGAAGCTTAAGACATCAGTTGAATGAGAAATTGATGTCCAAATAAATGTTAGACATCGGTTATGTGAAAAGCGATGTAAAAAATACTTTTTACATCAGTGGTAACTTTAAACGATATTAAAGCCCTGATGTCTATTCTACTTTTTCTAGTAGTGTATTTCTTCCAGCTTGGCAAAAGAGAGTGAGAGGAGTCCCACCTTAGATGGTGAAGGTGAGGGTGTGAGGTTGGGAAGCCAAGGGGAGCCCTTGATGCAAAAACAGAGAGAACATGAGAGAAAAGCATGTACAGATGAATGGGAAATGCCTGTCATTAGTGACTTAATGGATGTCGATGAGGCTGAAAAGAGACAGCTAATTCAGCAAGAATATCAAGTTATTTTAGACTCTATCAGTTATGATGCTGAGACATTTACTCACCATAATCCAGCATATCAAGTTCTTGCTGGATAGGGCAATGAGGCTGCTGAGCAGATTCTGAATTTGGTGCACATAACATCATCTATACTAAGGGCCAAGGATGCAATCAAAGCCATGCCCTCCACAGCTGGTGATGATTTTGAGTATCCCTCTGGTGGTTCTAAAGACTCTTTTGGGGATGATTGTGAGGATGATGAAGGAGAAGGCATGAACATGGGGGGGATGTAAACATTCCATCATTGATGATGAACAAGGAATGCACTTACCCATATCTCCAAACCACACTTTTCAAGTTAATTCATGACACCCAAAGTGCAATTCAAGCAACCATAAGTGCCAGCACCAAAAGTCTACTCTAAGCCCATCTAGAGTCTCTACAATTGCACAAGATTCAAGCTCTAAAACAAATTCAAGATGTGACTAAAATCAAGACATAAATTGCACAAGTCAAGAAGGACATCACTGAAAAGATAGAGTCTACCATTCATGACTCTATAATGAGAGACATTAACAGGCAACTCAGGAAGGATTCTGACTTAAGTAACAAGATTGAATCTTTGGACACTAGGCTAAAAGCACTGAAAGAGTCAATCACTAAGATCCAGATCAACAAAGTTCACCAGACACTCCTTCTTCAGAAATTGGTGGCTGTACAAACCTCAAACCCCGCTCAACTTGATGCTAACAAAAAGGGGGAGAAATATGCACTCGTCCCAGTCAGCAAGGGGAGAAAGATGCACTTACCCAAGGTAGTGAGGGGGAGAAGGATGTGAATATTCAAGTCATTAAAGTGATTTTTCTAGCAATTACTTTCTCTAAGCCACCAGTTCTGGATAACATTGACTTGATCAATATTGCAGCAGCTGAGCTCAGGCTGAATGAACAATTGAAGCAAAATAATGAGAAGATTGAAAAGGTATTTGGTCCAATTGCAAAACCTGATAAACAAGTGAAACACTTCACTCAATTGAGGCCAATTTCAATCAATAAAATCAGCTTGGGAAATTTGGAGAAAGTCAACCCTCAGCAAGAAGACTTCCACGGGCCAATGTGATGTTACAGCAAAAAAAACTACTCAAAGAATTCAATCAAAAATCTAACGGACCTAGTCTATGAAACCCTCAAGCCTGATGAAGAGAAACTGCTTGGTGGATCTTTTGCTTATCACAAAGATCCAAGAGACTCAGTCTTGAAGAAGAGAATTGCTAAAGTCTAAAGGCATGGCAAATTGATCTGTGTGATGGCTGGACATCCACAATTTGCAGAAGCTAAGATAGAAGAAAAAGTGAGGCTCAAACAACAGAAAAGATAAGCTGCCTTAGATGCCAGGAACCAAGCCAAAAAGCCTGCAACCACAGAAACTGAAAAGCCTGTTGTGATAGCTGAGCCTGTGAGTGAAGAAAAGCAAGAGGTACCAAAATAGGTAAAAGTACTAAGACAGAAATTTAGAGCAAAGAGGAAGCTGGATTTTGATGAGGAAAAGGAAGAGTACATGCACAAGTCAACCAACTTTGCCCACAATAGAGCATACTGAATTTAAGGTTTATTCTGATATAAATTTCCATGGTGAACCCATAATTCCCAAGGATGAACCCTTAGATTCGGAAAGCCTACCAATCCCTGATCTAAATATCCCAATCCCAACCAAACCAAGAAAAACAAAGAAAAGAGGAGTCAAACAAGCCAAACCTGTCAGACTTCAATCCAAAGCCTTAGCCAAACCCAAACCAACTGTCAATAAGGGAGATCAACTCTACATATGTGACATCAAGGAGTTTTTAGACCTAAAACTCTATCTGGATGAGCTATATAAAGTAAGAGCTATTGATGCTCACAAAAAGCTTCCAGAGAGATTAGTGTTCAGGTACAAGGGTGGAAAAGAGCTAACTTGGCCTCTTCACAGAATTCTTGATGAAGGCTCTGTCTTAGTGAAAATATTCTCCTCAATAAAGAAGAACTTTGGGTTTAATATTGCTGCCAAAAAGATGATACTGAACAAAATTGAGAAGATAAGAAATAGCTGGAGAGACCCAAATGCACTCCCAAGAGTCTTAACTATTCCCTACAATGGAGATAAAGTACATTTAAGGCCATACTGGATAATAGAGTTCAAGGATGAGAAGAACACCATAAAATTCTTCAGATTAGAAGATCAACTAAAGATTTCAAGCAATGAAACTCTCATGGAGATGCAAGAAATGTTGGATCAAACTAATGAAGATAAATCTAAATTCTACATGCAACTTCAACACCAGATTGAAGAGAACAATTAGAAACTGGGAAAGAAGATCAGACATTCAAGAAAATAAGATAAAATTTGCTCAGTATAAAGGAGCACCTTAAAAATGGCTTGTGAGATTTTCTATGAACCTTCCTATGTATAATTTTTAATAAATTATAGCACTTATCAATTTTATCTACTATTAATAAGTCTGAATTTATAAGGTGTTTTGTTCATCAAGTTTCTCTTAATTTATGCCTACAATTCCAGTAGACATAAATTGGGGGAGATTGTTAGGAATATGTCATAGGCTTGATGATAAGTTCACCAAAACACCTTAGTAGATTTAATTTAGTGTTTTATAGCTCTTGACAGATGATTTATTTTCACATCCGTTGAGAGAGTAGCCTATGTCTTAATAAGTTTTGTAACATATTCCTGCATACGACAATACCTTAGAGATCCAGAAGTTGTAGGATATTTAAAGTTATGTTGACTACTAGATTGATATGCAAAATAGGTTGGTCAATTGTATATATTAGATGCCTTGTAATTTTGCATAAGTGAAATAGACTTAACTGCTATGGAAGACTTTCAGCAGATGATTTTACAAGGTTTCAACGGATGATCCAAGTCATATTCAACGGATGATCTACTGAAGTTTCAACGGATGATCCAACTCAGTTTCAACGGATGATCTAATGAAGTTTCAACGGATGTTCTAATTCAAATTGCAGTTTACAGTGACTTGACAGTCACATGGGTTGATTAGATGCAAATGAAATGTGGCAGCCTATTTATAGGTTTTAGAGAACAAAGAAGCATTTCCATTTCCATGCTTACTTGAAGAAAATCAAAGATACTGGATGGAGAAATGTAGAAGCATGTGATTAGACAAACACACATTTTATTTTATTAGTTTGTCTTATTCACTTGTATCTTGGTAATATATAAACCAAGAGTAGCTAGTAGTAAATTAAGTACTTGAAATAGAGAAATAGAAAAAGCTGTATACATGAAGAATTTCTCTGTTCTTGTAATTCTACTTGTAAGCAGCTGTGTGCAAACCTTGCATCACAGAGTTCTCGGTCTTATATATATCTCTGGTGGAAAATTTCAATACACCAGAAAGTTTTTAAATATTGTGTTTAATTACTTTGTGTTTGATTACCTCAATATTTTCATTCCGCACTTTTGCTTAATCAAACACTGTTATATATTTAAGATAGAATATTTTTGAAATAAAAAAGGAACCGGAATTACATTCAACCTCCCTTTTGTAATTCTTTATTAGATTGTTTGGGAATAACAAGTAATTGCAGAGAAATTTAAAATATTTATTATTCTGAACATGTAATAGGGAAGATAAACTTGCATGATTATAATTAAACAATCTGATAAGTAAAATGATAAACTATTCTGAAATTAGAATAGTACATAAAAATTGCCTGGTATGCTCAATAACTCTTCACTACAACCTCGGCTTATAACTGTTGACTACCGACTCAGTCTAACACCTGGCTGCGCTCCTTGCTACTCGATTTTATAAACAAAATTTATATTTCAATTAACGGAACTCAATCGAGGTAACTATACGTCTCGACGTCTACCCGATCATTTATAACTAATTATGGCATTTAAAACTATAAATAGATAGCATGCATATCATATAGCATGTAATCATGTTATACATATAACACGTAATCATATATTTCATGTAACATATAAATCAGATCGTCAAAATACAGGTCTCGGTACGTTTAGAATTGAAATCGGGTCAAAAATAGTATTTAACGATAACTAATCGACTCAGAACGACTCGCAAATCAAATTACCTTACGATACAAAAGAATTTAGGTCCCGAAAGTATTTTTAATGAAAGCGGGAAATTTTTATGAGTCCAAAAGCGTTCGTTTCGTATTAGACGGATGAATGGTCTATTTATTACGAATAAAATAAGAATAAAATAGGAATAAATCAAATAATAATAATATTAATTGATTTTTAAATACTTAAATATAAATTTTAAAAGCTCAAAAGTAATTTTAGAAATTATTTTAATTATTTATAAATAATTAGATTTTATTTAACTATTTATAAATAAAATTAATTGATTAAATGAATTAATCAATTACTTGAATCTATAAAAAATCAATTAAAATAAATTATAAATAATTAAATCAAATTGAATTTTTGAAATAATAAAAGAAAATAATTTTTTAGAATTTAAAATAATTAACTAAATAATTTTTTGAATTTAAAAATAATAAGGAAATAATTTTTAGAATTTAAAAAATGATTTTTGAAAATAGGAAATGAATTTTGAATAATTTTTAAAAATAAAATTTGCATAACAGATTTTCGAAAATGGAATTTGGGGAAATTCGATTGAAAGCGGGTTGAAGTTGCGTTATAAGCGAGTCATGAAGAACACATTCGGGTTGTCAAGAACCCAGCCGGAGAATCACTAGTTTCCGGCGAAGGCCAAAAATCCTGCGGAACTCCGATAGGACTCAAGACAACTCCAATCAAAACTGTTTCTTCGGTTTTGTGCCTCAAATCCATTCCAACAACGTCCGGAACTACGAATTAAACCACAACAATCTACAAACATCCTTGAATCAAAGATTGCGTCTAAAGTTCGACCAAAAACCGGCGAAACTCCGATCAAACAATTATTCGGGTAAAAACTCTACCAAACACAGAGATTTCAGTGCCAAATTAAAGCTGGTAACATATAGAATCAATTACTAAGATCATAAACAACAAACAATCAACAAAAATCAATAACCCATTACGAGTTCATCTCAACGGAAATTGAATTCGCAAAATACTAAACCTTAATCGATGATTCAGGTATCAAAATGTTGGCCTTGAAACATTCTTTGATTTGGTATCAATATCGTCAACCACAGATCACTACAAGTAGATCAATCGATCGAATTTTCGATGAGCAAACCCCAGCCCCCAATTTTTTATTTTTTTGATTTTTATAATATTTTTGGATAATTCTGAAAATAAAATAAATAAAATCTGCTATTTATATTAACATAAAAATAAATACCCCAAAATTAATTAAGGGTGTTTTATTCCCTTAATTAAAATAATTATATGAATAATTTTTAAATCAAATAAATATAGAATTTATGCCAAAATTCCCCAAAAATTATGAATAATTCAAAAATAAAAAAATAATGGGTATTTGAAATATGTATAATTCTATAAAAATAAAAACATGAATTTTGTGAGCTTTGTGGATCCCGGTTCGTTGATTTTTGAGAAATCGAAACGTTATCTAAATTAACAAGAAACCCTGAAAACACATAAAATGCAAAACATTATAAAACAAGTACCTCAATAAAGATGCTAATAAATACGCGTCCAGATCGCAGGTCGATTCATATAATTGCATTTTTAACATATAACAGATAATTGAAAAAATTCATGGTCCCTGCGGGGCCACAGATAACAACTATAACACGTAATATCATGGCAATAATTATTTTAAACTCATGTAAACACATAATACTTATTTAATTATCACAAAATATTCATGTAATTTTCTCGGATATTACATACACTCTCTCCACAAATAACTTAACGGACATATTACCTCATCAAATAGAGTCGAGATATCTTATTTCACTTCCCCATATTCCATTTGAATACCAACCTGCAAGAAAATAACAATAAAACACACATCAAGTTGTTTATAACAATCATCAAACAGTTGGAGTGCAAAAACTTAAGTTTTAATAAAATAAAAAAAAATTGAATTCTGATTAGACTAAAAAGATCACCTGATTATGTATTGAGATGTTTCAAAACATTAACGAAAAAATATTAGCAAAATTGAAATGTATCAAATTATAGTAGAATAGTATATCCAAAAAATGATGGTTAAACACATGCATACTTTTGAATCATTTAAAAAAATAAAGTGGTTATCTCATCAAATAGAGCCGAGATGTCTTATTCCACTTCCTCATCTTCCATTTTAATATCATCCTGCAAGAAAACAACACCAAAACATATATAAAGTTGTTTAGAATAATATCAAGCAGTTGGAGTGCAAAAACTTAATTTCTAACAAAATCGAAAAGATAATTAAATCAAGATAAGACTAAAAACATCATCTGATTATGTGTTGAGATGTTTCAAAAGATTAACGAAAAAATATTAACGAAATCGAAATGTATCGAATTATAATACAATAGTATGTCCAAAAAAGAATTGTTAAACACATGCATACTTTTGAATCGTTTAAAAGAATAAAGTGGTTACCTGTTGTACAGAAGCAAAAATTGATAGTCATCTGCACATTGGAGCAACCATTGATTATCATCTGCAAGAAAATGATTCAAAATTGTAAGTATTCATATAAAAACAAATATAATACGTGAATAATTAGCCATCACACACAAATATAAACATAAAATATGTATATATAGATTTACTGAGATAATAATAAGAAATTATGGATTTATGAAGAATGAAAAAGAAAAATGAATTAGATGATTAACTGCGTAAAAAATGAAGAAGATGTAATCTAAAAATTTTCAATTTTTTTGTTAACGTATTTTGTGGATCTATGATTGATTTGTTATAGAGGTGAAAACATTTTAATTATAAGATTGATATTGTTTCTAATATTTTATTTAAAACCCATTAAATATTGGATAGTGCAGGGATCTATGCTGATTTGTATAGAAAATAGTAGCTTTTGCAAAATGGGTCGAGGTCAAATTTCAAAAATGTGCGTCTTATATATTTACTATAGTATCTTTTTTAGTACTGTTACATATTGAATTCTCAATGATCAGAAGAAGCTCAGGATCTGGCTGTTCGGATGTCATCAGGATCTGATGTACCGTCAGGATTTGGTATGTCATCAGGATTTGTATGACATCAGTATTTGAAGACAGTCAGCATTAGAGGATTTGTTCTGTTCCTTATAATGTGGAGCATATATCTGTTACGTCTGAGAGATAGGACTTTATCTGTTTAGTTTAAGATATGTATCAGTTTCAGTTAGTTTTTGATAATGCATATCTTAGATTAATCAGTTGTAGCTGTGTAGTATATAAACACAGTTTAGGTCCTCACTTAGTGTAATACTCGAGGATCATTCGACCTAGCAGCTCTCAAGAACATCAGTATTTCTTGAGAGGATTTTATAACAGTTTTTATCAGATATATAAAAAGCTGTTATATTTTATTACTTGTTCGAAACATTTATACAATTGTATCCAACCCCCCTTAAACAATTGTATCTTTACTGGGCAACAATTGGTATCAGAGCACACTGATAAATTTACAATCAGAAATGATCTAAACATGTCTCTGAACAAGTATGAAAGCATTAAAATTCCCATTCTGAAAAAGACTGAATATCCAACATGAAAGGTGAAGATGCTCATATACCTGAAAGCTACAGATCCAGATTATCTAGACGTAATCAATGATGGACCCTTCATGCCAACAAAACTGGTGCCTGCAACTCCTACTGTTTCTGAACACTATCAACTGAAGGAGAATACAGAATGGACACCAGAAGAGAAAGTAGTTGTACGAAAGAAGGATAATTTGCCAAAATCAGATATAATGATTCATCATCAAATCCTGATGATGATACTGATTCTGAAACTGATGAAAACATGACAGATTCTGATGTCATGCAAATGGTCGCATTGCTGGTTAAGGGCTTCAGTAGAATGCAATTTAGGAAGTCTAGGAACAACAGAAGCTTCAGGAAGAAGTTCACTAGAGGTGAAAAGAAGTCAACTGGGAGAAAAGATGGAAATGACTCTAAAGCTGGGAAGCTAGACAGGACAAAGATCAAGTGCTACAACTGTGATGAACCTGGTCACTTTACCTCAGAGTACAAGAAAATAAAGCATGATAAAGGGAAGAGCAAAGCCCTGATCACTTCAAGCAAGAATTGAATTGACTCCTCTGACTCTGAAGGTGAAAACACATGCTATGCACTGATGTCCAGTCTTGATGATCCTGCTGCTTCTGAGCCTAAGATACAAACTCCTTTCTTCTCTTTTGATACTGAAAATATATCTGAATTGAAATCTATTCTTAAATCTTTGCATGGTAGTTTTAAGAATAAGACTTTAGAAAATGATAGACTTATAACTGAAATTAAGACCTTGAAATCTAGGATTGATCAGTTAGAGTCTGACTTAATTCATCAGATATATTTGAAGAAAGAATGTGAGAGAGCTAAACATACAGTTAAGATTCTTGAGGCTAGGTACAGTATGCTAGAAAAGGATCTAGAAAATGAAAGAAAAACCCTTAAAGCCTGGACTGATTCAGGCAAAAAGGTTCATGAGATGATCTCAAAGAAAAACTGGAAAGAATGCCTAGGCTATAAAGATGGAATTAAGGATGTTGACACAGAAAATAAAATTTCCCTTAAAACTCCTGTTAAGTTTATTTCATCAGAAGCTGATGAACCCAAATCCACTTTTGAAAGGGGTTCAACATCAGTATCACAAGAAAAACTTGTAAATGATAAAACTCAAAGAAAGAAAAGCAAGGAAACCATTAAGTCTGTTCAGAAAGAAAAGAACATAGGACTTTTGTCAGCAAGTCAATTGAAAAAGAAAATATCTGAGGTTACTGACAAACCTCAAGTAAAAAGTCCTAAAAAACAGGAATGGTAAGCAAGGTATTTCTAAAAATTCAAATTACAAGGTTGTTCCCAATGCTTCTAGGAAAACTTGTTTTAACTGTGGAAATACTAATCATCTTGCTATTGATTGCATGAGGAATAAAAAAAGGAAAACTGCTATTCCTGAGTCTGATGTTAGGGGTAGATCAGTATTTTATAAACCACAAAATCCTTGTTTTCATTGTGGTAGTAGTTGGCATTCGATTTATACTTGTAGTTCTTATCACAAGTTGTATCACAATTACTATGAACCTTTACCTAAATTTAATAAAGTTGCTTGTGTGATTAATTCTGTTGGTTTTACTAAATTTGCTTCTGACAAGACAAATCCTGACAAAGGAAAGACTATCAAAAGTACTTCTGACACACAAAGGCTTAAGTTGTCCAAAAAGAGGACCCAACAAGTGTGGGTCCTTAAAAATCCTTCTAATTAATTATTCTTCTGATTGCAGGGTAACAAGAAAAATAAACTTGTCTTGGATAGTGGATGTTCAGGACACATGAATGGAAATAAATTCCTGCTGTCAGAATTTGAGAAGAAGGTTGGCCCAGATGTATCTTATGGAGATGGAAATGCAGGACATACTCTGGGATATGCCAACTTGATAATTGGAAAGGTAGCAATAGAGAATGTAGCTCTGGTGGAAGGACTGAAGCATAATCTTCTGAGCATCAGTCAAATCACTGACATAGGTTATCATGTTGTATTCTATGACTCACACTGCGAAGTTATTCATAACAAGTCAAAGAAAATTTTCTTGATAGGATACAGACATGGTAAAATTTATGAAGTAAGGCTACATGAAAGTTGTTAGTCCCTTAACAATATAGCAAGAATTACAGAAGGGGGGTTGAATGGAATTCTTGAACCTTTTTATTAAAATAAAAAAATGTTCAAACTCGAATACAAATATAAGTTTTTTGATTAGCACAATGCGGAATAAAAATTTAAGTGAATCAAAACATAAGTAATTAAAAACAAGAGTCTTTAAAAACTTTCTGGTGGATTTAAACAATTCCACCAGAGATATATATTATATCGAGAGAACTCTGTGTGCAAGAATGCTCACAGCTGCTTACAAATTTGAACTACTGAGAATACAGAGAAATGCTAATAATTCTGCTTACAAATGTTTCTCACTTTTTGTATCTCAGATCTACGTTTCTATTTGCTACTTCTTGGTTTATATATTACCAAGATTACAAAGTCAAAAGATAGAATCATTATAAAAACTATCAGTTTTTATGCTTTGCTACTTTGTTCTCTATTACCCAGTTAATAGGCTTCGTCATTCCATATGCATACATCCCGACGCATGTGACCAGTTGTCACTGTCAACTGATGTTTGAATTCTTTATCCGTTGGTTTCATGATCATCCGTCGGATTGTTGATCATCCGTCGGGTTGTTGATCATCCGTCAGGTGCTTTGTAGTTTATCCGTCGGGTAGCAATCAGGCACTTGACTTCATTTTACTTATGCAGAATTACAAGACATCATCTATGTACAATTAATCAACCTATTCTGCATATCTAGTTAAAGTCCACATGACTTATATGCTACTACAGACTCTATATAAAGGTGTATGCGGAAATGTGCTACATACTTATTATTACATAAGCTACTCACTCGATGGATAATAAATCATTATCCGTCGGGACTATAATTCTTATCCGTCGAGTGCTACATTATTTCACTAAGTAAAATCTACTTAGGTGTTTTGTTTATGTCATCATCAAGTACACAACATATGCACAACAATCTCCCCCAATTTATGTCTACTGGAATTGTAGCCATAAATTAAGAGATACTTGATGATAACAAAACACCCTAAACATACATCTTTAAAAGAAAATAAATAATACTTAAAGTGCTTCAATTAATCAAAATGTACAAAGTTTGGCTCACAGTCATTTCAAGATGCTCCTCTTGCCTGAGCAGATTTTTCTAGTTTCTTGAAGGTCTGGATCTTCTTCCAAGCTTCCTGTTGTTTTCATCAATCTGATTTTGGAGCTGCCTGTGGAATTCCATTTCATCAGATTCTGAGAGATTTAGCCTTTCTTACATTTCCAATAGAGTCTCATTGCTGGAGATGCTCAATTGGTCTTCTAATATGAAGAATCTTCTCACCCCTTTGTCATCTATGAACTCCATCAGCCAGTAGGGCCTTAGATGCACTCTTCTCCCTGTATATGGGATGATTAGAGTCTTTGGGAGTGCATCTTTAGCTCTAACACTCCTTAGTTCTTCAATCTTCTTCAATACTAATCTTCTAGCAGTGACATTGAACCCAAAGTTCTTCTTGAAGGATGAATAAACTTTAATCAGTACAACTTGGCTCTCTTAAAGAATCCTATGAAGTGGCCAGTGAATCTCCTTTCCTCCTTTGTACTTGAACACTAACCTTTCAGGTAGGTTTCTGTATGCATCAATTCCCCTCACTTCATCTAGTTCATCCAGATAGAGGTTTAGATCAGAAAATTCTTTGATATCACACAAGTACAAGTAGTCTCCCTTATTGACTTTGGGTTGAGCTTTTACTACAGATTTGGATTTGAGGGGTGACAGCTTCACTTTCTTGACTGCCCTTGACTCTGTCCTCTTTGGCTTGCTAAGGATTGGTAGACTAAAGTCAGGAATTGGTATGTTATCCCATTCTATTGGCTCATCCTTGGGCACAATAGGTTCACCATGAATATTCCTGTAGGGATCCACCACCCTTATATCTTCAAATACCACAGAGGGCTTTGATGCTTGAATTGTAGTTGGTGTGGGTTCCTTAGGAAATTGATCTCCCAATTCCTTGTCAACAATATCCAGTTTCCTTTTTGTTCTTTTAGCCAATTCTTTCTTTCTTGGAGATTTCTTCTATTCTTCAACTTGCTCCCTTGATTCAGTAACTTCAGATGGTTGAGAGGGAATTTTTTGAGATGAACTTACAGCCTGTAGCTTGGCTAAGATAGCAATCTGCTCTTTCTTTTGTTTAGCCTTCTTTGCATCTAGAATAGCTTGCTTCTTTTCCTGCTTCAATCTGGCTTTTTCTTCTCTCTTTGCTTGACCAAACTGAGGATGTCCAGCTATTACACAAATTTCCTTCCCATTTCTGAATATCTTAACAGTCCTCTTTTTAGAAGCTGAATCAGTTGGATCTTTATAGAAAACAATTGATCTTGACAGAAGCTTCTTCTCATCAGACTTGGGTGTCTCATACACAGTATCCAAGGGGTTCTTCAAGGATGATTTTGAATAGTTTACCCTTGGTTTAAGGATCATTTCAGCCTTTGGAGACTTGATTCAGGAAGATTGTCCTCTTTCCAGATAATTCATGCTCATCTCATTCACACTGATCTGCTTGACTTGAGAGTGATGGATGGCTGACTTTACTGGCTCTTTGACAAGTTGGAACTTCTTCTGTATCTCCTCATCAATCTTCTCCCAGTTAATCAAACTCAACTTTTCTTTCTCAACAACTTTCAAGTTTGCTGCTGCTGCTTGAATCAGATCTATACCATCTGCAACTGGTGGCTTTGAGATAGTAATTGAAGGCACAATTACTTTGCTGATTTGTATTTGAAGTTTCTCCCCCTCACTTGGTTCTTTCTACCCCTTTTTGTTATCATCAAGTTGAGGAGTCAGGCCTTGTGCTTTAGCCAGTTGCATTAGAAGATTGGTCTGAGACTGTTGATTTTGAAGAATGGTAGCCACATAATTTTCAATAACTTGAACTCTGTCTTCCAACTTGGCCAGCTTCTTTTCAGCATCTGATTCTCTTTGCAGTCTCAGTAATAGATCTTGTATGGTACCATATGGCATGACTGAATCCAGCTTCTCAAAATTGTAGGTCTTCAAGTCAGCTATATCCTTTTTGAGTTCATCTACACTCAGATTCTGTCTTAATTGCTGTAGCTTCATTAGATGTAGAGAATCTAGATGAGCTTGAAGAATAGCCTTGGTACCAGCATTTGAGCACTTCTGAATGGCCTGTTGGATAGACATGATTTGTTTGACCAAGGATATATTAAATTGTCCTGGTGTGGACTCCTTTGTCAAGGCCCATTCAAGTAAATCTGGAATAGAACTTGGGCCTTCATCTCCCCCTAAGTTCATGCTTCCATCAAATAAAATAGAGTCATCATCATTAGAATTTACTCCAAATTCCTCATATGGCTCACCAGCTGTAGAAGGCATTAAATTAACAGCAGCTTTATCCCTTTGTAGAGAGTCTGAAGTATGCACCAGATTCAAAGTCTTTTCTGCCTCCTCATTGCCCTGAGCAGCCAACAATTGATAGGCTGACACAGGATGAGTAAAAATGTCAACATCCAAGGAAATGTTATCAATTACAGCTTTATAATGTTGCTGAAATTGTTTTTCTTTTTCAGCATCATCCACAATCATTGACTCATGAGCAATGGCTGGATCCACCCTTATACCCTCTGTACCTGCTTTTCTCTCATGTTCTCTCTTTTATTGCATTAGGGTCTCACCCTGGCTCCCCACCCTCACACCCTCACCTTCACCTACTAAGGTGGGACTCCTTTCACTCCCTTTTGCCAATCCTGAATCAATGGATTGCTGATTTTCACTCATTTCCTCTCTTTTTTCCTGGGAGCAACCCAACCTCTCACTCAAGACACTCTCCTCTCTTAGTCCTAAGAGTGACTGTACAACCACTAAATTTTCTGCACTTAAAATAATTGAAGTTTGAAGTTGTGCAGAGATACTCGACGGATGAGTGATATCCATCGAGTGAGTGGTAATGCTATCCGACGGATAACTGCTGTTAGGCTTATCCATCGGGATACAGTCACTACTCGACGGATGAGCAATATCCGTCGAGAGAGTAGAAATGAATGAGGTGGGAACAGAAACTATTGTTGACTCTGTGCTGATTGAAGATATTTGGGGCACAGATGTCACAATAGTTTCTGAAAGAATTGGCAAGTGAGCCAACAAATCATCTAAAAGATGATGCTCACTTGCACTGAGTTTTGGCTTCCCCAACAGAGTTAAAGAAGGGGAATCAGGAATTGAAGTGTTTATCATTTCCACTTCCAGAGAGTTTGTTGGTGAGTATGGTGTATGAGATGCTTCTATAACTAGAGATTTTGGCTGTGACTCCACATTTATTGGAGCCACATCAAACTGAATTTGAGAGAGTGCAGGGACTGTGTCTTTAGCACCAGTTTGCACTGTATGTGTGCCCTGTGCATCCCCAGAGGTTTTAGATTTCTTTTTTCTTGTATAAGTTTGGGGTGAGCTTGTGTCCCTAACCCTTTTGGCCTGTGCTCTTGGCTGAGAGATTTATTCAATAACTACATCCTTTTGGGAGGATGCAGCTAGAAGTGAGCTTTTATCCTTTTTAAGCACTGCAGTTTGTTGAGAAACTGCAGTGTGGCTAGGCTGGGATTCACTCAACTCTCCAACCTTATTCTTGGGGTTTCTTTGATGTTCACCCCTTCCCTCACCTAACTTACCCTCCTTCACACTCCCCTCTTTGGCTTTGGTGGGTTTTTCAACTGGCATCTTTTGAGAGATACCAGAGGGGGTTTTCTTTGATTTAGGTTTGGAAATAGTAGTAGGTTTGGAGGCTTTGGTAGGCAACTGTTTGGTCATTGACACAGTTGCCATAGCTACTCCTGAATTCAAAGAAATAGTGGAGGTTGGAATAGTTGTAGGGATGGATGAACTTACCTCACTTACCTGAGGTGCCTGCATTACAGGAAAGTAGAACATTGGCACATCCTTGTGATGATTGGCCCTGTTCAAATCTGCAATGAGTCTTCTCTCTTGAACCCAACAAACCAGTTTGTTGTTTGGGTTCTCAAGCACAATCTCTTCACAGAGGTGGTTAGCCAATAACAAGAAACATCTAGAATAATACACATTCTTACCTCTTTTAGCTAACTCACCTAATTTAAAACCTAACTCAAACAAGACAAGGTCACTGAAATTATAAAATTTATCTGTAACTAGCATGTATAGCATGGAAATATTCACTGAATCAAAATTACTGACTTTTCCAGAGAAAACCTTAGTAACTACATCACACATGAAACTCCACTCCTTCCTAATACCTATTCTCCTAATATCACTCAGTTTAGAAGTAGGAAGTGCATAATGCATGAAATTAAGCATATTGATAATATCAGTGTCATTGTGTGGTGAAGTCACATGATTATCAGGAATTTTGAAACATGCTTTTATCACATCACTATTGATACAAAATTCATTACCTTTGATGGTTAGAGTGATGGTCTTGTCAGTAGAGTTGTAGATAGCAGTGGTCCACATCTCTTCAACAACTTCACAGAAGATTGTGGGTGATTCCAGCATAGTGTAATTGAGCTTGCAGTTCTTCACAAAATCCATCATCTTGTGGTAGTCCTCTGATTGCTGAATACCCTTATTGACCAATGCAGTGAAATTATTCCTCATAAATGAACCCAGTTTGAGACATAATCTTTACTACATGTGCCATTATTAGAGAATGAAAGCTTGAAGAGAGAGAGAGAGAGTAATTGCTTGAGAGAGAATGAAATAAGAGCAGTTGAATTTGAGAATGATAAAAGAAAACAATTGCAATGAAATAAGCTTTTATACTATCTCAAAAATAATTGATTAAAAATAATAAAGTAAAGTAAATTAACCAATAGAAATTGCCTAAAATAGCCGTTTAAAAATAAACTGTAAAAATTCCACCCATTATCCGTCGTGTAATGCTTACAAACTGTAAGTATACTCGATGGATAATGTACAGGGAATTAACGGCTGAGATTAAGACAATTTGACGGATGAGGATAAACTGTTATCCGTCGAGTTTTGAAAGATTCCAGAAAAGTGATTGATTTTCATTAGCAAATAGTATATCGACGGATGGCTAAACTCGATGGATAAGGGTCATCCGTCGAGATGTAAATTTTGACTTAGCCAAAATTTCATCCAAGACTGAAAAATCAATTAAATTTCTGGCTACATGACAACTTGCAAAATAACTCAGATAAATTTAAGAGTAATTAAGCATACCTAACTCACTTACCAACCTTGAAAAGGTGGATTCGTCCAGTGGCTTGGCAAAGATATCTGCAAGTTGCTTCTCACTTGGAACAAAATGTAGTTCCACAGTACCATTCATCACATGTTCCCTTATGAAATGGTACTTGATATCTATGTGCTTTGTCCTTGAATGTTGCACTGGATTTTCAGTGATGGCAATTGCACTTGTGTTATCACAGAAAATAGGAATTCTCTCAACTTGCAAACCATAGTCTAGCAATTGATTTTTCATCCATAAAATATGTGCACAGCAACTGCCAGCAGCAATATATTCAGCTTCAGCTGTAGAAGTAGAAACTGAATTTTATTTTTTACTGAACCAGAACACAAGCTTGTTTCCTAGAAATGGACAGGTTCCTGTTGTGCTCTTTCTATCAATTCTACAACCTGCATAATCTGCATCTGAATAACCAGTTAGATCAAAACCAGAATCTCTAGGGTACCAAATGCCAAGGTTTGGTGTTCCCTTGAGATATCTGAAAATTCTCTTAATAGCTATCAAGTGAGATTCTCTAGGATCAGCCTGAAATCTAGCACATAAACATGTAGCAAACATTATATCTGGCCTACTAGCTGTTAAGTACAGAAGTGAGCCAACCATGCCTCTATAACTTGAAATATCCACAGACTTTTCAGTAGTGTTTAATTCAAGCTTAGTTGCAGTGGCCATGGGAGTTTTTGCAGATGTGCAATCCATTAGATCAAACTTCTTTAAAAGATCAAAAATTTATTTAGTTTGACTAATGAATATTCCATCACTAACTTGCTTAACTTGCAAACCAAGAAAGTAAGTTAGTTCTCCCATCATACTCATTTCATTCTTACTTTGCATCAATTTGGCAAACTTTTTGCAAAGTTTCTCATCTTTAGAGCCAAAACTAATATCATCTACATAAATTTGAACAAGTATACTAGAGCCATTAACATTTCTGAAAAATAAAGTTTTATCTACAGTACCTCTTGTGAAGTGATTTTCCAAAAGGAACTTTGATAAAGTGTCATACCTAGCTCTAGGTGCTTGCTTCAGTCCATAAAGTGCTTTCAGAAGATAATAGACATATTCTGGAAAATTTGGATCTTCAAAACCAGGAGGTTGACTGACATATACTTCTTCCTCCAAATCTCCATTCAGAAAGGCACTTTTTACATCCATTTGATAGACCTTGAAATTGGCATGGGCTGCCTAGGCTAAGAAGATTCTGATGGCTTCTAGTCTTGCAACAGGAGCAAATGTTTCATCAAAATCTATTCCTTCTTGCTGACAATAGCCCTTAGCAACCAATCTAGCTTTGTTCCTGACTACTATGCCATTTTCATCCATCTTGTTTCTGAATACCCACTTGGTGTCTATTGGATTCTTTCCTTTAGGTTTGGGTACCAGCTTCCATACATTATTCCTTTCAAATTGGTTTAGCTCCTCCTGCATGGCTAAAATCCAATCAGGATCCAACAAAGCTTCTTCTACCTTCTTTGGTTCTTCCTTTGACAGAAAGCTGCTGTGTAGACATTCTTCCTGAGTTGCTCTTCTTGTTTGAACTCTAGAAGAAACATCACCAATGATAAGCTCAAAGGGCTGATCTTTTGTCCATGTCCTTTGTTGAGGTAGATTAGCTCTAGATGAAGAGACCTCATGGTTGTCTTGATGTGTGATTGAGTTTTGATTGCTAGAAACTCCCCCTGAGTTTGTGGATCTTTGATTTGAGAAAGGAGAATTTTCTATAGGTCATCTGTCTTGACCTCCTGCTCCTTTTGATAACCCGACGGATGGTGAATTTTGAGTACCGACGGATGAGGCAGGTTGTCTTCTGACGGATAATGCAGATTGCCTTCCGACGGATGAAGCATTATGCAACTCGACGGATGTTGAGTTTTGTGCTTCATTGGTAGTAGATTTGTCTGCATTATCCTTAGACACTGTTTCTTGATCACTTTCATCATCACTGTCATCACTAACCATCTCCACATTGTCGAATTTGAGGCTCTCATGGTAATCTCCATCTTTCAGTCCTTTAATCTTTTTATCATCAAACACAACATGTATAGATTCCACAACAATGTTGGTTCTTAGATTGTAGACTCTATATGCTTTACCAACAGCATATCCAACAAAAATTCCTTCATCTGCTTTAGTATCAAACTTCCCATTTTGATCAGTTTAATTTCTCAGGATATAGCATTTGTAGCCAAAGACATGAAGAAAGTTTAGAGTTGGCTTCTTGTTCTTGAACAATTGATAGGGAGTCATGCATCTTGCTTGATTAACCAGAGAAATGTTCTGAGCGTAGCATGCAGTATTTACAGCTTCAGCCCAGAAATATGTTGGTAGTTTAGATTCTTCAAGCATTGTCCTTGCAGCTTCAATAAGTGATCTGTTCTTCCTTTCCACTACTCCATTCTGTTGTGGAGTCCTTGCTGCTGAAAACTCATGTAGAATCCCATTTTCTTCACAAAATGCTCTCATGATAGAATTCTTAAACTCAGTTCCATTGTCACTCCTGATTCTTCTAACTTTGAAATCAGGATGATTATTGACTTGCCTTATGTGATTGATGATGATTTCACTAGCCTCATCTTTAGATTTTAGGAAATATGTCCACGAGAAATTTGAGAAATCATCTACAATTACTAGGCAAAATCTTTTCCTTGAGATGGACAATACATTGACTGGTCCAAACAAATCCATGTGAAGCAGTTGCAAAGGCTCTTCAATTGTTGAATCAAGTTTCTTCCTGAATGATGCTTTGATCTGCTTCCCTTTTTGGCAGGCATCACATAGTCCATCCTTTGAAAACTCCACTAGAGGAATGCCTCTTACCATTTCTTTCTTTACCAGCTCATTCATGGTCTTGAAGTTTAAATGGGATAGCTTCTTGTGCCATAGCCAACTTTCATCCTGACTTGCTTTACTGAGAAGACAAGTTACAGACTCTGCTTTGGATGAGTTGAAATCAGCTAGATACACATTTCCTTTTCTCACACCAATGAGAACCACTTTGTTGCTTCTTTTATTAGTCACAACACAGGCTTCTGAGTTGAAGGTTACTGAATTGCCTTTGTCACAAAGCTGGCTGATACTTACACTAGTACAGAAAAGACCTAAGGCGTCGGTCAAAAAAGGCCTAAAGCGTCGGTTTTTTAGCATAGTAAATGCAGGGGACGCTGTAGGTAAATGCCTACAGTGTCGGTTAAATGGTCGACGCAAAAAACTGTTTAGCGTCGGTTAAATAACACACACAGAAGGCAAGAAAACCGACGCTATAGTTTTACAAACAGTGTCGGTCAATTAAACAACCGACGTTATAGTTTTACAAACAGTGTCGGTCAATTAAACAATCGACGCTAAATCTTAGACCTGTTGTGTCGGTCTTATTAAAATGCCGACACTATTGTGCCTATCAATTGCGCCGGTCTTCTTAAAATGCCGACACTATTGTGGTTATCAATTGCGTCGGTCTCACTAAAATGCCGACGCTAAAAGTTTTAGAGCAAATGTGTCGGGTCCTAAAATGCCGACGCCTTAGGTCTATAATTGCATTTTTTTTGCCTGATCAATTGTTTTTTCCTGATCAATTTTTTTTGCATTTGTTTTTTCCTGATCATTTTTAACCTGTTTACTACACATATTAAAAAGAGAGGTACACCCAAAAATTAAAAAAGGTTCACAAATTATATTAAAATAAATTTGGAATTGTTCATAATTTTAGTTTACAACCCAATATTTACAAAAATTCATCCAAAACTAATGTTTTCATGACAAATCCCTCAGACTAACTCGATTCTTGATGATATCTAGACTCTTTGTAATTGTTCTACACTCTCTTCTTGTATCTCCAAGTACCATGTCCTGAAAAAAGAAGTTTATATTAGTACATAAAATTATATATGGAATAAATTATTCAACAAAACATGAATTAATGGCAATATTTATTGTGAACATGAATTAATGACATGTACTAAAAAAAATTACCTGACTATAGACATTCAAGAGTAAAAAATTGAGCCCAAATCTCTCGTATCTCGCTAATTTCCTTTCTACCATAGCTTCTAGAACCAAGACCCTACCAAAAATTTAACATACTTCAAATATTAGTACTTGATTTTAAAAATTGTAAACCAATATTTATGATATTTTAGTTTCCTTACCACTTTCCAATTCATGTTGGCATTTTTTTGAGAAAGCATGACAATGTCATACATGTACCTCATCACGAAACCGTATTCTATGCCTCCTTTTTGTTGGGGACACTACACATAAACAAACAAGATTCATAAATAATAACTAAAAAGTGAGGAGCATATAATATAAGTGAAATAAACAAACCAAAGTAAGTTATACCTGAACCTCGGTGTGATGCCAAATAAACTCTTTTCTGTTATTCTTCAATCCACCTTGAGGTACATATAATTTAAATGCCCTGTAAAATATGTATACTTTCATCACATCACTTATGGGACTAGGTTCTATGTAGTAATTATACAACATGAAATTTGAAATTTTAACATACATTCGTGCAGGTGTGGTCAACCATATCTTCCTTTCTTTTTTCAACGAATCAAACACGTATATAGCACTTTCATTGAGACAAAAAAGTAGCAACATCCAATGATCTCTACAATAAAAACATATATAATATATTAGCCGGAATATAATTATATAATATATATAGCATGACAATTACTATGATTTTATTCTTACTCTTTGTAACACCCCCAAATCCGGGGTCGGGGATCCGGGTTGTCACGAGTTCAATTTCCTTTAATAACACCCAATCTTAATAAATAATCAACTATTATGTACTATGACCCCACCATAAACACACACACCACAAGTTATAGTCTCAGAGATGAATATCCAAAAATAATCACAAGTCGTTTTATTCCACAATTATATGCCAATACACCTTAAAAGGGTTTCTGAATAAATTTACATTTCTTTGCCATTATTACGATTCATAAATATACATAAATCTGGTTCATCAATAGTTAAAAACCTAGCCTATTGGTAGCTCCTACCTCAGCTACGGCGGCATCAACGCTTCCAGAAAACTGCGGAACATTTTCTAACCGCTTGTAAATTGGAAGCTTGGTCCTGTTCATCTTGTCTATCTGATGTTGTGTGATGAAAGAAGAAAGCAAGGGTGAGCAACAAGCCCACCAAAATAATATGTATAATGATTTACAATATATGAGCATTCTCATAGTACTCATGAAAGCCTTGGTCAAGAAGAAATTAACCAAGTTTGATATCTTACCGCGACCAAGTCATAAAATATTCAGTATATATATATATATACTTTTCACAATCTTTGAAATCCCCTGACATGTATAATATACACAGAGTTCCCGTTTATAACTGTATAAAATATCGTTATAAGGTGATCTCATATATCTAACCTTGTCTCAATGTTTTTCCGAAAATTTTTGATATGCACAAGATAATCATTTACTAGATATAAGTTTAAAAGATGAAGTTACAAGCTACTCCAATATACTTATATCTGAATACTACTTGAACTACCACCGTTCAAGTTATAATCAGTTTCAAAAGTTCATCACCCAGATGAGACTACAAGATAAGACTTGAATAGATTCAATCCTTGAAATATCATTATAAATAATGAAGTTAGGAGATACTTCATTAAGTCCCGATATATATATACACCTATATATATATACATTTCATACACTCCTTGAAAACCTCTATTATGAAAATTATAAACAGAGTTGCAATATCCAATGAATTTTGGAAAGGAGAAAATATTGGCATAAACCTGATATCTTGCTGATCAGGCAAAGATACCAATAAGTAACCTTTTCTACTAGTAGATGGATGAATCCCCCACCGGTCATTACCCTGGCCACATAAGGACCTTGTGCTGGACCGCCACCCGGCCTCTTACGCGTTGATGGACTGCCACCCAGCCACTTACACTTTGATAGACCGTACCCCGGCCTGTCGCTTATGCCGACTCAATTAGATGGACTTACTTCCCGAACGTTGGGCAAGTAATCAAATTGTTTTCTCAAAACAGCAACCACGTTGCGAATGTAAAATACACCACAGAGCCGGATCCCCCAGGTTTTGAGCGAGTATTTAAATCCCCTTCGAAAGGAGGATCTTAAATATAAAAGAATGAGTTTTGGGATCCGCCCCAACTTTTAGAAATCATTTTGAAGACTCGAAAATATTTTTAAGAATGTTTGGAGTACTGCTGATTTATTAAAGTAAATCAGTCCCAATATATTAGAAATATCTGAATATTATTATTTAAATAATATTCTCATAAAGATAATCCTTATAAAAATAATCGAAGTAGAAGTGTTAAAACTCATACTTGAAATGAATATTTAATAACCAAAGATATACTTATACGAAAGTACTATCTTTATTTGAATAATCAAAAGTAAGTTTGATTATCGAAACATTATTCTTTAACAAAATAAAGAATATTATTTAATAAAAATAAGCGGAGTCATAAGCCCTCGAATGAATATTCAAAATAATATTCATTAATAAAATAAAGGGAGTCATAAGCCCTCGAATGAATATTCAAAATAATATTCATTAATAAAATAAACGGAGTCATAAGCCCTCGAATGAATATTCAAAATAATATTCATTAATAAAATAAACGGAGTCATAAGCCCTTGAATGAATATTCAAACTAATATTCATTAAATAAATAAAATAAGGTTATCGAATAAACCTTATTCGATTAATAGTTTTGAAAACTATATCAATATATATATATATATATATATATATATATATATTATACTCGGGAACATCGACTCCCGGTTTTAGAAAATGTTCACCTTTGGGTCCCCTATACTAAGGGTATACGCAACTACTGCTTAGCTCTAGCATAGGTATTATGCAACTAATAAGCATTTGAACCAACATATATATATCAGGATTACGAAACAGACATGCATATATACCATATCACATGCTCCAATATATCGCAAGAATTTGCTAATAACAATCATGCATCTATCACAAGATAATGCATATACACATATACATCACAATAACAGTATAACGGGTAGAAAACTTGCCTGAGTGCTCCCGGATAGACTTAAGCTTAGAGTGGGTCCGATAACCTATGAACAAAACATAAGTCGGAATTAAACCCCGGTCGCTTAAGAAACTAGACTTTAACCATTTAGAGTCCTAACGTTCGCTTTCGCGCTTAACGATTTACTTAAGTCGCTCGAGTACCCTCGGCTCCACCATTTTTAATAAATTAAACATTAAGGGTTTTAAGGCGATTCTTTCACGAGTACCTTACCAACTGCCTAATCCACTTTACATAATTGTTTCTTACCCCAATTAGTCATTTAAGATCCTTAACCAAGGTTTCAAAGTAAGGCGAGGGGTAATGGTTCGGTCGCGAAACGCCGTTACTTAAAACGGTCGTTTCTCCTAAACCGTACATCGGAATCAAACGAACTACATATCAAAACGAAGCTCGTAACATGAACTATCTAATAATGGCAATGGTCAAAACCTAGCAGTGAGTTCACGGGTCCTAATGTTAAGAACAAAAACAGCCTAAAGTAAATCGGACATTACGACGACAATCTTTACGCGATTATCCAAATTTAAAACACTCCAATTCAACCCACAATCAATCCACAATCACAACCCAATCAAAACTCCATCCATACTACATCATAACAGCCCTAAAAACTCAACATTAACCATTTAAACTTATTCCCCACATGAACTAAAAGCTTTACTTAAGTTCTTTAACTAATTAACAAGATTTACAACTCCAAACACATCACAAAACCAACCAATCTCTAAATACACAATAACCATGCCTCTCATGAACCATACCAAACATACTAACTCTAATTTATACAAAAGTAGGGCTAGGGTATGAGATTATACCTTCCTTGGTGAGTAAAAGTACTAGGGAGCTTGGAATCACCCTTCAAAATCCTTACCAAAGCTATATCTAAACAAAAACACAAGATCAAAATTTCAAGTTCTTGAAAAACACTATTCACCAAGAACTTTGATGAATCGATTACTATGATAATCATGGAATCTTGAGCTTAAACTTATGGCTCATTTAATTTATGAATTATAGGAGCTAAAGAAACAAACCTCTTGAATCATGAAGGTGTGTAGCTTAAGTTTTGAAAAATTTCCCTTGCTTTTCCATGGAAAAGCCGAGAGCTTGATGAAAAAATGGAGTGTTTAGTGTTTTTTTGTGATTTGTTTTGATTTGCCTTGGTTGGTTGACTTTTGTTTTGCTTTAATCATTTTTAACCATGAAAAAAATTTGTGTGGTTATAAATCAACCACACCTCCTTCCCTTATGTCATGCTTATGTCACCTTTTTTATGTCATCTTGTTGGTTTGATGACATCATCATCCCTAACCTCCTTGATTAACTCTTAATTGCTTGCCTAATGACCGCTGATCTGTCATACGGTTCGCATAACTTTCGTTCTCGTTTATCGTTTGAGGGATCATACCCGGGATTTTATTACTTGGGTTCCCTTAACCTTTCTCAATATATTATATTCCTTTTATGATCCTCTCTTATAATCCTTGAATTTAAATCCTTTCAATCATGTTACCTTATACTCAATTCTTTCGGTATCTGGTGGATTCTCGGGAAAAATCAAAAGGTTCAAATTTGGATTCTGACGATCTTTATATACACTTATATACCACATAGAGTACTAATAATATCCCAGAAGATCAATAAAAGAACCCCTACATAGTGTGGCATGAAAAGTTTTCTTATTCAGCATAACACTATTCATAAGGGTTTCAAAAATTCCAAAAATTGGGGTTATTACACTCTTGGATGTAAGGGGCTGGGATATAACGTTTATCCTTATTAGCAACCAAAAGACTTGTCATGTAATCAGTTGCTTCGTCCTTGCATTTTTGCTGCTCATGATTATGTGGTATTGCTAGTCTAGATGGCAACATGAATGCAAACTTATCGTCCTTCAATTGTTTGCACAACTTGCTAACATACCTATAAATATTATTTATCACAATATATGTGTATGCTAATAGATTCTAAAGTGAATTAGGAAGAAAGACTGAGTCTTACTTTACAAACAGTTCCACAATGGGTATGTTTAACCAACTCATTCTCAAAAACTGATTGACATCTTCGAGTGTGATATATATTGGACCATCTCCATTTTCCTCAAAAATGAATGCATCAGATTTTTTAGAAGGGGGCCTCTTTTTGAGTAAGAAACTTAAATCTGCACAGTGATCACTCGAATTTATGTCATCACCAACTACTTGAGGGCTTTGCTTCAGGGGAATCACCGACCCTTTACTTTCAACCTTTGATGACTTTTGAATTGGCGTCATCTCATGGAGTTTTTTCTTTTCCAATATAGGATCCTAATCAAAGACATATTTATTGGGTTATATTTAATGGAAACTTTTCATAATTGAACCAAACAAGATATACATGTCCCAACATCACAAGGTCCTTCGGCCATTGAACAAAGCTACCAGCTGCATTTCCTATTGTCTCGTGTTCGTAACATGGAACAGGAAGTGGAGTAAGTTGGTATTCAGTTATAACATCATCAACTGATACTCTAACATTCTGAGGGGCAATCGGGTTATTATGGATCATCTCTCCTTGATTGGTTGGGAAAAGAGTCCCTCTAGCTGTAACAACTTTTCCTCTTTCTACATGTATTACACATAGCCGACAAAGTGTTGGAACCTGCAATATTCAAAAGAAATTTTCATTAGAAAGAGATTTTTATATCAGGTTCAAGTCATGTCTTTTGAGAGCACAAAATAATTCAGTCGTATAAGTACTATATGTTTGATTCACTGGCCCCTGTGAATCTATACGGTAGAAATTTCACTAATTTTCCAGTTGAGTCAGGATTTCGATTTGAATCAGTGTTGAATTAATATGAAAGAAGAATCACAAGTCCACAATCTTAAGCATGAACAACTTTTTTGACGGGTTCAACCCAACTAATCAAGAGATTTAATAGTCCAAAATTATGTTGACAATACCTTGATAGTTGAGAAATAATCTTCCGGATCCACCGAATGACAACTACTTCGAGCATTATCAACTTTTCGGGCACCAGCATCATTTACAAATTGATCAGCCTCGAGTGACACACCCATCTGCTTCAACTGATTGAAGATGCCTTCCAATTTTGAATTCATCATTTTCTCGCACTATTTCTGAACTTTCTTTCTGATTTCTTCCATAATGGTGGCCAATTCATCTGTCGATACAAGAGCACTATGTCTCCTTGGCCCTGACTTAAATACATCTTTTATTTTCACGCCTCCACCAACGCCTCTAACACGTCCCCCGTGCTCTTTATTCCCAAGTGCACGTGCTAATAAGTCATCATGGCCTTGTGGAGTCCATGAACCTTCTGATGCTTGATTGTGCAACTCATTCTGTAAAATAAATTCATTAGAAACACTTCATTTCACAAGGATACCCCTGCTGATTTTAAAAAGTATAGTGAATTACCATGGTCAGGCACACATCCTTTGTCTTCTTATTTGGAAAGTAATGACCACCCTGTCCATCAGCTCTTGCACATGCTCTAAGCCAATCAAAACCGCGTCCAGTACACTCAGTTGATAGCATTGACAGATTGCTGCAATCAGAATCATTGAGAGAAGCGATGGGGTCATCAATAGACCACTTTGTTCTTTTTGAAGCATATCCACTAGGCCCCAGGTAATGAACATGTTCATTATGTTTCTGACTTTCTTTTGCCTTTTCGCTTATTTCCTGTTTAATAAAGATAAAAAAGTTTCATGTTAGTCAAAATTAGTTAATTCAGATGAATATAAAAAAGATGACAATGATGAAGAAGAATGTGATATTGGTGAAGAATTAGCTACAGTGATGAATTTAATTTACAATAGAAACTTGGACATAATATTCTGTTAGCTAAGTGTCAGCTTTTTATGACGTTGTGTTTATATCTACAGCAGGCTCTGTAGCAATTACATCTTCTAGATTAGTAGGTACCACTTCGTACTTCTCACTCCGCATAGAAGCTTGTAAAATATTCGTAATATCAATAGCATTTTCAGTTATTGCAGGTTCTTTGCGCTGCAGCTGCCACCACATCTAGCTTGAAAAGATTGTACATTTTCAGTCTGTTTTCCCTCAAAACCATGAACCATCGGGAACATTGACAAGTTCACATGGCTTAGGTGTCACTGAAACCACCTCATTTTCCTCATAATCTGAGAAGATGGTATAGTCAGGAGGGGCCATCTCATGTGTCACTGAAACCACCCAACTGTCCTTCAGATCCGTCAAGACAGTAAAATCAGGAGGAGCCATCATTGAACCACCAACATTTCAATCTTATGAATCCAGTTTGAGTATGAAAGGGGAAGAAACAATAGATGATACCACATCCAGTTCAGTTTTATATGTCAGACTTGTCTCAGTGCAGCAAATTCTACTTTCCGAAGCTGTAATTTTGCAATCCCTTGTTTAATTTCATTGTTTTTTATTGGCAATGTGAACTAGTAAACTGCATCATTACAAGACTAGGTAATTACTAGGATTTTTCAGGTGGGTATAGACAAGATTTGTTGGATGAGAACTTCTCTGAGTTGTTTAACAGTTCAACTGATTCTCATTATCAGTAAGCCTTTCTGCCTACTATAATCAATTATTTTTGTCGAATAATGATTGAGATTTATTGAACTCCCTGACCTACCCGATCATTTGTGTAAGTTCTTTATTGTACTGAGATGGATTCCATTCGAAAATTCTGAGTATAGTCTTATAATTTATCAAAAAAAAATTCTGGTTTGCAAAATCTAGATGTGTTATACTTCTTTATAATTTATAATTTATCAGACATGCCTACTTTCAGGAATTGACATTGAATTAACTTAAACTCTGCAATCTCACGTCTCTGTTTGAATGTTTTCCACGTGTCCTCGGTAATGAAGCTGTATTTTTCACATGGATCCTTGCCTTCTCGAAAATAATTCTTAGTCAGCTTTCCCTTGAAATCTCTCCACTGCTTTCTTGCTCTTTCTAACACGTTCTTTTTCCGTGAATCATCCAATTTCCACCGGGTCTGAACATAATGAGTAAGTTATAAATTACTAATAGTGAAATATTAGCAAGCAGCCAAAGAATGTTAAATATAGTTGAAGTCAAATGCCTTATTGTCTTATTGTACCTTAATATCTTCCCATATTGCATCTTTCAAGCCTTGATTTACAAGGTCCCAACTCTCGATATTTATATCAACTTGGAATTGAACCACTGATCCTACATAAGTCCTAAAATCTTTAAGCATATCCCCAATTGGCTCACCATATTCATTGAAAGAAATGGTACAATCCAAATTCTGTTTTGCGATCCTTCTTTTCAAGTTTTTGCACAACGTTGGACCTCTGCTTCTTTTCTTGACTAATTATTTAGAACTTTGCTCCCGTCTTGCTCTCTGTCTTCCTCTCTGTTTTGCTCCCTCCTATCTTCATCTTGATCCATTAATCTTATACCTGTAACATAATAGGTTAGGAAATGTAAGAGCTATTACATATGGTACATATGATACATTAAGTTATTGCACCTGTAAGATCAAATATCATGTATAGCTGGGATTATTGCAACAGTGTCTATGGAGCTGATAATTGATACCATTTGTTGCAGAAACCTATGAAAGTTGAACAATTTAAAGTAATTACTCGTATGTGAAAGACTGAAAGTTTTCTAACTCATTACTAGATCTGGTCCAGAAAACTTCATTACTACTGAATCATTTCAATTTTGGATATTAATACTGTACTCATTACTAGATCTGGTCCAGAAAACTTCATTACTAGATTTTCGAAAATAAAATTTTGAAATATCTAAAAGATAAGTAAAAATCAGTGGAGTATTGTGAATACATAGATGAAACTTGCACTTACTATTTAAAGGACAAGTTGAATACTCAACCGTAGTTTGTGAGGAGCCATACACAAGTCATAAGAATAAAGCACACAGACTCCTACTGCAATCCTTTAAAATTGCAAAATGTATTATAATTCATTATTCCATACATTTCAAACCAAGCCTTTTTTTTTGCTTCATGTATCTACCATCTATAATTTGATCCTGGCTATTATAAGTAATTATGCAATAGTATTTTTATTTATCAAGTATAGTGATTCCACATTTTACTTTACCACATTATTAATAGTAAATGTCTTAAATATAATAACTATATTTTTCAATCTATGAGCAAATCTTTAGTTTTTTGACAGTTTTGCAGATCAAGGTTTGATATGCCATGTACAATCAAGGGACGCTGTTACAAAGTACTTCTGAGATGGATGGACTGTGACAGCTCGCACCTGTTGATGATTACGTAAATGATACTAATTTGATAGTATCAAATTATTACATTTCTAAATGATAATACAAACACATTACTTGTAATAGACTAAAAATAACTACTATAATGCTTATCTAGATAATCAACTATGTAACATTTATAGTGCATGACAGTGCAAAATAGAATAGGCAATTTTGAGCACTAATCTACCAACTAATGACATTTTGAACTCTACCTACTCGTGACAGTTTAATGACACCAATAAATGAAGTATGACTTACCTCTGCAGTGTGATGGTCTACTATATCTTTGCACTTATAGCTCCCTTTTCTCAGACCTTTTCCACACACGAACAGTCTGCAAAAGAATCACCAGCTTATGCTCTAATCCAATATTAAAATACCAAGTCCAACTGTGCACATGGACAAAATGAGAACCAGTTCATCACTAAAACCAGTCCAGGCACATTATAAGGAAATTCTAATTACGTCGTATTACAAGCCCAAGTTAAAAATTACTACAAAGTTTATATAATTAAGAAGGGAAGAACAGGAAAGAAAAAAGAATTAACAACCTATTAGTATTTATTAGAACCAGAAAACTATGGCCATGTTATCAAAATTTAAATAAATTCAAGCCATGTACTGAAGCACAAAAAAGAACGGAGCTTACATTATCACCGGATCGGTAACTACCAGTTCACCTTTGTTTACAAATTTAACACTAGTGACCTGGAAAAGAAAAAAATATTTCTGATTATAAGTAGAACTACAAGTTCACACATAAGTAAAATATATAGCAATCGAGTTTCTAGTACATCAGTGTCTTCATCTGGCAATAGTATCCGATTAACAAACTTTTGTATGGTATAATCTTCACATTAAGTAAAAGTGAGTCTAGAAAGGAATATCAGCTTCTGTTCTCCAGGCAATATTTTTTCAGGACTTGCAGGTTGGAAATGTTGAACTTAACGTTTTAAAGTAGAATTACTTAAAAAAAATCAACACTTCTGCATACACTTTGTGTCCACTAAATGAATAAATTGAAGATGAATTTGTCAGAGTTCTTCTGTTTTTCTGTTCTTAATTATAGGGTAGAAAATTACCTTCATTGGCATGAAGGTATTTCAAATCATTATTGATGATCAATCCATACCCCTTCGTCATGGTCATTGCGTGCATAACTTATATCCGTACTATCTTCTATAGATGTGGTTTGTAGGCCAATCGAGAAAGGGGGGTTCACGTCAAATTGATTATACTCTTCCTCATCTTCGACATTATCAACTCCAATAATACGTCGCTTACCTTGAAGAACAATTGACCACCTCACATCAGCCGGGTCTCAAATATAAAAAACTTATTTGACCTGTGTTGCAAGTATAAATGGATCGTCCTCATGACCAAACCGATTGAAGTCAACCAAAGTGAAACATGACTCATCCACTCGAACACCACGACGGATATCAAACCATTTACATTTAAATAGTGCAACTTTGAAATCTTTGTAATCAATCTCCCAGATTTCCTCAATCACCCCATAATAAGACTTCTTTACATCTCGTGATGCAATGGAATTGCCTCTTTCAAATTCTGTTGAAAAAGCTTCTACAGATATTCCACTATTTTGCACGGTGCTCTTATTATCTTGATGTTGTGTGTAGAAACTGTACCCATTTACATCATATCCTTGGAAAGAACTCAGTGGCATGTTTGGGCCATAAGCTAACCACTTCAGAGTATTGGAAACTGTTGAAGGATTTTTTGAATATTGAGACATCACTCGATCTTTAAACCATTTCATAAAAGATCGATTATGTTCATTTGTAACCCACTTGCCACCCTTAGAGGGATTCTTTCGTCGAATCTTCAGTATGTGCTCTTGTAAGTAAGGATTAACTTTTGTCATGTGTTGTAGAACAAAGAGATGGGCTCTATCAAGCATTTCAGCACCGGGAGTGATCATTTTATGTCCTACTGTACCCTGACCGTCAAGTCTACCTTCTGACGAGATCTTGGAATTCCAACTGGATCGGTAGATGCTAGATAGTCCGTGTAAAATTCAATAGTCTCTTCAACCGAATACCCTTCAACTATGCTTGCTTCAGGATGACGCCGATTTCTCACATATGCTTTTAAAATGCACAGAAACCTCTCGAAAGGATACATTTGACGCACATACAAAGGACCACAAATTTTTATCTCTCTCACAAGATGAGTCACTAAATGCACCATAATGTCGAAGAATGAATGTAGGAAATACATTTCAAATTCACAAAGTGTGACTATAATATCAGCTTGCAATTTATCCAAAGTCAAGGGATCGATGACCTTGCTACATATAGCATTAAAGAAGAAGCACAATTTCGTGATAACCACTCTCACGTGCCTCGGCAATATGCCTCGAATTGCAACCGGTAGAAGATGTTGCATTAGCACGTGACAATCATGTGACTTCAAACCTAGAAGCTTCAAATCTTTCATTGAGACGAGGTTTTTTAGATTTGAGGAATATCCAGATGGAACTTTGACACTTGATAAACACTCACAAAAGCTTATTTTCTCTTTCAAGGACAAAGTGTAACAAGCGGGAGGTAGATACGCACGTTTACCAGATTGTTGTGGTGCTAACTCAGCTCGTACACCCAGCTCTTGCAAGTCTAGCCTGGCTTTCATCCCATCCTTCGTCTTACCAGGTATATTCAATAGTGTCCCAATAATGCTTTCACAAACATTTTTTTCAATATGCATAAAGTCAAGGCAATGTCTCACTTGCAAGTGTTCCAATATGGTAGATCCCAAAATATAGATCTTTTCTTCCAAATACTATTCAGAGTTGGCTTTTTATACAGCTTCCCAAGAACAACATCAATGTCTTTAACTCGTTCAAAGACCTCCTTCCCGGTTAAAGGAAAACGAGCCACTCGAGTCTCGATAGTCCCATCAAAATCATTTTTCCTCTTACGATAAGGGTGAGTAAGTGGAAGAAACGTGCGATGACCCATATATACATTTTTTTTTGCAGTTCTTCAGACGAAGATCAATCGTAGCATCTTCACAAATCGGACATGCTTTAGCTCCTTTAATCGTGTAACCTGAGAGGTTACCATAGCCGGGAAAGTCACTTATAGTGCAGAAGATCATGGCACGCAAATTGAAATATGTCTGACTGTATGCATCATACATCTTCTCACCTTGATCCCATAATAACTTTAAATCCTCAATAAGTGGCTGAAGATAAACATCTATATTATTTCCAGAATCTTTAGGACCAGGGATTAACAATGTCAACATGATATACTTACGCTTCATGCATAGCCAAGGAGGCAAGTTATATATCGTTAGAAGAACCGGCCAAGTGCTATGTGTAGAGCTTAGAGTGTGATACGGATTCATGTCGTCTGCACAAAGCCCTAGTCATAGATTTCTAACTTCTCCTCCAAATTCTGGGAATTTACCATCAATGGTTCTCCATTGCGGAGAGTCAACCGGGTGTCGGAGCATTCCATCTGATTTTTTCCCTTCCACGTGCCACCTTACAAGCTTTGCATCATTGAAATTTGCAAAGAGACGTCTGAATCGTTCCACTATGGGTAAGTAGCGTAACACCTTGACAGGAGGCCTCTTGTCATTAATAGAAGAATTATTTCCATCCCGCTTATATCGGGAGGCTCCACACTTTGGACATGTGTGTAAATGTTCATGCTCCTTGCGAAAGAGCACACAATCATTTGGACAAGCATGTATCTTCTTTACATTCATACCCATTGGACACAATATCTTCTTCGCCTCGTATGTGGAAGTGGGAAGCTCATTTTTTGCAGGAAGCATTTCTGCTAAAAGTTTGAGCATTTCAGTGAAACTCTTGTCACTCCAACCATTTTTTACTTTGAGTTTACACAACTTCAAGGTTGTTGATAACCTAGTAAATTGAACATTGCACCCATGATAGAGAGGTTTTTTAGAATCATCAACCAAGTTCTCCAGAACTTCTGGTTGGTGCACTAGGATTTCTTCAACATCTTGGATCATCTCTTCAACCCTATCATTTTCAACATCATCTTCTTCATTACGAGGCATACTGGCTCCATAACTTTCATAAATTTTGCTAGAAGTCTCAGTCTTGCTAGTGTGTATTCCCTCCCCATGCCAAATCCACTTAGTATAATCTTCCATGAAACCACGGCAAAATAAATGCTCACGAACAGTGTCAATATTAGGATACTTTTTCAGATTATAACAATCACGATATGGACATGTGATCCTGCCTTCTTTTCCATGTTCGATCTGTTTCTTCTTTAGATTTTCTACCGCACATGCAATGAACTCATTAACACCATTAACATAGGCATGCGAGACCCATGGTTTTTTATACATCCATGTGAGACGATCCATGTTCTCTTTCTATCAAAAATGAATGGAAGAAGTTCAGATTATATTAAATTAATTTTATAGCAGATTTTATATTAATATTTTATGCAGGGATTTAGGGGGAGCTGTTAATTCTCCTAAATAGGTTATAATCATAAAAAATGGGGAGATTGATACTCCTTTCATTTTGATGAGCACAAACAGCAAGAACAACAAGCTATTTGCTTCATATTTCTATATAAAATAGCATGCTGGTTTCTATTATGTTAACAATTACAGGACAAAGTAGCGTGCTGATTGCAATGTTTCAGATTCATTTTAGCGTGCTGATTGTACCTGACCGATGCAGCCTGGCAAGAAAACTAATATGTAGAACTTAACAGAAATCACCCATTTACAAGCATATATAATAAACCTATCTAGTTTCAGAAGAGAAAACAAAGCGCTCCTGCAAACCATACCTGAACAAGGATATACCAGCCAGTTAAAATTTCCAAAGCCTTGAGAGATGAATTATTGGGACCTACAAGATGTTGTCTTCTTTTAACAAAGTGCTCCTGCAAACCATAACAGAGTTTGAGAACCAATTTGCAGAATTTTAAAGCTGTCATTCACAAAGAGCTACACATTCTTACAAGTTTAATATCAAACTTTATGAACCAATGACAATGTAGCGCTCTCTAAATAAAAATTTACAGTAAATCTCTCTAAAAAGGCAAGCTTTGAAATTAAAAACCCAGATTAGAAAGTACAAAACTAACAGTCAAAAGCATACACTCCGTAGAAGTATAGTTTTGGAAAGTCAAAAGTAAAACAAGTCATTTGCTAGCATTTGAGGTTGCACACCTTGAACAACAAAGTTTAGCTCCTTGAACAGTAGAACAAGGTTTAATTTCATATTTGCGTAAAGACAGCTATTAGATTACTTTCTATTCCAAATCCAACGATATATTGTACTAGGTTTTGTCTATGATTAACACTGTCAGAAAATCTACATAGCAATTCAGAAAGAGTGTGCAGGTCAATTACAAAGTGTAATACTTTATACGGCTAGTTATTATGTCAAATTAAGTTGCACAAAAGAAGTCACATATCTTTACTTTGAAGCATAATCATATTAATCTGATTCTGTTTTTGTTCACAACCCATGATAATGTTTATCTTACACTGTTCATAAGTTTATTTGTCGGTTAATCAGTGAAGCTTATCATTAATAACTGGATTCCTTGGATAAGATAAATTTCTCAAAATTTTGTCAAAACTTCCTAATTTCTCAGTACTGCTTTTCAGGTATCCACTTGTTCTGATAGCAATGTACAACGTGCTGGATCTAGTTGGTAGATATGTTCCTCTGATAGAATTTATCAAGTTGGAATCTCGAAAAGGCCTCATGATTGCGATATTATCCTGTTTCTTGCTTATACCTGTATTTTATTTCACTGCGAAATATGGTGATCAGGGGTGGATGATATTACTTGTTTCTTTCTTGGGATTAACCAACGGTTACCTAATTGTGTGTGTCATGACTGTAGCTCCTAAAGGATACAAGGTAAGCCAACCAGACAATTGCTTGAAGTGTAACGAACTTGAGTTTTTTAATTTTACGTACTAGTAACAAAGTGTTCATTTTCAGGGTCCGGAGCAAAATGCATTGGGAAATCTTCTAGTTCTATTCCTTCTGGGCGGTATATTTGCAGGTGCTGCTCTGGACTGGTTGTGGTTAATTGGCAGCACGACTCAATTTTAAAGAGATAATCGCAAACAAGCTTGAATGACGAATGTGCTGAAACCAATATGGACAAATTATTGGTCACAAAGCTATAAACAGCTATTGTATATCAGCTACCTAGTGTTTATTTTAACTATTCTCATTTCCTTTGTAAATTAGCAGTTAGAGATTTAGATCGGGAAAGTAAGTGACAAATAAAGATGCTAAAATGTTTTACGTTTCCAAATTGCACAGTAGAAGTTTCTCAACTTTTTTCTTGATGAGTATGTTTGACCTGATCATGATGTAATCTATAAATTAGAGAAAACTCTTACATTCGACCTGTAAAATGAAATGACACAGAGGAAATAGTGAAGCAGCAGCAGCAGCCGTTAGACTCAGCAACTACAATGAATTTCAAGTGTTCAAACATTAATTGAAGGATGAGCACAAATATTTACATTACGTTATTGAGAATAAACAAACAAAGCAGGTAATTAACGGTTGCGCACATAGCTTGATTTTCACATTCTACACAAGCAAACTGAATTTCTATAATATCAAGTCAATTCTTTATGTTTCAATTACAATGAAGTCAACGAACACATCTTCGGAAAAAACACGAAATGATCAGAGTCACTTTGTAAATACAACTTATCTGAATCTAAAATCAACTGATACAATCAATCAATCAAATTATAATAAATTGAAACTCAAGAACATTAACATAAAGTAAATGATGTATGCTGGATAAATTCAATCGAAACAAAGCAGATTCTGAAATTTACATATTCATATACACGTGTGTGTGTGTATATATATGTATGTATATATATAGCAAACAGAAACTGTGAAAGCAAGTTGGTGGATTACCTTTGTGAAGATGCTTAAGCAGCACCCTCTTCGATTTGTTAAGCAGCAGCAACCAAAACCCCCCAATCGATTCCCCTTTCTCAGAGCCAACAATCGAACCCTAGAAATCGAAGAAAAATTTTAGTAGCAGGAGATGAAAGGTTTAAAGTGGAATAGTAGCAGGAGATGAAAATTTTAGTCACCCGCGTATGTTAACCCGCGTTTGTTTTTAATCTTTCTATTTAAATTATTTCTTCTTACGTCGATCAAAAAGAAAACCGACACTGTATATTATCTTAATAGCATCGGCTAAAAAAAAGACCGACACAATAGCAACACCAACAGCGTCGGTCGTTTGACCAACCAACACAGAAGACCAAACTAGCGACGGCATTCAACTTGACCGACGTTATTATAACTCTGCAGCATCGGTTAATTGAAACGACCGACGCCTTTAGCTTTGAAAAATAGAAAAATGCGTTGGTTCTCTATTTAACCGACGTATTAGGCAGTAAAGAGTGTCGGTTCTCTATTCAACCGACACTATAGGTGCGACTCCTAAAGTGTCTTCTGTACTAGTGTTAACAGATTGTGTTTGAGACCATCCAATAAGGCAACCTCCTCAATGATGACATTGTCCTTTGAAATCAATCCATATCCCACAGTATGACCCTTGCTGTCATCTCCAAAAGTGATACTTGGGCCAGCTCTCTCCTTAAACTCTGTGAGCAGGGTAGAATCACCAGTCATGTGTCTTGAACAACCACTATCCAAGTACCAAAGATTATTTATGTTTCCTGTACACATCAAAATCAAATCAAGTTGATTTTGGTACCCAAGTTTCCTTGGGTCCTGCCTTGTTAGCTTTCTTTTTCTGTTTCTTAGGTCTTATCTCATTTGACTTAGGAATTTCAGATTTGTCCTTAGTCATTTGGATTGGACCTTTGAAACCATTCATTGTAACAGAATTATCATGCATATTATGACTAACAGGAAATGACATGCTTGGTGTAAACATATTATTCCAGTAAGGCATGCTAAATGGCATTTGTGGCATACTATATGCAACATAATAAGGATTAGGTGCAAATGGCATATTAGTAAACTGTGCATTCATGTTCTGTGTAGGCATAACATTAACAGGCATGGGAGGCATGGCATTCATGTTAGGAAATTGAGACTGAACAGACATGGGAGTAGGCATGGAAGATTTGCAATTAACAGATAAATGATTTACACTACCATACTTGACACGGATTTTTCTAGGAGCATATTTATCAGGTATGTAGTTATTGTGTTTGTTAATCCCTACTTTACCATTCCTATTGTTTTTCCTTTTGGTCTCTGTTTTTACCTCAATTTTCTCAAGTATGTCACTTAACTGTTTGACAGTCATGTGACCAACATTAGCCTTTTTCCCTTTCTTAACTTGACTTGACTCTCCTGAAACAAAGTTCTTGGAAACAGACCCATACTTCTCATTCAGCTTGATTAGTTTGGCTTTGCTAATGGGCTTGCTCACAGCCGACGGATGAGGATTTTCATCATTCGACGGATAACACTTTTTGTTATCCGACGGATAGTCCTCATCATCCGTCGAGTCTACATCTGTTAGCAGTCCATCTACCAAATTAGGTTCTAGTTTTTCTTTATTCTTTTTCCAGGCTTCATCACAAAAAGACTCAATTCCTTGAACTTTGCTGATTTGAGCATGGACATCCTTGGATGTTTTCCATGCTTTAATCACCTCTTGTTCACACTCGAGCTGCTTCTTTAAAATCTCTTCCTTTTTCAAGGACTCAGTTAATTCCTCCTTGGCAATCTTACACTCAATTCTTAATTTTTCAAAATCAATCAAATGAGACTCAAGCACATTATTCCTCTCACTTAAAAACAAATTATTTTCTTTAATTTTAGCATTTTCTTTAGTAAGAGACTTAAGTGTAACACGCAAATGATATAATTCTGTAGATATGTCATTTATGGCATCATTACACTCAGCTTTAGATAAATGTGCAAGTTTGTAGTAATTACCTGATTGCTTGAGGAACTTATCTCTGTCTCATCAGACTTGGCCATTAGGGCTAGATTGACATAGCTGACATCTTCATCTTTATCCAGAACATATGCTGCCCAGTCATTTTCTTGTGTAATAAAAGCCCTTTCCTTTTGTTTGAGTAGATCAAAGTATTTTTGCTTATAATCCACAGAATCAAATTTTTCTTACTGGAATCTGACTTTCTACACACATTGGCAAAATGCCCTGCCAAGCCATATTTGAAACATTTGAATTTTGACTTATCCACCATGTTTCTATTTGGCTTGGCTGCTCCAAATTCTTCTTGAACTTGAGCTTGGCAAATCTCCTGGAAAGAAATGCTAGGTGCTCATCAATGTCCTCCATGTCATCTTGGCTCAATGAATCTTCACTTTCTACTGCAAGCCCCTTGCCCTTGTTCTCACAGACCTTAGAAGTTGATTCAACAACTTCCATCTTCACTTCCTTCTCCTTTTCCAACTCAGCAACTAGTGCAATGGATCCTCCTTTCTTCTTTCCTCTCTCCATCCTTTCATCCTTCTCTATTTGAAGCTCATAGGTTTTCATGATGCCATATAGTCTCTCCAAAGAAAACTCCTTATAATCTTGTGAGTTTCTTAATGAGACTGTCATTGGTTTCCATTCCTTTGGAGGAGATCTAAGGAATTTCAGATTAGAGTCTTTAGTCTGATAGACTCTTCCATGCAACTTAAGAGCATTTAGTAGTTTTTGAAACCTACTAAAAATGTCAGTGAGAGACTCACTTTCCTCATTTTGAAAATGCTCATATTGCTGAATCAAGAGCTGCATCTTATTTTCTCTAACTTGCTCAGTGCCATCACAGATTATCTGTATAGTATCCCAGACTTCCTTGGCAGTTTTGCAGTTGATAATGTTGTCAAACATGTCTGCATCAACTCCATTAAACAGAATATCCATGGCCTTTTTATCCTTCCTGACTTGTTCAATGTCAGGATCAGACCATTCATGCCTTGGCTTGGGAACTGATGGCTCGTTTCCTGTTGCAGCTCTCATTGGAACATGAGGGCCCTTTTCTATGCAGTCCATATAGGCCTCATCTTGAGAAAGCATATGAAGATGCATCTTTACCTTCCAATGATGGTAATTATCTTTATCTAGAAAAGGAATCTTGACTCCAACATCCTTCTTGTTCATCTTGCTGAATTGTTTTGATCTTTAAACTCTTTGTAGATTAAGAGCTTGCTCTGATACCAATTGTTAGTCCCTTAACAATATAGCAAGAATTACAGAAGGGGGGTTGAATGGAATTCTTGAACCTTTTTCTTAAAATAAAAAAATGTTCAAACTCGAATACAAATATAAGTGTTTTGATTAGCACAATGTGGAATAAAAATTTAAGTGAATCAAAATATAAGTAATTAAAAACAAGAGTCTTTAAAAACTTTCTGGTGGATTTAAACAATTTCACCAGAGATATATATTATATCGAGAGAACTCTGTGTGCAAGAATGCTCACAACTGCTTACAAATTTGAACTACTGAGAATACAGAGAAATACTAATAATTCTGCTTACAAATGTTTCTCACTTTTTGTATCTCAGATCTGCGTTTCTATTTGCTTCTTCTTGGTTTATATATTACCAAGATTATAAAGTCAAAAGATAGAATCATTATAAAAACTATCAGTTTTTATGCTTTGCTACTTTGTTCTCTATTACCCAGTTAATAGGCTTCCTCATTCCATTTGCATACATCCCGACGCATGTGACCAGTTGTCACTGTCAACTGATGTTTGAATTCTTTATTCGTTGGTTTCATGATCATACGTCGGATTCTTGATCATCCGTCGGGTTGTTGATCATCCGTCGGGTGCTTTGTAGTTTATCCGTCGGGTAGCAATCAGGCACTTGACTTCATTTCACTTATGCAGAATTACAAGACATCATCTATGTACAATTAATCAACCTATTCTGCATATCTAGTTAAAGTCCACATGACTTATATGCTACTACAGACTCTATACAAAGGTGTATGCAGAAATGTGCTACAGACTTATTATTACATAAGCTACTCACTCGATGGATAATAAATCATTATCCGTCGGGACTATAATGAGTTATCCGTCGGGACTATAATTCTTATCCGTCGAGTGCTACATTATTTCACTAAGTAAAATCTACTTAGGTGTTTTACAAATTTAACTATATCGTTGTTCTTTGTATTTTTGTAATATTCATAATTTTTGAGAATTTTTAGCATTTATTTTGTATTTATTGGATATTTAAAAATTCATAATTAATACCCAAAAATTATAAAAATTGGGGCCAAATATTTTTATTAGGAGTGTAATTAGTCCCTTAATTTTATTTAGGGGTATTATTTTCCATTGTATAAATAGTTGAATTAATATTAATTTTTAGTTAATTACTTATTAAAAATAAGTTTAATTACATTAAAAGTGTGGGTGACCTTTGTGTTCTTGGAGGAGGGAGAAGATCAATTCTTTATTTTTGGAGATTTACTAATCCACTGAAAAAGCTCGAGTAACCGATACAATCCTTGTGAAGAGACGAATCTATTGATACTAATATCAACAACTGAGGTTCGTTTAATCTCAAAATCGATTTTTATGTTCTTGGCATGAATTTTGGTTTTTGATTCTGAAGAATCGTTTGATTATTTGGTTGATTCAGTTAGTTTTGTTGTAGTCTTAGGAGTGATTGGGTATTTTTATTTCGATTTTATAACCCCTAAATCGATGTGCCGAGTTCTTGAGTTTTAGTGTTTTTGATTTTGTTTTCTTTAGTTTTTTTTTATGTTTTTGATTGATATGAACTGTTGGGAATGATTGTAGAAGTCTCTAGCTTTGTTTTGGCATAAAAATCAGGTTGTTTGGTTGCGAAATCGACTTCGTCGGACCCGGGTTGAAGGTCGCCGGTTTTTGCTTGGGTTTAGCCGGAGAAGACGACGGGGTTACCGTCGGTGGTCATAGGACAGGTGGGTGTGATGAATGAGTTACTGGGAACGTGTTAGCAACAAAAACGGTGTATAATCGCTATATTTTGGCTACGATTAAGCCTCGCCTGAGTTGTCGCCGTCGGTGCCGGGTTTAGGCAGCCGGCCGGCGTGTTCGTCTTCAATCCGGAATCGACCCGGTTTCGACCCGGTGTACAACCCAGGTTTGATCCTAAAAACCCCTAATCTGAATTTCAGTTTATGTTTCTGATTATTTAAATTATTTACTTTTATTTTATAAAATCAAAAATCAGTTTTAAATTCTGAAAAAAATATTATCAATAATTTCTAAATTATTTTCTTAATTTAAAAATTTGAAAAATATTATTTATTTAATTATTTAACTATTTACTTAATTATTTATTTATTATTTAATTAAGTAATTAATTAATAAATAGGATTAAAAATAATCGAATAATATGATTAATAACTCGATAATTAGTTGAATAATACGAGTAACTCGTATCTATACGAGTAAGTGAACGATAAGTTGGATTATTATTATTATTATTATTCGAGCGATAGTTATTTATTCAAAGAGTATCGTGATATTATTCGTATCGAATAATTAAATACCGATGACTGATCTAATCGTATAAGTTGTACAAATTTATAATTAATAATAGTAATAATTCAATAACTATTCGAGGAATGCGAGTAGCTCGTATGTATACGAGTCGTTGATCGATAAGTGGAACAGTATTCGTATAATAATTATTTATTCGATGAATATCTTAATAGTTAGTTGTATTGCTTATTTATTTGTAAATAATCGATCTAATCGAGTAAGTGATAATAATTTGCAAATAATTATAATAAATTGTAATTAATCCTAATAATTAAGGATTATTTATTTTAAATTACAATAATTATTAAATAATTATTTAATAATATAAGTAAGGATTATTTAATTATAATTAATTATTTATAATTAATTATTAATTAATTAAATCTTGTTTAATTCATAATAATTAAACCGTTAGTCCGATTTGAGTGAAACGAAGACCCTTAGACTCAGAAAATTGAAACGAATTCAATAGAAATATTAGTAAGTCATAATTTCTTCCAAAAGAGAGTTGTCTTGTGATAGTTAATTGTTTATAGGCCCTAATATGGGTAGAATCGAGTCAAATAAATCCCGAAAAATTATAAATAAATTCTAATAGGGTTAGTTAATACAGGTATGAGTCTTGTTAGTCCCTTAACAATATAGAAAGAATTACAGAAGGGGGGTTGAATGGAATTCTTGAACCTTTTTCTTAAAATAAAAATATTCAAACTCGAATACAAATATAAGTGTTTTGATTAGCACAATGCGGAATAAAAGACTTAAGTGAATCAAACATAAGTAATTAAAAACAAGAGTCTTTAAAAACTTTCGGGTGGATTTAAAGAATTCCACCAGAGATATATATTATATCGAGAGAACTCTGTGTGCAAGAATGCTCACAACTGCTTACAAATTTGAACTACTGAGACTATAGAGAAATGCTAATGATTCTACTTACAAAGATTTCTCACCTTTTTGTATCTCAGATCTTAGTTTCTATTTGCTACTTCTTGGTTTATATATTACCAATATTACAAAGTCAAAAGATAGAATCATTATAAAAACTATCAGTTTTTATCCTTTGTTACTTTGTTCTCTATTACCCAGTTAATAGGCTTCCTCATTCCGTTTGCATACATCTCGATGGGTGTGACCAGTTGTCACTGTCAACTGATATTTGAATTCTTTATCCGTTAGGTTCATGATCATCCGTCGAGTTAATGATCATCCGTTGGATTGTTGATCATCCGTCGGGTGCTTTGTAGATTATCCGTCGGGTAGCAATCAAGCACTTGACTTCATTTCACTTATGCAGAATTACAAGACACCATCTATGTACAATTAATCAACCTATTCTGCATATCTAGTTAAAGTCAACATAACTTATATGCTACAACAGAATCTATACAGAGGTGTATGCAGAAATGTGTTACAGACTCATTATTACATAAGCTACTCACTCGATGGATAATAAATCATTATCCGTCGGGACTATAAAGATTTATCCGTCGGGACTAAAATTCTTATCCGTCGAGTGCTACATTATTTCACTAAGTAAAATCTACTTAGGTGTTTTGTTTGTGAAATCATCAAGTACACAACATATGCACAACAATCTCCCCCAATTTATGTCTACTGGAATTGTAGCCATAAATTAAGAGATACTTGATGATAACAAAACACGCTAAACATACAGCTTTAAAGAAAAGTAGATAATACTGAAAGTGCTTCAATTAATCAAAATGTACAAAGTTTGGCTCACAGTCATTTTCAAGATGCTCCTCTAGCCTGAGCAGATTTTTCTAGTTCCTTGAAGGTCTGGATCTTCTTTCAAGCTTTCTGTTATTTTCATCAATCTGATTTTGGAGCTGCCTGTGGAATTTCAGTTCATCAGATTCTGAGAGATCTAGCTTTCCTTGCATTTCCAAGAGAGTCTCATTGCTAGAGATACTCAATTGGTCTTCTAATCTGAAGAATCTTCTCACACCTTTGTCATCCATGAACTCCATCAGCCAGTAGGGCCTTAGATGCACTCTTCTCCCTGTGTATGGGATGATTAGAGTTTTTGGGAGTGCATCTTTAGCTCTAACACTCCTTAGTTCTTCAATCTTCTTCAATACTAGTCTTCTTGCAGTGACATTGAATCCAAAGTTCTTCTTGAAGGATGAATAAACTTTAATTAGTACAACTTGGCTCTCTTGAAGAATCCTGTGAAGTGGCCACTGAATCTCCCTTCCTCCTTTGTACTTGAACACTAACCTTTGAGGTAGTTAGTTGAATATCGTAATAGTTAGTTGTATTGCTCATTTATTTGTAAATAATCGATCTAATCGAGTAAGTGATAATAATTTGCAAATAATTATAATAAATTGTAATTAATCCTAATAATAAAGGATTAATTATTTTAAATACAATAATTATTAAATAAATATTTAAAAATATAATTAAGGATTATTTAATTATAATTAATTATTTATAATTATTAATTAATTAAATCTTGTTTAATTCATAATAATTAAACCGTTAGTCCGATTTGAGTGAAACGAAGACCCTTAGACTCAGAAAAATGAAACGAAATCAATAAAAATATTTGTAAGTCATTAATTCTTCTGGAAGAGAGTTGTCTTATGATAGTTAATTTTTTATAGGCCCCAATATGGATAGAATCGAGTCAAATAAATCCCGAAAAATTATAAATAAAATCAAATAGGGTTAGTTAATACAGGTATGAGTCTAGTATCTATTCTAAAACTAATTATGATGTTGAAATCAATTATGTGCCTTATGTGCTATGTGTTTTACATGATTATATGAACCTTATGTGCTATATAATTATATACTTATATGCGAGTCAGATAGAAACCTATGGGTAGACAACTAGGATTACATGGTATCAATTCGAGATATGCGTATGAAGTAAAGTATCTAAACGACTATCTTTCTATGATAGATTCAGTATCAACAAAGCAAATCAAGCAGGAGACGGAAGGCGGTGAGTCATACGAGATTAAGTATGCACCAGACAAGTTTTTCCCCTCTTCTAAATTTAGAATAGTGAAATATACCCCACTTTCCATATCAGTTATACTTTGATAATTCTTGTTCATAAACACTGATACACAATTATTGATTCTTGTTTCTATTTCATTTTGATTCTTGATTTCTCCCAATTTATTGAATCCTCTATTCATATTCTAATATTTTTACCCATGTTATACATATACTCTGATATATCCTGATGTTGGGATACATCAAAAGCATTCCGATTGTTCCGGATGCTAAGCTATGGACTAGATGGTTACGATACGGGACGGGTATAACCCGAGCCCTTGATTATGAGGCCATAGTTGCCTGAGTACTCCTTATGTTGGTTGGGTCTATGCAGTTGGGTATAGATCCGCACTGTATCCTGACTGATCAGCAGGTTATAGTCCACAATTAGTTCTTGTTTCCAGTCTTGTTCATTTGGCACTCGCCAGTAATGGCAAATTATTATTCCTTACAGAAACTAATGGTTGTTGAAACCATCAGAATTCGATTCATTTATTTTCTCTCTTTATTCTACATATATTGTTGCAGGCTTATTGAGCAATTTTGGCTCATCCTCTTTTATTGTTATTCCCATTATTTTTCAGTCAAGGTAGAGAATGAAACCCATCAGAACCCGCATAGTCAAGAAGTGAGTCAAGCAGCGGGACCCTCTTATACCAAAAGTGTTCATCCTTATCCCAAAAGAGAGTTTTGAGTTACCAGATCAGGTATAGCAGGACGAGTAGTAGTAATGGTTTGAATAAAAGTAGTTTAGTGTGAAATGTAAATAGAATAAAGTTTTGTAACAAAGAGAGTTCTTGAGACAGATTATTTTTAATCCGGTTTGTAATAAAGTTAGTGTGTCGTTCTTGTTTTCAACTCTTAACCTTAAAAGATCCTGAGTAGTAGTAGTTCGGGGTAATTATTCTATTTTATATTCTGGTTGTGCAAGACTAGTGAGCAGTTAGTATTAGTAATGCCCCAAATCTATACCCCGGATTTGGAGGGTATTACAGTTGGCATCAGATCTTAGGTTTTGACCCTTGAAAACAAGAACATTAGATTTAAGATAAGATAGGAAGATCATATAAGATAGAAGTAAGAATGTTAGGATTGTTTCTTATATGATTAGGAGTTATAAGTCTAGGATTGTGATTTGATTGTTCTTGTATTATTATTATATTAGATGGCTTCTTCGGCATCATCATCCGAGCGTACTGCGTCAGACCCGGTATTGCCTCTAGTATCAGTTCAGGAGTTCCCTCCATTACCACCACTTCCACCACTACCACAGGAACCAAAGCAAGATCAGTTGCCTGCCCCAGAGGTACCAGACTTTGTTGATTATGTCCCTTACTTTGAGCCGGAGACACCTGATTTCCACCATTAGATTTTCTGATGTTTGATATCCCTGATATGGTTGATATTCCCCAGTGGTAGGATTTGGGTCCCCAGGGTCCAGTGGAGCAGCCTCAGTTGCCACAGTTAGAGCCAGAGCCATAGTCACCCATGTATGCACCTCAGAAGTCGCCTGTGTTATTTCCAGCACCGTTGGCTAGTAATGCCCATGTGTCTGGGATATATCAGTTCCCGCATCAGGAGTTTATGGACGAGGTTGTGGATCAGCCAGTACCCTTGCCTTCTCGAGGTTCACACACAGATCTTCGTGAGTCCCACATGGTGTCTTATCAGAGGTTACAGAGTGAGAGGGAGAATTGAGTGAGATGACAGGATCAGTGTAGGGAGATTCTTGGATTGTTTCAGACACAGGAGGATGGACCCGTTCGAGCGCTTAGCCAGACTATATACTGAGAGAGAGAGAGAGAGAGAGAGAGAGAGAGAGAGGCTTCATCAGATTTACAGGGCCGGTTCCAGGAGGTTATTGAGTTGAGACAGCAGAACGTGCACACCGAGGCAGTGTATCGCAGAGCGATGAGACTTACAGAGGCAGTACTAGAGGCATTACAGCAGGAGTTGAGCCGTGTGCCACCCGGATTCTGATCACAGTCTGACAGTAGAGTGTTGTACTTTAAGTATTATATGTAGATAGATACAGTGTAGTATTATATGACTAGTTTGTATGCGTAGCCGCTAGTTTTGACTGATAGTAGCAGCAGGATGACTGATAGGTTGTAGACTTTTTGTATCAAACATTGACACCTGAAGCTGGTGTCCTACCTATATATATATAATGAATATTTTCACGCTTTCTTTATTTTATTTTTCCAGTCATCTAAGCATTTACATTTATTTTACTGTTTTACCATTGCATATTTTAAAATGTTGTTTTATTTACAACCATGTTGTTCCCTTTATTTTTCAATTTTTTTTAATTATTTCAAAATGATTTATTTAAACATCGCACTATTTTTACTCACTTATTTTAGATATTTGATAAATTGTTTTTTCCCATATCAACTATTTTAATGTTGTTTTAATATTATAAAAACTGTTTCTATTCCATATTATCTGTTTAATAAACTGTTATTAAAAGAACAAATTATTTTATTATCAGAAATATGGCACCCAAAAGAAAAGTGAGACCCGACTCGTCTAACGGAAATAACGAGGGTCAGAGCAATAACAATCATATGGATCAGATGTTTCATCTTATGTAACAGCAGATGCTGATGATGCAACAACAGATGCAGCAGCAACAACAACAGTTCCAACAACAAATACTACAACAAGTCGCTCATCCAGAACATCAAGCACCACCAACAGCACATGTAGTTACTTTCAAGCAATTCCAGTCGGTAAAGCCCCCAGAAATTGCCGGTTCTGCAGACCCTACAAAGGAGAGAGCTTGGTTGAAGGAGATAGAAAAGGTTTTCACGTTGGTTAAAGTTGAGGAAGAACAGAAGACGGATTTTGCCAGCTACTTTCTGAAAGGCGAAGCCAATTACTGGTGGGAATCAAAGAAAGCTTTGGAAGGAGAAGGTGTGGTGACCTGGGATAGATTTACTGATCTTTTCCTGGAAAAGTATTTTCCTCGCTACATGAAGAATCAGATGGAGATCAAGTTCCTGGAATTGAAACAAGATAATGTCGGTTGCGGATTATGAAGCCAAGTTCACTGAATTGGCCAGCTTTGTTCCTGAGCAAGTGGATACGGATGAAAAGCGAGCTAAGAGATTTCAGCAGGGATTGAAGCCATGGATTCGTAGCAGGGTAGTAGTATTCGAGCTGACGACTTACACAGCCGTTGTTCAGAAGGCTATGATCATCGAAGGTGAGAGTGAAGCGTCTCAGAATGAGAAAGGAACAGGGAGTTTCCAGAACCGTACAAACACAAGGCTGGGATTTCAAGCACGGGGAAAAGTAAATGTCAGAAGGATAGAGCAGGGCAACCAGAGGACGGGTAACCGACTTTCAGCCCTAATCAGCAGAAACTTATTCAACCTTTTATACCTGATTGCAGAAAATGTTGGAAGAAGCATACTGGGATTTGTAACAAGCCAAACATCATGTGTTTCAAGTGTAAGCAGAAGGGACACTATTCTGGAGAATGTCCGATGGGAAAGACGGAGATCACTTGTTCCAATGCGGAAGGAAAGGACAAATTGCCAAGAATTATAGAGGAGCAGTAATGGCCGCCAGCATTCCAAGGGTTTTAACACTACCTCCTCCACCACCACCACCAAAGAATCAGCCCAGGGCAAGGACTTCAACATGTCAATGAAAGAAGCGGTACAGAGTCTGAATGTGGTTGCAGGTACGCTTCCTGTAAATTCTGTAAATGCTCAAGTATTGATTGATTCAGGAGCTATGAGATCTTTTATTTTTGAAAGTTTTATTTCTAAGATAGATTGTGAGGTTCAGTGGTTAGATGAAGGGCTAGTCATAAAATTAGAAAATGATGATCAGGTACGGTAGATCGAGTATGTCCAGGTTGTGATATTGAGATAGGAAGATGTTATTTCTCAGTTGACTTGATACCTTTCAGGTTAGGAGAATTTGATGTTATTTTAGGAATGGATTGGCTAGCTAGTAATAATGCTCAGATTGATTACGCAAATAAGAAGGTTAAATTACAGACCGAAGGAAATACAACGGTAATATTCAAAAGTGAAAAACAAAAGCAAAGATTCTTAACAATAATGCAGACGAAATAATTGCTATGTCAAGGATGTCAAGTCTATTTAGCCTATGTGTTAGACACCGAAAAAGAAAGCCCGAAGATTGAAGATATTCCTGTAGTTTGTAAATTTCCCGATATTTTTCCAGATGAACTTCCAGGACTACCTCCGGATCGAGAAATCGAGTTCACTATTGATTTGGCACCAGAGACTGAACCAATTTCAAAAGCTCCATATCGAATGGAACCTGTTGAAATGAAAGAATTAGCAAAGCAATTGCAGGATCTTCTCGACAAAAGAATTATAAGGCCGAGTGTATCCCCATGCGGCGCACCAGTATTGTTCATGAAAAAGAAGGACGGTAGCATGCGACTATGTATTGATTATCGTGAGTTGAACAAGTTAACTATCAAGAATAAATATCCTTTGTCTCGCATCAATGACTTATTTGATCAACTGAAAGGAGCGGCGTGATTTTCGAAAATTGACTTACGATCAGGGTATCATCAGTTAAAGATCAAGGCAGAAGATATTCCAAAGACTGCGTTCAGAACGAGATATGGGCACTACGAATTTCTTGTGATGGCATTTGGACTGACTAATGCACCTGTAGTATTTATGGATTTGATGAATCAAGTATTTAAGAAGTATCTGGATAAGTTTATCATTGTATTTATTGATGACATCTTGATTTATTCAAAAACGGAAGAAGGACATGCAGCGCACTTAAGAACGACATTGGAGACATTACGAAAGGAACAGCTCTATGCGAAATTTTTGAAATGTGAATTTTGGTTGAAGGAAGTGCAATTTCTAGGACATATCATCAGTATTAAAGGAATTCAAGTGGATCCAGCGAAGATTGAAGCTATTTTAAACTGGGAGAGACCGAAGACTCCGACAGAAGTCAGAAGTTTCTTGGGATTAGCAGGATACTACAGAAGATTTGTTAAGGATTTTTTAAAGATAGCCACACCATTGACGAAGTTGACACGAAAGAATGAAAAGTTCAAATGGAACGAGAAATGCGAAGAAAGTTTCCAAGAATTGAAGAATCGATTGGTAACCGCACCTGTACTTGTTTTACCTGACGATCAAGGAGATTTTGTCATATACATCGACGCTTCTTATCGAGGTCTTGGATGTGTTTTGATGCAACATGGCAACGTGATCGCATACGCTTTTAGACAGCTAAAGCCGCTTGAACAGAAATATCCGACGCACGATCTCGAACTAGCAGCAATTATGTTTGCACTAAGCTCTGGAGACACTATCTATACGGAGAAAGATGTGAGATTTATACGGACCATAAAAGCTTGAAGTATATTTTCACGCTGAAGGAACTCAATATGTGACAGCGACGTTGGCTGGAATTAATTAAGGATTATGACGTTTCAATCAATTATCATCCAGGCAAGGCTAATGTTGTAGCAGATGCGTTAAGTCGAAAGGAACAATTTAACCTGTTAACATCTTCAGAAGACTTAATCAAGGAATTCATAAACTAGAGATTGAAGTTCGTGTTCCTAAAAGCTTTACTGAAATGATTTATGCTATGACTTTTCAGCCAGAATTGTTGGAGAAGATAAAAAGGTGTCAAGAAGAAGTAATGGATCAGGAAATCGACAATTTAACAGGAGAAGAGATTACCAGCCAGAAGGATGCCAAAGGAATATTTCGACTTGCTTCGAGAATCTGGATACCTAATGTACCGGAATTGAAAGCGGAAATTTTACAAGACGCTCATAGATCAAGATATTCAATTCATCCTGGAAGCACGAAGATGTATAGAGACCTGAAGGAAAACTTTTGGTGGCCAGACATGAATAAAAAAATAGCGGAATGGGTTAGTAAGTGTTATACGTGCCAAAGAGTCAAAGCCGAACATCATTGCCCGAGCGAATTACTACAACCATTAGATATTTCAGAATGGAAATGGGAACACTTAGTTATGGATTTCGTAGTGGGACTTCCAAGAACTAAAGCAAATCACGATGCAATTTGGTTTATCATTGACAGATTAACGAAGTCCGCATATTTCCTTCCGATCGATGAAAGGTTCTCACTAGACAAGTTAGTGCACTTATATCTCAAGGAAATCATAATGTATCATGGAGTACCTGTATCCATAGTATCGAATCGAGATCCCCATTTTAATTCAAGATTTTGGAGACAATTCCAGGAATGTCTTGGAACCAAGTTAAACATGAGCACCGCTTATCATCCACAGATGGACGGGCAAAGTGAAAAGACTATTCAGACCATTGAAGATATGCTACGTGTATGCACGATAGATTTTGAAGGCAATTGGAATGAATATTTGTCGTTAGTGGAATTTTCTTACAACAACAACTATCAAGCAAGTATTGGGATTGTTATGGATTAAAAACTAATATATATAATTGCTGTATTTATTACTAAGGAACGTGAGCTTCGAGGCTCAATTTGACTGCTCTTGTGTTTCGTGACTTAATCTGCCTTAACAAGATGCCTACGTACCTTGCTGATTGCAAAGGATCAAGTCAAAAAACATAGTTCTGATCTGTGGGGTGAGGCCCCTTATATAGATGTGGGAGTCCTTGAATTGGACTTGGTACAGGAGACTTGGTGGTCAAGTCTCTGAATTAGGACGGACTTAGGAGTCCTAGGAAGTAGGAAGCTGATTCCTTAACCTATAAGGTTCCTTGGAGGCTAATCTACAAGGATTTATATCCCCACTAGGACTTATCTTAATAGCTGTTTTTCTCCCTTATTAATTAATTACAAAATTAATAAATAATCAGGGTTTTGGGCCTTCATTGTTCCATTAGGCCTGATCTGGTCCATCAGGCCTGATCAACATGTTAACCTTTCTGGTCTGAATATCATACATCTTCTTATTGGGCCTAGCAGCCCACACCTTGTATAATCAATGTAATATTTAATTACACAATCAGGATTTATTTATCCCTATCATTTGCCCCCCCAACTTTTGGGAAACGGAGGCTAGGTTTCACAAAAGTTAAGTTCATTTGCTCCATTACAAGGTATCGTTTTTGCGTAAAGTGTGGAGCGACCTACACATTTACAACGATTTACTTTTATTCCTTTTATTCAGGAATTATCTTAATTTTCATGAATTTTTCCCTTAATTCTGGGATTTTTCCTTAATTTTTCTGGATTTTTCCCTTAATTCTGGGATTTATCCTTAATTTCTGAAATATTAACATTTTTCAGAAAATATTTTAAGGAATTTCCTTTATTTTCTGTAATTTTCCAGAAATTTTCCTTTTTTTCTTCCACCTTTTTCTTTTTCCTCTTTTTTTTTATACAGATTTCGACCAGGATCCTGGTCGAATTATCCTTCATTCAGCCCTAGTCGAAGGCGTTTCGAGGAGGATGGGTTCGAGCAAGAATCCTGGTCGAATTTTGGCCAGGATTTTCCCTATATTATTTTTTGAATTTTCGAGCAGAAGGTTTTCGAGCAGGAAATTTCTATTTCGGTCAGGATTTTCGGTCAGGATCTCCATTTTTAACCGAATTAACCCCCTTTTGGTTGCCCAGGTCGACAAAAATTCGGGCAGGGTCCATTCGATCAGGATTTTACCCTGCTTCCTGGTCGACAGGGTCAAGAAAAATATCTGAAACTATTCTGGCATTCTGGTCGTGTGAAACAGTCATTTCCCTTTTCGACCAAGAATTTTTGGTCAGGATTCTTTTCTTGACCGAAATAGCTCTCTTTTTCAGCCTTGGTCGAAGGAAATTCGACCTCAATTCATTCGACTAGGATCTTAATGCAAGTCCTGATCGAATTGGGTCAGGCTACTTATTTGTAATTTTTGATCCATCAACTTTCTGGGTTGATGTCTTAACTTTGGGCCTCTCTTGAGCCCATCGTTTCAACTGGGCTTTGGCTCACGGGCCTATTTTAATTTTATTCCAACATATTGGGCCTTAGCCATGGGCCTCTTTACCTGGGCTTTTGTATTTGGGCCCTTAACTTCAATCAGTTGGGCCCTTTTCTGGGCTTATGCTTTGGTTCTGGGCTTCTCTCAATGGGCTTTCTTCTTTTATATTGAATCAGGCTGGGCTTTTTAATCACTTGGGCCCTTAACTGGGCTTGAGTTTTTCTAGAATTGGGCCCTTTTTCTGAGCCCAAATCCTAGGGTCCTCTAGTATTTTTCCAGATTCTTCCAGAATCTTTAAAAACTTAAGTTTTTCTTTTGATTTTTCCTGGAATTTTCTGGACAATTCCAGAACCTTCTTAATTTTGGGCCCAAATGGGCTTTTTAAGGCCCATTATCCCCTCTCCTTGGCTATATAAAGGTGGGATGAGAGTGTGATTCCCTCACACCTCTCATTTCTCCACTCATTCTACAACTTCTCCCCATCCTTTCTCAAGGATTCTAACCTTCTCCTCTCTCAACTTCCCTCCCTTAGTTTTCCAGCCTCTCCTTTCGAGGTTTCAGGCTTTTCCAGCTTTACTAATGGCTGACAAGAATTCCGAGAGGGCGGACAAGATAACCTCGGCTTCAAAATGAGGTAAGGATATTGAGATTCATTCTTCGTATATGTCTTTAATCGATATGATTAACACTAGGGGGGATGAATATCCCTCTACTGCATATCTCGATTCTTTTAATCATTGTAACACTTGGCACAACATTGATTTCGATAAACTAAATGCACGTTATAACATCCTTCCTCCTCTTAGATTAGTTCCAGTTTCTGGTGGTGACCGTACTTGCCACTGGAAACCCGATACTCTTTTTATTTATACAGATGCCCTTAATGTTGGGCTTAGGTTTCCTTTCCATCCCTTCATTCCTCATCTTCTAGCTGATTTACAATTCAATCCATGTCAGCTTCCTCCAAACGCTTGGAGGAACATTTTCTGTTTTATGGTCTGCTGCCTTAGGAATGGTTTTCCCCTTTCTGTAGCTGTTTTTAGGAAGGTCTTTCAGTGCTATAACAGCTCTTCCAGTATTTGTGGTCGGGTCTATGTTAAGTAAAGGCCCAAATGTAAGCATATCTTTAACAGCGCTTCCATTCCCGATAACAACCAAAATTGGAGGAATAGTTTCATCGGGTTACATTGGGAGAATGGCGACTGGGGCACACTCTTCAGATCTTCCTTCGGGAAGGTTAGTGATGGTAGCCTCAAATCCATTCACTTAACTCCTGAGGAAACTATTATTTATAATGAGCTTACTCGGGATGATGGCACTACTACCAGCTGGACTCTCTTAAAGGAGTTCTCCCTCATTCATGTGGGATTATCCTCTGTTTCTCAAAAGGGTATTTTTCTTCCCTTCTCAATTTTATTTCATTTCATGCATTATTAACGCCACTTATTTTGTTTTTTGTCTTGTTTTGCCGCTGCTAAGGAGATCAATGAGGATAATGTACCTCCCGTTGAAGAGACTGCTAGGATGAAAAAAGCTCGCCTTGCAGGCCTGGACACTCGAGGAAAGGCCACGGAGCCTATCTTTTTGAGGAAACACAAGGAGCCCATGGGGGAGGCTTCAACTGAGGGAGCTGAGGGCCACAGTGCTCCTATTACTGCTGCTGCTGCTGCTGCTACAGGCGCCTTCCAGCCTCTCTGGGGATTCCGCCGAGGGGACTCCGTGGTGGGATCCATCAAACATGCTTGGGATTGGTCCTATCATGGCGTGACTCCCAAAGATTTCACTGACGCGGTTGCCACCCCTGACCTAGAGAGGATAAAGCTCATGGGGGCTCAATCTCTGGCTTCGGTATGCCTCCCTCACCTTCTTTTTTCTTACTTGTAGCATTTACTTGCCTTACATTTCATTTATTGTTTCATTTCAGTCCAACCCCTATTTTCAAGGCGCTGTGAGGCAAGCCGAGTCATGGAAGCGGGCTTCTGACAAGGCTGACATTGCCCTCAGGAAGCAGCAGAAGAAGTATGCTGCTCTAGAGAAGAAGTTCAAGCGCAAGGAGGAAGAACTCGGAGAATCTAACGCCGAGCTGGTGGTACTTCGGGCAGAGAAAGATAAAGCTATAGATAACTACCTGGACTCGGAGGAGTTTGCCCAGTCCATGAGGGTTAGGGACGACTCAGTCTTCCCCGGGTTTTTTAGGACTGGTTGGGACACGGCCCTCGGGACCGTGAACGAGGCTTGTCCTGATATTAACCCGGCGGACTATGTCTGCCCTGATGACGAGGCTTTGCTACAGAGGTTTCGTACTCGAGTAGTTATCTCGGATCACGTCCCTCAGGACCCGCTTCTTCCTCCTCCCGAGTCTTCTTCCAGACCTGCTGAGGATGACAGCTCTTCTTCCTCTTCTGAGACGACAGAGATGTCTAGCGAGAGCGGAGGGGATGATGGTATGGATGCCGAGGGCACCTCAGCTCCTTAGAGCTTTTTCAGCCCTGCGTGGCTTGTTTACTTTATCTTATTTCAGAGACTTTATTTATCAAACTCTTGTAATATTTATTTGATCTACTTTATTTATCATATTTTACGCTTGCATTTCACGTATTTGGTCTTCCTTGCTTGTCATCTTGACAAGTGAGAATCGTATTCAATTGTCCTACGCGTAGTAAACCTTCAGGTTTTGTGCATGCCCAGTTCTCGGAACTTCAAAACCATCCATAGTCTCCAGCTTATAGGTTCCTCTACCTTGAACACTTTTGACTTTGTATGGCCCTTCCTAATTCGGGGCAAGCTTCCCTTTCTGTCCTACACCAGAAGCTTCTATCTTCCTCAAGACTAGGTCACCTTGTTTGAAAAACCTTTCTTTAACCCTTAGGTTGTAGTAGAATGAAGCCTTTTTCTGATATTCTAATATCTTTGCATGTGCCTCATCTCGCACTTCATCAATTAAGTCCAGAGCCAACCTTTGTCCTTCCTCATTTTCCTCAGTATTAAAAGCTTGAATCCTGGGAGAGGAATGTGATATCTCCACGGGAATAACTGCTTCTTCCCCATATGCTAACAAGAAGGGAGTTGCTCTAGTCGTGACTCTACAGGTAGTCCTATAGGCCCATAATATTGGAAGTATCTCATCCACCCAATTATTTCTTGATTTTTTTATCCTTTTCTTTAGTCCATCCAGGATTATTCGATTTGCTACCTCCGCTTGCCCATTGGCTTGCGGGTGAGCCACAGAGGTGAACCGTAACTCAATTTCATTTTCTTCACAGTACTTCTTGAATTCCTCATTGTTGAATTGTGTACCGTTGTCGGTGACTAGGATACGGGGAATTCCATATCGGCACATAATATTTTCCCATAGGAATTATGCAACCTACTTAGTTGTGATTTTAGCCAAGGGTTTGGCTTCAATCCACTTAGTAAAATAATCAATGGCTACAATCAGGAACTTCCTTTATCCCGTGGCCATGGGGAAAGGTCCCAGAATATCCATTCCCCACATAGAAAAAGGGATGGGCGAGTTGATAGAGGTCAACATCTCGGGGGGTTGTCTAATAACCGGTGCAAGTTTCTGACAGCGGTCGCATTTTTTCACATATTCTTTGGCATCAGCCATCATATCTGGCCAATAGAAGTCTAAACGGGTTATCTTATAAGCTAAGGCCCTGCCCCCCAAGTGTTGCCCACAAATACCTTCATGTACTTCCTCAAGAGCCAAGCGCGCCTCATCGGGCCTGAGACACCTTAAGTAAGGAACCACGAAAGATCTTTTATACAGAATTCCATCTATCAAAGAGTATCTTAGTGCTCGAACAGCCAATTTTCGTGCTTCAGTAGCATCATTTGGTAACCAGCCAGTTTGAATGTGAGCCTTAATGGGATCAATCCATGACGTCCCTAGGCCTATAGGAGCCACAAGCTTAACATCAATGCTCTGTGTTTTCAAAACGCGATAGTATACACTTCCAAAACTTTCTTCCATCTCAGATGATGCAAATTTTGACAACACATCTTCCTTAGCATTTTCCTCTCTTGAAATGTGCTCAACATGACATTCATCGAATTGGGTCATCACAGCCCTTACTAGGCGGACATACTTAGCCATCGTCTCATCCCTTGCCTCAAACTCTCCCTTCACCTGGGATATGACCAACTTCGAGTCTCCACAGACTTTTAAGTTCTTGACTCTAAGTGTCCCTGCTAAGCCAAGACCAGCTATCAGAGCTTCATATTCTGCCTCATTGTTTGTGGTTGGGAAGTCTAGCTTCATGGCATACTCAATTAAGAACCCATCAGGGCTTTGTAAAACCAAACCTGCTCCACTTGAATTCATTTTTGATGCTCCATGAAAATAGAGAACCAGTATTCTTTTTCCTTATTAACCTTCTCTTTATCCTCCTTATCAACTTCCTTGTCTTGAGGTATGTTATCTTCCTGCCCCCCGACTTCTTGGTTGGGTATGGTACATTCCACCACGAAAGTGCCTGGGCTTATACTTGAGATCGAACTCTCCCAGCTCTATTTCCCACTTGATCAATCTCCCACTTACCTTGGGACTGTGAATGATATTTCTCAGGGGCTGATTCGTTAGCACCTCAATCTGATGAGCCTGAAAGTAAGGACGCAACTTTCTCGAAGCCATTACCAAGGCTAGAGCAAATTTCTCAATAGTTGAATAATTTAACTCAGCACCATGCAGAATTTTGCTGACATAGTATACGGGTTTCTGGACTTTCAGTTCCTCCTTAACCAATACAGTGCTCAAGGCACTCTCTGAAACAGCTAAGTACAAGAATAAAACTTCATTCAAAACTGGCTTGGCCAACAACGGGGCCTACACCATATATTTCTTTAATTCTTCGAAAGCCTTCTGGTTTTCCTCACTCCATACAAAGTCCTTAATGATTTTTAGTGACTTGAAGAATGATAGGCACTTGTCTCCTGACTTGGAGATGAATCGTCCCAATATAGCAACCCTTCCTGTGAGCTTCTGAACATCCTTGATAGTTTTTGGTGGTTCCATGTCCAGGATTGCCTTTATTTTATCGGGGTTAGCCTCGATCCCTCTCTTGGAGACCGTCAATCCCAAAAAATTTCTAGATCCTACTCCGAATGCACACTTTGTAGGATTTAACATCATTTTGTGGTACCTTAGGACCTCAAAATCTTCCCTTAAATGGGCTATATGATCAGTCTTTACTAGACTCTTGACTAACATGTCATCAACATAAACTTCCATAGTCTTGCCAATAAGATCCTTAAAAATTTTATTTACCAAACTTTGATAGGTGGCTCCTGCATTCTTGAGACCAAAAGCCATAACAAGATAACAATAAACACCAAAGTCAGTGATGAATGATACCTTGGGAATGTCATCCTTGTGCATCTTGATCTGATTGTATCCACTAAATCCATCCATGAAGCTCAGCATGTCATGCCCAGCAGTGGCATCTATCAAAGTATCGATCCTTGGTAACGGAAAACAGTCCTTAGGACAGGCATCATTTAGATCAGTGAAGTCCACACACATCCTGCATTTTCCATTAGCCTTCTTCACCATTACAGGGTTTGCTAACCACTCTGGAAATTGAATCTCCTCAATGAAACCAGCCTCCAAAAGCTTCTCCACTTCCCATTTTATAGCTTCTTGCCTTTCTGGAGCAAAACTTCTTTTCTTTTGTTTTACTGTCTTCCGATTTGGGTCCACATTCAGCTTGTGAGTAATCAGTTCCGGGTCTATGCCTGGCATATCAGCTGCTGACCATGCAAAAACATCACTATTTTCTTGTAAAAATTTCACCAACTTCCCTCTAAGGGGCTCCTCGAGCGTTGCTCCAATAAAAGTCACCTTCCCAGGATCTTCGGGGGCCAAAAGAATGGAAACCAAGTCTTCTGCTGGCTTCCCCCTTTTCTCATCATTCTCTCGGATATCCAGATCTTCAATAGGAAGAACCTGCCCCCCAACTCCATCTGCCCTCAAAGAGGCCACATAACAGCTTCTAGCCATTTTTTGATCTCCTCTTTCTTCTCCAATCCCATCTCGAGTCGGAAATTTCATGACTAAATGATAAGAAGAAGGGACTTCCTTGAAGGCATGTATCCCTGTTCTTCCCATGATAGCATTGTAGGTCGAACTAGCCTTCACCACCACAAAGTCCAACACCTGAATTGCTTGCCTTGGTTCATGTCCTATAGTTGTTGGCAACTTGATTATTCCTTCTACGGGGCATTCCACTCCTGCGAATCCATATATCGGCATGTCGGTTGGGGTCAATTGGGAGTCATTATATCCCATCCTTAAAAAGGTGTCATGGAGCAAAATATCCACTGAAGCACCATTATCCACAAGGACCCTCTTGACCGGGCTATTTCCTATTATCGGTGGTATGACCAACGGGTCGTCATGAGGAAATTTCACACCCTCTAGGTCAGAATCATCAAAAGCCAATGTTACTTCTGTCCTGGTCCTCTTCGGGGCTTCTCCAACAATATGCATAACCTCTTTAGTATATGCTTTTCTGGAGTTTCTGGACAATCCAACAGCAGTTGGTCCTCCAAAGATTGTGTTTATCCCAGGCCCTCGAGGTTGCGGCCCTCCATGAATTATGTTTATAACCGGTCCTCTAGGCTGGGGATTCCGCCCCTGATCATCTTGGTCCCTCCTACGATCTTCAAAGTTCTTCCTTCCATTGTTATTCCTATCCCCTCCTTCTCCAGTGTATTTGTTCAATCTTCCTTTTCGAATGAGGAACTCAATTTCATCTTTCAGCTGCCTACACTCATCGTTGTCATGACCAACATCTTTGTGAAATCTGCAATACTTGCTCTTGTTTAGCTTGGCAGGATCAGCCTTCAGGGGCTTAGGCCAACGAATATCTCGATCTTTCTCGATTTCCATCAAGATCTGGCTTCTAGGAGCATTCAGCTTAGCGTACTCGGTGAACTTTTTCCCAGGTCCTCCCTTCTTGGGGGTTGAATCAGGGTTTTGCTCGGTTCTAGGATACTTGTCCTTAGCGATATACTCCAGATCAGTTTTCTGTTTCTTACCTCCAGTGGGCTCATTACTCACTACGGTCTTCCTCATGCTTTCTTCAACCTTGATATACTTCCCTGCCCTATCCTGGAGCTGCAACATGCTTTTGGGGGGACGTTTGGCCAAGGACATCTTAAAAAAAACATCCCTAGTTCCTTGTTGCAGTGCTATCATGGCTACCTTATCATCCAGGTTTGAGGAAATGCCCGACACTTAATAGCATCATTCACGGGCTGCAACAGCAGTGCATTAGAGAATGTTCTAACATGATTAGCGGGATCTCCCGTGCCATCATAAGCTTTGATAGTTAGAATCTTGAACATCCTTGAGATATGGGTATTCATTATTCCTTCAGTGAAGGGTGGAGTAGGATCATCAGGATCTCCAAGGAGAAGAAAATTGCTTTGATCAGCCCTTGGGACAACAGCCCTTCTCTGCACTGGACCATCCATGTCTATGACAGGAGGAGGATTTCTCCCCCAGGAGGTGCTTGGGGTCTGGTGGTCTGGTGCGCCTCCAAATCGCGCCTCAGCCTTTGAATCTCAGCCTCAAGAGCCCTGATCCTTTCCTGCACTTCCCGGGGATTCGTCCCCTAGGTGCTTTGAGGATGTTGGCTTCCATCAGCCATCGGCTCTTTGCCAGCACGCCTCCTTCTTGGGGCTACTTCATCATCCAAAGACTCGGAGTCTCTTTCAGTGTAAGGACCAGAAAATTCCCGATCCTCAGGGATAGGAGCCAAACCTCGTATGTAGGGGGCGATTGCCCTCGTGCTTCACTCCGCCCAGCATGTCCGCTTCCTCCAACCTCAGGGTGAAGGGGCATCCCATAAGGGGGTTAGTAGTAACAACAGTTGAATATTCATACCCGACGGGCCGAGAATTCACAGGTGCATGTACTTGTTGAACTTGAGGATTCGTACCTTGAGTAGCCGAGGGGATATTCCCTTGTTGCTGAGGTTCAGTTGCCCCTATCTGGGCTTCTCCTTGCGTGGTTGCATAGGTTGAGTGAGGAAGCACCTCCATAGTTGAAGAAATCACTTGGGTTGTCCCCGTTGGTATTCCTCCTTCAAGGGCTCTAACTGTTCTCCGTGTTCTCGCCATGGTTATTGTTGTGCTTTCCACAGACGGCGCCAAATGTTATGGATTAAAAACTAATATATATAATTGTTGTATATATTACTAAGGAACGTGAGCTTCGAGGCTCGATTTGACTGCTATTGTGTTTTGTGACTCAATCTGTCTTAACAAGATGCCTACGTACCTTGCTGATTGCAAAGGATCAAGTCAAAAAACGTAGTTCTGATCTGTGGGGTGAGGCCCCTTATATAGATGTGGGAGTCCTTGAATTGGACTTGGTACAGGAGACTTGGTGGTCAAGTCTCTGAATTAGGACGGACTTAGGAGTCCTAGGAAGTAGGAAGCTGATTCATTATCCTATGAGGTTCCTTGGAGGCTAATCTACAAGGATTTATATCCCCACTATGACTTATCTTAACAGCTGTTTTTTCCCTTATTAATTAATTACGAAATTAATAAATAATCAAGGTTTTGGGCCTTCATTGTTCCATCAGGCCTGAATTGGTCCATCAGGCCTGATCAACATGTTAACCTTTCTGGTCTGAATATCATACATCTTCTTATTGGGCCTAGCAGCCCACACCTTGTATAATCAATGTAATATTTAATTACACAATCAGGATTTATTTATCCCTATCAGGGATGCCACCTTATGAAGCATTATACGGAAGAAAATGCAGATCACCTACCTGTTGGGATAAGTTGGAGAGCGCAAGATTCTAGGTCCAGAACTAATTCAGCAGACCAGGGAGAAAGTAGAACTTATTTGAAAGCGACTCGAAGCAGTGCATAATCGACAACGTAAATATGCAGATCCAGCCAGAAAGGATGTGGACTATCATGAAGGAGAGTATGTATTTTTAAAAGTCTCGCCATGGAAAGGATTGATAAGGTTTGGCAATAAAGGCAAGCTAAAGCCTCGTTACGTTGGTCCATTTGAAATTCTGAAGAGAGGTGGAAAAGTTGCGTATGAATTAACTTTACCACCCCATATGCAGCATATTCATAATGTATTTCACGTGTCCATGCTTAAGAAGTATAACCCTGATACAAGGCATATAATAGAGTATGAGCCGATAGAGCTTCAGGCAGATTTATCGTATATAGAGCAGCCGATAAGAATTTTAGATTGGCAAGAGCGAGTATTAAGGAATAAGTCTGTACCATTACTGAGAGTTTTGTGGAGAAACCCAGTGGTAGAAGAATCAACCTGGGAACTTGAGAGTGATATCTTAGAGAAGTATCCTCAGTTATTAGCATAGTGTGATTCTGAGGACAGAATCCTATTAAGGGGGGAGAATGTAACGACCGAGAATATTACGCTTGTATTATAATATAATAAAGATATTTATGTGTATTATTATGTGATTAAATGTGTTGAGTCATAAAACCCTAATTGCTATGTGTTACGTGTTATCTGTTTTGATCAGAATGTGATTCGGATATTTTATGAGGGTTTTATTGTAAGTTATATATTTTATATCAAAACTCGTACAGCTCAAACAGTGTTTAAAAGCCCATATTTCAAAAAAAATCATTGGCCCTATTTTGCCAAAAACGACCTATACTATATCGCTGTTCTGAAACCCTAGACGTTTTACAAATTTACCTTTTCTGCGAAAAATGACTTTTCTGGACCCCTTCGGGTACTAAAAGCCCCACAAAAATCACATTTTTTAATTTTTATATGATCATGATATCATTTTTCTTTGTATTTTTGTAATATTCATTATTTTTGGGAATTTTTAGCATTTGTAATTATTGGATATTTAAAAATTCATAATTAATACCCAAAAATTATAAAAATTGGGGCCAAATATTTTTATTAGGAGTGTAATTAGCCCCTTAATTTTATTTAGGGGTATTATTTTCCATAGTATAAATAGCTAAATTAATATTAATTTTTAGTTAATTACTTTAAAAATCAGTTTAATTATATTAAAAGTGTGGGTGACCTTTGTGTTCTTGGAGGAGGGAGAAGACCAATCCATGATTTTGGGAGATTTACTAATCCACTGAAAAAGCTCGAGTAACCGATACAATTCTTGTGAAGAGACGAATCTATTGATACTAATATCAACAACTGAGGTTCGTTTAATCTCAAAATCGATTTTTATGTTCTTGGCATGAATTTTGGTTTTTGATTTTGAAGAATCGTTTGATTGTTTGGTTGACTCAGTTAGTTTTTTTGTAGTCTTAGGAGTGACTGGGTATTTTTATTTCGATTTTATAACCCCTAAATCGATGTGCCGAGTTCTTGAGTTTTAGTGTTTTTGATTTTGTTTTCTTTAGTTTTTTTTGATGTTTTTGATTGATATGAACTGTTGGGAATGATTGTAAAAGTCTCTAGCTTTGTTTTGGCATAAAAATCAGGTTGTTTGGTTGTGAAATCGACTTCGTCCGACCTGGGTTGAAGGTCGCCGGTTTTTGCTTGGGTTTAGCCGGAGAAGACGACGGGGTTACCGTTGGTGGTCACGGGATAAGTGGGTGTGATGAAGGAGTTACTGGGAACGTATTAGCAACAAAAACGGTGCAGAATCGCTACGTTTTGGCTACGATTAAGCCTCGTCGGAGTTGTCGCCGCCGGTGTCGGGCTCAGGCAGCCGGCCGGCGTGTTCGTCTTCAACCGGAGTCGACCCGGTTTCGACCCGGTGTACGACCCGGGTTTGATCCTAAAAACCCCTAATCTGAATTTCAGTTTATGTTTCTGATTATTTAATTATTTATTTTTATTTTATAAAATCAAAAATCAGTTTTAAATTGTGAAAAAAATATTATCAATAATTTCTAAATTATTTTCTTAATTTAGAAATTCGAAAATTATTATTTATTTAATTATTTAACTATTTACTTAATTATTTATTTATTATTTAATTAAGTAATTAATTATTAAATAGGATTAAAAATAATCGAATAATATGATTAATAACTCGATAATTAGTTGAATAATATGAGTAACTCGTATCTATACGAGTAAGTGAACGATAAGTTGGATTATTATTATTATTATTATGATTATTATTATTATTCGAGCGATAGTTATTTATTCGAAGAGTATCATGATAATTATTCGTACCGAATAATTAAATACCGAAGACTGATCTAATCGTATAAGTTGTAATAATTTATAATTAATAATAGTAATAATTTAATAACTATTCGAGGAATGCGAGTAGCTCTTATGTATACGAGTCGTTGATCAATAAGTGGAACAGTATTCGTATAATAATTATTTATTCGATGAATATCTTAATAGTTAGTTGTATTGCTTATTTATTTGTAAATAATCGATCTAATCGAGTAAGTGATAATAATTTGTAAATAATTATAATAAATTGTAATTAATCCTAATAATTAAGGATTATTTATTTTAAATTACAATAATTATTAAATAATTATTTAATAATATAAGTAAGGATTATTTAATTATAATTAATTATTAATTAATTAAATCTTGTTTAATTCATAATAATTAAACCGTTAGTCCGATTTGAGTGAAACGAAGACCCTTAGACTCAGAAAAATAAAACGAATTTAATAAAAATATTTGTAAGACATAATTTCTTCCAAAAGAGAGTTGTCTTGTGATAGTTAATTGTTTATAGGCCCTAATATGGGTAGAATCGAGTCAAATAAATCCCGAAAAATTATAAATAAAATCAAATAGGGTTAGTTAATACAGGTATGAGTCTTGTTAGTCCCTTAACAATATAGCAAGAATTACAGAAGGGGGGTTGAATGGAATTCTCGAACCTTTTTCTTAAAATAAAAATGTTCAAACTCGAATACAAATATAAGTGTTTTGATTAGCACAATGCGGAATAAAAGACTTAAGTGAATCAAACATAAGTAATTAAAAACAAGAGTCTTTAAAAATTTTTGGGTGGATTTAAAGAATTCCACCAGAGATATATATTATATCGAGAGAACTCTGTGTGCAAGAATGCTCACAGCTGCTTACAAATTTGAACTACTGAGACTATAGAGAAATGCTAATGATTCTACTTACAAAGATTTCTCACCTTTTTGTATCTCAGATCTTAGTTTCTATTTGCTACTTCTTGGTTTATATATTACCAATATTACAAAGTCAAAAGATAGAATCATTATAAAAACTATCAGTTTTTATCCTTTGTTACTTTGTTCTCTATTACCCAGTTAATAGGCTTCCTCATTCCGTTTGCATACATCTCGATGGATGTGACCAGTTGTCACTGTCAACTGATGTTTGAATTCTTTATCCGTTTGGTTCATGATCATCCGTCGAGTTAATGATCATCCGTTGGATTGTTGATCATCCGTCGGGTGCTTTGTAGATTATCCGTCGGGTAGCAATTAAGTACTTGACTTCATTTCACTTATGCAGAATTACAAGACACCGTCTATGTATAATTAATCAACCTATTCTGCATATCTAGTTAAAGTCAACATAACTTATATGCTACAACAGAATCTATACAGAGGTGTATGCAGAAATGTGTTACAGACTCATTATTACCTAAGCTACTCACTCGATGGATAATAAATCATTATCCGTCGGGACTATAAAGATTTATCCGTCGGGACTAAAATTCTTATCCGTCGAGTGCTACATTATTTCACTAAGTAAAATCTACTTAGGTGTTTTGTTTGTGAAATCATCAAGTATACAACATATGCACAATAATCTCCCCCAATTTATGTCTACTGGAATTGTAGCCATAAATTAAGAGATACTTGATGATAACAAAACACGCTAAACATACAGCTTTAAAGAAAAGTAGATAATACTGAAAGTGCTTCAATTAATCAAAATGTACAAAGTTTGGCTCACAATCATTTTCAAGATGCTCCTCTAGCCTGAGCAGATTTTTCTAGTTCCTTGAAGGACTGGATCTTCTTTCAAGCTTTATGTTGTTTTCATCAATCTGATTTTGGAGCTGCCTGTGGAATTCCAGTTCATCAGATTCTGAGAGATCTAGCATTCTTTGCATTTCCAAGAGAGTCATATTGCTAAAGATACTCAATTGGTCTTCTAATCTGAAGAATCTTCTCACACCTTTGTCATCCATGAACTCCATCAGCCAGTAGGGCCTTAGATGCACTCTTATCCCTGTGTATGGGATGATTAGAGTTATTGGGAGTGCATCTTTAGCTCTAACACTCCTTAGTTCTTCAATCTTCTTCAATACTAGTCTTCTTGTAGTGACATTGAATCCAAAGTTCTTCTTGATGGATGAATAAACTTTAATCAGTACAACTTGGCTCTCTTGAAAAATCCTGTGAAGTGGCCACTGAATCTCCCTTCCTCCTTTGTACTTGAACACTAACCTTTCAGGTAGGTTTCTGTATGCATCAATTCCTCTTACTTTATCCAGTTCATCCAGATAGAGGTTTAGATCATAAAACTTTTTGATGTCACACAAGTACAAGTAGTCTCCCTTATTTGCTTTGGGCTGAGCTTTAATTACAGATTTGGATTTGAGAGGTAACAACTTCACTTTCTTGACTGCCCTTTACTTTGTCCTTTTTGGCTTGCTAAGGATTGGTAGACTGAAGTCAGGAATTGGTATGTTATCCCATTCTATTGGCTCATCCTTGGGCACAATAGGTTCACCATGAATATTCCTGTATGGATCCACCACCCTTATATCTTCAAATACCATAGAGGGCTTTGATGCTTGAGTTTTAGCTGGTGTGGGTTCCTTAGGAAATTGATCTTCCAATTCCCTGTCAACAATATCCAGTTTCCTTTTTGTTCTTTTAGCCAATTCTTTCTTTCTTGGAGATTTCTTCTGTTCTTCAACTTGCTTCCTTGATTCAGTAGCTTCAGATGGTTGAGAGGGAATTTGTTGAGATGAATTCACAGCATGTAGCTTGGCCAAGATAGCAATCTGCTCTTTCTTTTATTTAGTCTTCTTTGCATCTAGAGCAGCTTGCTTCTTTTCCTGCTTCAATCTGGCTTTTTCTTCTCTCTTTGCTTGAGCAAATTGTGGATGTCCAGCTACCACACAAATTTCCTTCCCATTTCTGAATATCTTAGCAATTCTTCTTTTTAAAGCTGAATCAGCTGGATCTTTATAGAAGGCAATTGATCTTGATAGAAGCTTCTTCTCCTCAGGCTTGGGTGTCTCATACACAGTATCCAAGGGGTTCTTCAAGGATGATTTTGAATAGTTTGCCCTTTGTTTAAGAATCATTTCAGCCTTTAGAGACTTGATGCAGGAAGATTGTCCTCTTTCCAGATAGTTCATGCTCATCTCATTCACACTGATTTGCTTGACTTGAGAGTGATGGATGGCTGACTTAACTGGCTCCTTGACAAGTTGGAATTTCTTCTGTATCTCCTCATCAATCTTCTCCCAGTTGACTAAACTCAACTTTTCTTTCTCAGCAGCTTTCAAGTTGGCTGCTGCTACTTGAATCAGATCTATACCATATGCAACTGGTGGCTTTGAGACAGTAATTGAAGGCATAATTACTTTAGTGATTTGTATCTGAAGCTTCTCCCCCTCACTTGGTCCTTTCTCCCCCTTTTTGTTATCATCAAGTTGAGGAGTCAAGCCTTGTGCTTTAGCCAGTTGCATTAGAAGATTGGTCTAAGACTGTTGATTTTGAAGAATGGTGGCCACAGAGTCTTCAATAAATTGAACTCTGTTCTCCAATTTGGCCAGCTTATTTTCAGCATCAGATTCTCTTCTCAGTCTCAGGAGCAGATCTTGCATGGTACCATAGGGCATGATTGAATCCAGCTTCTCAAAATTGTAGGTCTTCAAGTCAGCTAAATCCTTTTTGAGCTCATCCACACTTAGATTTTGTCTTAATTGTTGCAGCTTCATGAGATGTAGAGAATCTAGGTGGGCTTGAAGAATAGCCTTGGTACCAGCATTTGAGGTGTTCTGAATGGCCTTTTGGATAGACATGATTTGTTTGACTAAGGATACATTGAATTACCCTGGTGTAGACTCCTTTGTCAATGCCCATTCAGGTAAATCTGGAATAGAACTTGGTCCTTCATCTCCCCCTAAGTTCATGCTTCCATCAAAAAAAATAGAGTCATCATCATTAGAATTTACTCCAAATTCCTCAGATGGCTCACCAGCTATAGGAGGTATCAAATTGACAGCAAATTTATCCCTTTGTAGAGATTCTGAAGTATGGACTAGATTCAAAGTCTTTTCTGCCTCCTCATTTCCCTGAGCAGCCAATAGTTGATAGGCTGACACAGGATGAGTAAAAGTGTCAGCATCCAAGGAAATGTTATCAATTATAGCTTTGTAATGTTGTTGAAATTGTCTTTCCTTTTCAGCATCATCCACAATCATTGACTCATGAGCAATGGTTGGATCCACCCTTATACCCTCTGTACCTGCTTTTCTCTCATGTTCTCTCTTTTGTTGCATTAGGGTCTCACCCTGGCTCCCCACCCTCACACCCTCGCCTTCACCTACTAAGGTGGGACTCCTCCCACTCTCTTTTGCCAATCCTGAAGAAATGGATTGCAGATTTTCACTCATTTCCTCTCCTTTTGCCTGGGAGCAACCCAGCCTCTCACTCAAAACACTCTCCTCTCTCAATCCTAAGAGTGACTGTACAACCACTAAATCTTCTGCACTTGAAATAATTGAAGTTTGAAGCTGTGCAGAGATACTCGACGGATGAGTGATATCCATCGAGTGAGTAGTAATGATATCTGACGGATAACTGCTGTTAGGCTTATCTGCCGGGATACAATCACTACTCGATGGATGATCAATATCCGTCGAGAGAATAGAAATGAATGAGTTGGGAAAGAGAAACTATTATTGACTCTGTGCTGATTGAAGATATTTTGGGCACATATGTCACAATAGTTTCTGAAAGAATTGGCAGGTGAGCCAACAAATCATCTAAAAGATGATGCTCACTTGCACTAGATTTTGGCTTCCCCAACAGAGTTAAAGAAGGGGAATCAGGAATTGATGTGTTTATCATATCCACATCCAGAGAATTTGTTGGTGAGTATGGTGTTTGAGGTCTTCTATAACTAAAGATTTTGGCTATGACTCCACATTTATTGGAGCCATATCGAGCTGAATTTGTGAAGGTGCAATGACTGTGTCTTTAGCACCAGTTTGCACAGTGTGTGTGTGTGTCCTGTGCATCCCCAGAGGTTTTAGATTTCTTCTTTCTTGTATAAGTTTGGGGTGAGCTTGTGTCCCTAACCCTCTTGGCCTGTGCTCTTGGCTGAGAGCTTTGTTCAATAACCACATCCTTTTGGGAAGATGCAGCTAGAAGTGAGCTTTTATCCTTTTTAAGCACTGCAGTTTGTTAGGAAACTGCAGTGTGGCTAGGCTGGGATTCACTCAACTCTTCAACCTTATTCTTGGGGTTTCTTTGATGTTCACCCCTTCCCTCACCTGACTTTCCCTCCTTCACACTCCCCTCTTTTGCTTTTGTGGATTTTTCAACTGGCATCTTTTGAGAAATCCAGAGGGGGTTGTCTTTGATTTAAATTTGGAAATTGTAGTAGGTTTGGCAGCTTTGGTAGGCAACTGTTTGGTCATTGGTACAGTTGTCATAGCTACTCCTGAACTCAAAGAAATTGTGGAGGTTGGAATAGTTGTAGGGATGGATGAACTTACCACACTTACCTGAGGTGTCTGCATTATAGGAAAGTAGAACATTGGCACATCCTTGTGATTATTGGCCATGTTCAAGTCTGCAATGAGTCTTCTCTCTTGAACCCAACAATCCAGTTTGTTATTTGGGTTCTCAAGCACAATCTCTTCATAGAGGTGGTTAGCTAATAGCATAAGAAATCTAGCATAATACACATTTTTGCCTCTTTTATTTAACTCTCCAAATTTGAAACCTAACTCAAACAAGACAAGGTCATTGAAATTATAAAATTTATCTGTAACTAGCATGAATAGCATGTTAATCATGGAAATATTCACTGAATCAAAATTACTGATCTTTCCTGAGAAAACCTTTGTAACTACATCACACAAGAAACTCCACTCCTTCCTAAGACCCATTCTCCTAATATCACTCAGTTTAGAAGTAGGAAGTGCAAGTGCATGGAATTAAGCATATTTATGATATCAGTGTCATTGTGTGGTGAAGTTACATTGTTATCAGGAATTTTGAAACATGCTTTTATCACATCACTATTGATACAGAATTCTTTATCTTTGATGGTTAGAGTGATGGTCTTGTCTGTAGAGTTGTAGGTAGCAGTGGTCCACATCTCTTCAACAACTTTACAGAAGATTGTGGGTGATTCCAGCATGGCGTAATTGAGCTTGCAATTATTCACAAAGTCCATCATCTTGTGATAGTCCTCCGATTGCTGAATACCCTTGTTGACTAACGCAGTAAAGTTGTTCTTCTCATAAATGAACCCAGTTTGTGACATAATCTTAACTATGGGTGCCATTGTTAGTGAATAAGGACTTGAAGAGAGGGAGAGTAAGTGCTTGAGAGAGAATGAAATTAGAGCAGTTGAATTTGAGAATGATAAAAGAAAACAATTGCAATGAAATAAGCTTTTATACTATCTCAAAATTAACTGATGAAAATAATAAAGAAAAGTAAATTAACCAATAGAAATTGCCTAAAATAAACGTTTAAAAATAAACTGTAAAAATTCCACCCATTATCCGTCGTGTAATGCTTACAAACTATAAGTATATTCGATGGATAATGTACAGGGAATTAACGGCTGAGATTAAGACAATTCGACGGATGAGGTTAAACTGTTATCCGTCGAGGCAAAAAATATTCCAGAAATGTAATTGATTTTCATTAGCAAATAGTATATCGATGGATGACCAAACTCGATGGATAAGGGTCATCCGTCGAGGTGTAAATTTTGACTTAGCCAAAATTTCATCCAAGACTGAAAAATCAATTAAATTTCTGGCTGCATATCAACTTGCAAAATAACTCAAATAGATTTAAGAGTAATTAAGCATACCTAACTCACTTACCAACCTTGAAAAAGTGGATTCATCCAGTGGCTTGGTAAAGATATCTGCAAGTTGCTTCTCACTTGGAACAAAATGAAGCTCCACAGTACCATTCATTACATGTTCCCTTATGAAATGGTACTTAATGTCTATGTGCTTTGTCTTTGAATGTTGCACTGTATTTTCAGTGATGGCAATTGCACTTGTGTTATCACAGAAAATAGGAATCCTCTCAACTTGCAAACCATAGTCCAGCAATTGATTTCTCATCCATAAAATATGTGCACAGCAACTGCCAGCATCAATATATTCAGCTATAGCTGTAGAAGTACAAACTGAATTTTGCTTTTTACTGAACCAGGACACAAGCTTGTTTCCTAGAAATTGACAGGTTCCTGTTGTACTCTTTCTATCAATTCTACAACCTGCATAATCTGCATCTGAATAACCAGTTAGATTAAAACCAGAATCTCTAGGGTACCAAATGCCAAGGTTTGGTGTTCCCTTGAGATATCTGAAAATTCTCTTAATAGCTATTAAGTGAGATTCCCTATGATCAGCCTGAAATCTAGCACATAAACAAGTAGCAAACATTATATCTGGCCTACTAGCTGTTAAGTACAGAAGTGAGCCAACCATGCCCCTATAACTTGAAATATCCACAGACTTTTCAGTAGTGTTTAATTCAAGCTTAGTTGTTGTGGCCATGGGAGTTTTTGCAGATGTGCAATCCATTAGATCAAACTTCTTTAAAAGATCAAAAATATATTTAGTTTGACTAATGAATATTCCATCACTAACTTGCTTAACTTGTAAACCAAGAAAGTAAGTTGGTTCTCCCATCATACTCATTTCATACTTACTTTGCAGTAATTTGGCAAACTTTTTGCAAAGTTTCTCATCTGTAGAGCCAAAAATAATATCATCTACATAAATTTGAACAAGTATACTAGAGCCATTAACATTTCTGAAAAATAAAGTTTTATCTATAGTACCTCTTGTGAAGTGATTTTCCAAAAGGAACTTTGATAAAGTGTCATATCAGGCTCTAGGTGCTTGCTTTAGTCCATAAAGTGCTTTCAGAAGATAATAGACATATTCTGGAAAATTTGGATCTTCAAAACCAGGAGGTTGACTGACATATACTTCTTCCTCCAAATCTCCATTCAGAAAGGCACTTTTGACATCCATTTGATAGACCTTGAAATTGGCATGGGCTACATAGGCTAAGAAGATTCTGATGGCTTCAAGTCTTGCAACAGGAGCAAATGTTTCATCAAAATCTATTCCTTCTTACTGACAATAGCCCTTAGCAACCAATCTAGCTTTGTTCCTGACTACTATGCCATTTTCATCCATTTTGTTTCTGAATACCCATTTGGTGTCTATTGAATTCTTTCCTTTAGGCTTGGGTACCAGCTTCCAAACATTGTTCCTTTCAAATTGGTTTAGCTCTTCCTGCATAGCTAAGATCCAATCAGGATCCAACAAAGCTTCTTCTACCTTCTTTGGTTCTTCCTTGGAAAGAAAGCTGCTGTATAGACATTCTTCCTGAGTTGCTCTTCTTCTTTGAACTCTTGAAGAAACATCACCAATGATAAGCTCAAAAGGGTGATCTTTTGTCTATTTCCTTTGTTGAGGTAGATTAGCTCTAGATGAAGAAACCTCATTGTTGTCTTGATGTGTGATTGAGTTTTGATTGTTAGAAACTCCCCTTGAGTTTGTGGATCTTTGATTTGAGAAAGGGGAACTTTCTATAAGTGATCTATATTGACTTCCTGCTCCTTTTGATAACCCGATGGATGGTGAATTTTGAGTACCGACGGATGAGGCAGGTTGTCTCCCGACGGATAACGCAGATTGCCTCCCGATGGATGAAGCATTATGCAACTCGACAGATGTTGAGTTTTGTGCTTCATTGGTAGTAGATTTATCTGCATTATCCTTAGACACTATTTTTTGATCACTTTCATCATCACTGTCATCACTAACCATCTCCACATTGTCAAATTTGAGGCTCTCATGGTAATCTCCATCTTTCAGTCCTTCAATATTTTTATCATCAAACACAACATGTATAGATTCCACAACAATGTTGGTTCTTAGATTGTAGACTCTATATATTTTACCAACAGCATATCCAACAAAAATTCCTTCATCTGCTTTAGCAAACTTCCCATTTTGATCAGTTTGATTTCTCAGAATATAGCATTTGCAACCAAAGACATGAAGAAAGTTTAGAGTTGATTTCTTGTTCTTGAACAATTGATAGGGAGTCATGCATCTTGCTTGATTAACCAGAGAAATGTTCTGAGTGTATCATGCAGTATTTACAGCTTCAGCCCAGAAATATGTTGGCAGTTTAGATTCTTCAAGAATTGTCCTTGCAGCTTCAATAAGTGATATGTTCTTCCTTTCCACTACTCCATTCTGTTGTGGAGTCCTTGCTGTTGAAAACTCATGCGGAATCCCATTTTCCTCACAAAATGCTCTCATGACAGAATTCTTGAACTCAGTTCCATTGTCACACCTGATTCTTCTAACTTTGAAATCAGGATGATTGTTGACTTGCCTTATGTGATTGATGATGATTTCACTAGCCTCATCTTTAGACTTTAGGAAATATGTCCAAGAGAACTTTGAGAAATCATCTACAATTACTAGGCAAAATCTTTTCCTTGAGATGGATAATACATTGACTGGTCCAAACAAATCCATGTGAAGCAGTTGCAAAGGCTCTTCAATTGTTGAATCAAGTTTCTTCCTGAATGATGCTTTAATCTGCTTCTCTTTTTGGCATGCATCACATAGTCCATCCTTTGAAAACTCCACTAGAGAAATGCCTCTTACCAGTTCTTTCTTTACCAGCTCATTCATGGTCTTGAAGTTTAAATGGGAGAGCTTCTTGTGCCTCAGCCAACTTTCATCTTGAATTGCTTTACTGAGAAGACAAGTTACAGATTTAGCATTAGATGAGTTAAAATCAGCTAGATACACATTTCCTTTTCTCACACCAGTGAGAACCATTTTGTTGCTTCTTATATTAGTCACAACACAGGCTTCTGAGTTGAAGGTTACTGAATTGCCTTTGTCACAAAGTTGGCTGATACTCAATAGATTATGTTTGAGACCATCCACTAAGGCAACCTCCTCAATGATGACATTGTCCTTTGAAATCAAGCCATATCCCACAGTATAACCCTTGTTGTCATCTCCAAAAGTAATACTTGGGCCAGCTCTCTCCTCGAACACTGTGAGCAGGGTAGAATCACCAGTCATGTGTCTTGAACAACCACTATCCAAGTACCAAAGATTCTTTCTGTTTCCCTGCACACATCAAAATCAAATCAAGTTGATTTTGGTACCCAAGTTTCCTTGGGTCCTGCCTTGTTAGCCTTCTTTTTCTGTTTCTTAGGCTTTATCTCATTTGACTCAGAAATTTCAGAATTATTCTTAGTCATTTGAGTTGGGCCTTTGAAACCATTCATTGCAACAGAATTATCATGCATATTATGACTAACAGGAAATGGCATGCTTGGTTTAAACATGTTATTCCAGTAAGGCATGCTAAATGACATTTGTGGCATACTATATGCAGCATAATAAGGATTAGGTTCTAATGGCATATTAGAAAACTGTGCATTCATGTTCTGTGTAGACATAGCATTAACAGGCATGGGAGGCATGGCATTCATGTTAGGAAATTGAGACTGAACAGACATGGGAGTAGGCATGGCAGATTTGCAATTAACAGATAAATGATTTACACTACCACACTTGACACAGATTTTTCTAGGAGCATATTTACCAGGTGTGTAGTTATTGTGTTTGTTAATCCCTACTTTACCATTCCTATTGTTTTTCCTTTTAGTCTCTGTTTTTACCTCAATTTTCTCAAGTCTGTCACTTAACTGTTTGACAGTCATGTGACCAACATTAGCCTTTTTCCCTTTCTTAACTTGACTTGACTCTCCTGAAACAAAGTTCTTGGAAACAGACCCATACTTCTCATTCAGCTTAACTAGTTTGGCTTTGCTAATGGGCTTGCTCACCGCCGATGGATGAGGATTTTCATCATTCGACGGATAACACTTTTTGTTATCCGATGGATAGTCCTCATCATCCATCGAGTCTACATCTGTTAGCAGTCCATCTACCAAATTAGGTTCTAGTTTCTCTTTGTTCTTTTTCCAGGCTTCATTACAGAAAGACTCAATTCCTTGAACTTTGGTGATTTGAGCATGGACATCCCTGGATGTTTTCCAAGCTTTAATCACCTCTTGTTCACGCTCGAGCTACTTCTTTAAAATTTCTTCCTTTTTCAAGGACTCAGTTAATTCCTCCTTGGAAATCTTACACTCAATTCTTAATTTCTCAAAATCAATAAACTGAGACTCAAGCACATTATTCCTCTCACTTAAAAACAAATTTTTTTCTTTGATTTTGGCATTTTCTTTAGTAAGAGACTTAAGTGTAACACGCAAATGATATGACTCTGTAGACTGTAGACATGTCATTCATGGCATCATTACACTCAGCTTTAGATAAATGTGCAAGGTTTGTAGTAATTACATGATTACTTGAGGAACTTGTCTCTGTCTCATCAGACTTGGCCATTAGGGCTAGATTGACATAGCTGACATCTTCATCTTCATCCAGACCATCTACTACCCAGTCATTTTCTTGTGTAATAAAAGCCCTTTCCTTTTGTTTGAGTAGATCAAAGTATTTTTTCTTATAATCCACAGACTCAAACCTTTTCTTCCTGGAATCTGACTTCCTACACGCACTGACAAAATGCCCTGCCAAGCCACATTTGAAATATTTGAATTTTGACTTATCCACCATGTTTCTATTTGGCTTGGCTGCTCCAAAGTTATTCTTGAACTTGAGCTTGGCAAATCTCCTGGAAAGAAATGCTAGGTGCTCATCAATGTCCTCCATGTTATCTTGGCTCACTGAATCTTTACTTTCTACTGCAAGCCCCTTGCCCTTGTTCTCACAGACCTTTGCAGTTGATTTAACAGCTTTCATCTTCACTTCCTTCTCCTTTTCCAACTCAGCAACTAGTGCAATGGATCCTCCTTTCTTCTTTCCTCTCTCCATCCTTTCATCCTGCTCTATTTCAAGCTCATAGGTTTTCAGGATTCCATACAGTCTCTCCAAAGTAAACTCCTTATAATCTTGTGAGTTTCTTAATGAGACTGTCATTGGTTTCCATTCCTTTGGAAGAGATCTAAGGAATTTCATATTAGAGTCTTTAGTCTGATAGACCCGTCCATGCAACTTGAGAGCATTTAGTAGTTTTTGAAACCTACTAAAAATGTCAGTGAGAGACTCACTTTCCTCATTGTGAAAATGCTCATATTGCTTAATCAAGAGTTGTATCTTATTTTCTCTAACTTGCTCAGTGCCATCACAGATTATCTGTATAGTATCCCAAACTTTCTTGGCAGTTTTGCAGTTGATAATGTTGTCAAACATGTCTGCATCAACTCCATTAAACAGAATATTCATGGCCTTTTTATCCTTCCTGACTTGTTCAATGTCAGGATCAGACCATTCATGCCTTGGCTTGGGGACTGATGGCTCGTTTCCTGTTACAGCTCTCATTGGAACATGAGGGCCTCTTTCTATGCATTCTACATAGGCCTCATCTTGAGAAAGCATATGTAGATGCATCTTTACCTTCCAATGATGGTAATTATCTTTATCCAGAAAAGGAATCTTGACTCCAACATTCTTCTTGTTCATCCTGCTGAATTGTTTTGATCTTTAAACTTTTTGTAAGTTAAGAGCTTGCTCTGATACCAATTGTTAGTCCCTTAACAATATATCAAGAATCACAGAAGGGGGGTTGAATGGAATTCTTGAACCTTTTTCTTAAAATAAAAATGTTCAAACTCGAATACAAATATAAGTGTTTTGATTAGCACAATGCGGAATAAAAGACTTAAGTGAATCAAAACATAAGTATTAAAAAAAAAGAGTTTTTAAAAACTTTCTGGTGGATTTAAACAATTCCACCGGAGATATATATTATATCGAGAGAACTCTGTGTGCAAGAATGCTCACAGCTGCTTACAAATTTGAACTACTGAGAATATCGAGAAATGCTAATGATTCTGCTTACAAAGATTTCTCACCTTTTTATATCTCAGATCTTAGTTTCTATTTGCTACTTCTTGGTTTATATATTACCAAGATTACAAAGTCAAAAGATAGAATCATTATAAAAACTATCAGTTTTTATCTTTTGCTACTTTGTTCTCTATTACCCAGTTAATAGGCTTCCTCATTCCATTTGCATACATCTCGATGGATGTGACCAGTTGTCACTGTCAACTGATGTTTGAATTCTTTATCTGTTAGGTTCATGATCATCCGTCGAGTTAATGATCATCCGTTGGATTGTTGATCATCCGTCGGGTGCTTTGTAGATTATCCGTCGAGTAGCAATCAGGCACTTGACTTCATTTCACTTATGCAGAATTACAAGACATCATCTATGTATAACTAATCAACCTATTCTGCATATCTAGTTAAAGTCAACATGACTTATACGTTACTACAGAATCTATACAAAGGTGTATGCAGAAATGTGCTACAGACTAATTATTACATAAGCTACTCACTCGATGGATAATAAATCATTATCCGTCGGGACTATAAAGATTTATCCGTCGGGACTAAAATTCTTATCCGTCGAGTGCTACATTATTTCACTAAGTAAAATCTACTTAGGTGTTTTGTTTGTGAAATCATCAAGTACACAACATATGCACAACAAGTCTAGTATCGATTCTAAAAGTAATTATGAGGTTGAAATCAATTATGTGCCTTATGTGCTATGTGTTTTACATAATTATATGAACCTTATGTGCTATATAATTATATACTTATATCCGAGTCAGATAGAAACGTATGGGTAGACAACTAGGATTACGTGTTATCAATTCGAGATACGCGTATGAAGTAAAGTATCTAAACGACTATCTTTCTATGATAGATACGGTATCAACAAGGCGAATCAAGCAGGAGACGGAAGGCGGTGAGTCATACGAGGTTAAGTACGCGCCATACAAGTTTTTGCCCTATTCTAAATTCAGAATAGTGAAATATACCCCACTTTCCATATCAGTTATACTTTGATAATTCTTGTTCATACACACTGATACACAATTATTGATTCTTGTTTCTATTTCATTTCGATTCTTGATTTCTCCCAATTTATTGAATCCTCTATTCATATTCCAATATTTTTACCCCTGTTATACATATACTCTGATATATCCTGATGTTGGGATACATCAAAAGCATTCCGATTGTTCCGGATGCTAAGCTATGGACTGGATGGTTACGATACGGGATGGGTATAACCCGAGCCCTTGATTACGAGACCATAGTTGCCTGAGTACTCCTTATGTTGGGTGGGTCTATGCAGTTGGGTATAGATCCCCACTGTATCCTGACTGATCAGCAGGTTATAGTGCACAGTTACTTCTTGTTTTCAGTCTTTTTCATTTGGCACTCACCAGTAATGGCAAATTATTATACCATACAGATCCTAATGGTTGTTCAAACCATCAGAATTCGATTCATTTATTTTTTCTCTTTATTCTACCTATATTGCTGCTGGCTTGTTGAGCAATTTTGGCTCATCCTCTTTTGTTGTTATTCCCATTGTTTTTCAGTCAAGGTACAGAATGAAACCCATCAGAACCCACATAGTCAAGAAGCGAGTCAAGCAGCGGGACCCTCTTATACCAAGAGTGTTCATCCCTATCCCAGAAGAGAGCTTTGAGTTACCAGATCAGGTGTAGCAGGACGAGTAGTAGTAATGGTTTGAATAAAAGTAGTTTAGTGTGAAATGTAAATAGAATAAAGTTTTGTAAGAAAGAGAGTTCTTGAGACAGATTGTTTTTAGTCTGGTTTGTAATAAAGTTAGTGTGTCGTTCTTGTTTTCAACTCTTAACCTTTAAAGATCATGAGTAGTAGTAGTTCGGGGTAATTATTCTATTTTATATTCCGCTTGTGCAAGATTAGTGAGCAGTTAGTATTAGTAATGCCCCAAATCTATACCCCGGATTTGGAGGGTGTTACATAAGAACAGGTCAATTATGGGCACAAAGTGGGTCTTTAGAAATAAGACTGATTTTGATGGAACAATTATCAGAAACAAGGCAAGATTGGTGGCAAAAGGATATTCTCAACAAGAAGGTATTGACTATCATGAGACATTTGCTCCTGTTGCTAGGTTGGAAGCAATCAGAATCTTCTTGGCATATGCTGCTCACAAGAAGTTCAAAGTCTTCCAGATGGATGTCAAGAGTGCATTTTTCAATGGAGAACTTGAAGAAGAAGTCTATGTTAAACAACCACCAGGATTTTTGGATCCTAAACATCCTGTTTATGTTTACAGACTTGATAAAGCACTCTATAGACTGAAGCAAACACCTAGAGCATGGTATGAAACCCTTGCTCAGTTTCTACTTGAAAGTGGATTCAAAAGAGGTAAAATAGATAAAACTCTGTTTTATATGAATAAAGGTAAAGATTTGCTTTTAGTTCAAATTTATGTTGATTGTAATAACCCCAAATTTTGGAATTTTTGAGACACTAATGAATAGTAACTTTTGATGATTATGCTGATTAAGGAAATTTTTCATGCCACACTATGTAGGAGTTCTTTTATTGATATTCTGAGATCTTATTAGTACTCCATAAAGTATATGAGTGTATGTAAAGATCGTCAGAATCCAAATACGAACACTTTGATTTTTCCCGAAAATCCACCAGATACCGAAAGGATTGAATATAAGGTAACATGATTAAAGGATTTTAATTCAAGGATTTTAAGCAAGGATCATTAAAGGACTATAAAATATGAAGAGAGGGTTATGGAAGCCCAAGTAATAAGATCCCGGATATGATCCCTCAAACGATCACCGAGAACGAGAGTTAAGCAAACCGAACAAATAAGCGACCAAGGATCAAGCTTATACAAGTAACCAAAGGATTAATCAAATAATTAAGCACTAATCAAAGAGATTAGAGGAGGATGACATCATCAAACCATAAGGGAAGGACATGTGGCAAAGGAATGATGCAAGCAATGACATGAGCAAGTGATGTCATCACTTTATCAAGATATTTGTTCAAAAATCTCCTCCACCAAGCATTTCTTTCTCATTTCCCAAGGAAAACCAAGCAAGAAAAAGCTCTCCCCCATTTTCTTCTTCTTCCATTCGGTCTTTTCATAAAAATGGTGAAATAGATTTTCAAAACTCAAGCTCTAGGCCATGGAAAATTGCAAGGTTTGTTTCTTTGGATCCTATATTTCATAACTTAGTTATGCTATAAGTTTGGATCCAAGAATCCAAGGTTTAACTAGTTAAACAATTCCTAAAAGTTTAGGGTAAATAGTAACTTTTAAGAACAAATTTTTGATTCTTGATTTTATTTTTAAGGTCAAGGTAGCTTAAGCATAGATCAAGGCTTCCATGGGCATTCCAAGGATCTTTCATGGATTAAAAGCTTCAAGGAAGGTATAACTCTTCATGATCTTAGTCTTAAGTTTTGCTTGTTTGGGTTTCCTAATGTTTAGATGATGGGTTAGTGTAATGGGTGTGTAATCATGTTTAGAGCTTTGTTTAGTAAGTGGTTTTGTTGATTTTAGAGTTAGGAGTGATACTTGTTGGATTTGAAGTTCTTGGTCACATTTTGACTTGGTTTAGATGAATAAGTTGGGATCTTGAGTTATGGTTGAATGATCTTGTATTGTGGTTGAATGATGGTAGAATGGTGTTGATTGGTGGTGGTTTGATATTGAATTGATTTGGTAAAATTTGGGAATCGCTAAGTTATTGCCATCGTAATGCCCAATTTTCCTTAGACTATTTTGTGCATGACTTTTGCACCCGAACACTCACTTCCATGAACTTATTATTACCATGCTTAGAAAGTTTATGATTCATGCTTCATTTGATATGTAGTTCGCTTTGATCCGATTTACGGTTTAGGAGAAACGACCATTTTAAGTGATGGTGTTTCGCGAGCGAACCCCGAAACCTCGAGTAACCTTGAGACCATAATTGAGACCCGTAAATGATTAATCATAACATGAAACAATTATGTAAGGTGGATTAGGCAGTTGGTAAAGTACTCGCGAAAGAGTCGCCTTAAAATTCATAACGGTTAATTTATTAAAATTGGTGGAGTCGAGGGTACGCAAATGATTAACGCAAATCGTTAAGCGTATAAGCGACCGTTAGGGTATGAGTGAGTTTTGACTAGTTTCTTGACCGTGGTCTAATTCCGGATTATGTTATTTTTCATAGGTTACCGGACCCACTCTAAGATTAAGTCTATCCCGGAACACTCAGGCAAGTTTTCTACCCGTATAACTGTTGTTGTGATGTATATGTGTATATGCATTATCTTGTGATAAGTGCATGATTGTTATTAGCAAATCTTGCGATATATTGGATCATGTTGATATGATATATATGCATGCCTGTTTCATAATCTTGATATTCTATTGTCAATTCAAATGTTTATAAACTGCATAATACATATGCTAGAGATAAGCATTAGTTGCGTATACCCTTAGTATAGGGGACCCAAAGGTGAACATTTTTCTAAACCGGGAGTCGATGTTCCCGAGTATAGTATATATATATTTATATATATATATATAGTTTTCTATAACTACTAATCGGATAAGGTATATTCGATAGTTTTGAATAATAATCAAACTTATTTTCAATTATTCAAATAAAGATCGTACTTTCGTATAGGTATATCTTTTGTTATTTATTATTCATTTCAAGTATGAGTTTTAAAACTTCTACTTCAAATATTTTTATAAAGATTATCCTTATGGGAATATTATTTAAGTAATAATATTCAGATATTTTCCAACATATCGGGATTGATTTATTTTATTAAATCAGCATTACTCCAAACATTCTTAAAAAAAATTTCGAGTCTTCAAAATGATTTTACAAGTTAGAGCGGATCCCAAAACTCGTTTTCAAATTTAAGATCTTCCTTTCGAAGGGGACTTGAATACTCGCTCAAAGCTCCGAGGGATCCGGCTCTGTGGTGTATTTTATATTCGCAACGAGGTTGCTGTTTTGAGAAAATAATTTGATTACTTGCCCAACGTTCGGGAAGTAAGTCCATCTAATTGAGTCGGAATAAGCGACATGCCGGGGTACGGTCTATGAAGGTGTAAGAGGTTGGGTGACAGTCAGCGCGAGTGGCAGGGTAACGGTCTAGCGCGAGGTCCTAATGCGGCCAGGGTGATGACCGGTGAGGAATTCATCCATCTACAGTAGAAAAGGTTACTTATTGGTATCTTTGCCTGATCAGCAAGATATCAGGTTTATGCCAAAATCCTCTCCTTTCCAAATTCATTGGATATTGCAACTCTGTTTATCATTTTCATAACAGAGGTTTTCAAGGAGTGTATGAAATATATATATATAGGTGTATATATATATCGGGACTTAATGAAGTATCTCGTAACTTCATTCTTTATAATGATATTTCAAAGATTGAATCTATTCAAGTCTTATCTTGTAGTCTCGTCTATGTGATGAACTTTCGAAACTGATTATACCTTGAACGGTGGTAGTTCAAGTAGTATTCGGAAAAGATATAAGTATATTGGAGTATCTTTTAACTTCATCTTTTCAACTTATATCTGGTTAATGATTATCTTATGCATGACAAAGATTTTCAGAAAAATGTTGAGACAAGGTTAGATATATGAGATCACCTTGCAACGATATTTTTATACAGTTATAAACTGGAACTTTGTGTATATTATGCATGGAAGAGGACTTCCAAGATTCTAAAAAGTATATATACATATATACTAAATATTTTGCGACTTGGTCGCGTTAAGATATCAAACTTGGTTCATTTTTACTTGACCAAGACTTTGATGAGTACTATGAGAATACTCATATATTGTAAATTATTATACATAATATTTCGTGGGCTTCTTGCTCACCCTTGCTTTCTTCTTTTATCACACAATAACAGATAGACAAGATGAACAAGACCAAGATCCCAATTCGCGAGCGGATAGGAAACGTTCCGCAGTTTCCAATAGACGTTAATGGCGGTTTAGCTGAGGTATGAACTACCAATAGGCTAGGCTTTTAACTTTTGATGTACTAGACTTATGTATATTTATGAATTGTAATAATGGCAAAGAATATGTAAATTTATTCAGAAATCCTTTTGAGGTGTAATGACATATAATTGTGGAATAAAATGACTTGTGTTATTTTTGGATATTCATCTCTGAGACTATAACTTGTGGTGTGTGTGTATATTTTGGGGTCACAGTACGCAGTAGTTGGTTAATTATTAAGATTAAGTATTATTAAGGGAAATGGAACTCGTGATAACCCGGATCCCCGACCCCGGATTTGGGGGTGTTATAGAAATGGTATCAGAGCTAAGCGTTATAAACCTCAGAGATAATGCGACGTTAAGATATGAAGTTCACTAAGATAATAAGAACTCTTGCCAAGTTCATAGTCAGACTACCTAACATAGTACTGACGTTAAAACCCTTATGGGAACCCTTATAAATATCGTGATAGAAGCGTAGTTCGTTATCGTATATGGTAGTGGGACTTCGAACCCTGAAGTTCAAGAGCAATAATATGATGATGTTTTATTACATATTGGGGATCAGATTGTGGATCCAATGGAGCACCCTAACGAGGGACCAATGATGTTCATATTAAGGATGTAGCGGTTGAGGATGTTATCCCAGAAGGGATTGTTGCTGAAGAGGATTATGTGGAGGATCTTGACAAGAACGAAGAAAGGACCGATGAGGAATGGATGACCTTGGTCAGGACGACTACCAGAGGTAGGATTGGCCGAAAACTATCGTAGGTTCATTCAAGTTTATAAAGATAGTAGCCCTTTTAACGCGGCTTACTCGTAAGACTGAGAAGTTCGAATGGACAGAGAAATGTGAGAACAGCTTTTAAGAACTGAAGCAAAGGTTGGTGACGGCCCCTATGTTGGCGTTTCCAGATAGAAAAGGAGATTTTGTGATTTATAGTGACGCATAGGGAATTAGGGTGCTTCTTATACAACACAGAAAGGTAATCGCGTACGCGTCAAGACAATTAAGGGAATATAAAATTCGATATCCCCACCCATGATGTAATAACAAGAATTTTTAAGACCTTGTAAAATGTTTAATGAATAGTAACCCTGACAGATGGGAAAAAATTTTGAGCCCACACTATGTAGTGCATGAGAAAATGAGTTTCGGAGTTGATATTATGACTATACGTACCAAATGAGTGTATGTAAATGCTATTAGTTTTCGAAGAAAACGAACTTTGAAAAAACGACCGTATTTACGACTTATCGAGGATTACGGGAATCACAATATAATTAAGAGATTAAAATCCTACGGATTTATATTCAAGTAGGATAAATAAAAATATAAGGAATAAATACGAAAGGAATTACTTCGCAAACCAATTACGAGTAAGTATTACGGAGAACGTTTAAGTAACCGAGCGAACGCGTAAATGATTAAATAAACATAATACACTAACTAAACCATGGTAAGGAAGTAACCATGGTTACTTCATCAAATAGTGAGCTAACCATAGGATGATCAAGCTAGCTAGAAAAATAGTGTGCTAAGGAAGCTAACCTTGTAGTTTAGCTTGTAACCTAGTAAGCTATTAGGAGTTGTCCCTAAGATATGCAACCAAGAATCAACCTAGAATTCTATACTAGGAGAATAAAATCAATTTCAAATATATCACCTCATCTTCCTAGAAGGAACCTAGCAAAGCATCCAAGAGAAGCAACCAAGAGTAGTATAAATACCCCCCCCCCTTGGAAGCTCCATTCGGCCCTAATGAAAAAAGGGGAGAAATCAAATTCAAATCTCCAAGTTCTAGCTCTTGTAAAATCACCCAATTTTTCTCAAGCCTCCTAGAAATTAAACTAAGGTAATAAAATTATTTCATCTCTTTTTATCAAGGTTTGATGGGTGAAATAAATTCAAGAAACTCACTGGTGAATAGTGTGAATAGTAACCTCTCTTTGGTTTCTTGATTTCAACGGTGGTTTTAGGTTCTAAAAATCATACCAAGCACTTCCAAGCCTCCACCATCCTCAAGAACACATCTCAAGCTTTCAAGAAAGGTAAAAATCTTTGGCCCAACTTTATTTATGATTCATTTTTAAGATCCATTTAGTATGTGGTAGTAAACCTAGTGTATTGAGTGTTATTGAAGAAATCTTGATGATTAAGTTAAGTAGATTTAAGGTTGGTTGTTGTTGCCTCAAGAACATGATGTTCTTGAGAGGAGTTTGTGTGTTGATGATGATATGATGATTGTGGTGGTTGTTTTAAGAGTTAGGGCGTAAATGAAATCCCGATCGTAAATGTAACTTTGTTAAAACCAACAAATCGTTACTTTAAGTTTCTGTAGAAAGTCCCGAAGTTTTAAACTATAGATTCTTAAAAAATAACCTTTGTTTAGGATAGAAAATATTATAATCATCGTTTAGGCACTTGAATCGCTTGATTCCGATTTACGGATCAAAAGTTATGGTCGTTTTAGTAAAAGTGATTTACGCGACAAAAACTGCTACGAATTACGAACTTTGAAAATATAAAGGATAGACTTAAAAGTGTTCATAAATCATGAAATTTTTAAAGAGAGTAAAATATTTAGTTTCCTAACTTCCATAAAAATTTCAAGTGAAAATAATGATTTCCCAATTTTATAAAAATATCGGAGCTGAGACCGCGCGAGTAGAAACCGTAAGAATCCATAAGCGGAGCCGATGACGATAATGAGAATGAACCTACGATACTTAGAAAAATGAAGTGACCATAATGTGAATATGACTTAAAGGAATGATAAGGGTAGTATAAGTCGAGAGGGTTCATAATAAGTAGCACATGAGTGCGAGTCGCCGTAAATTAGAACGGGACCTAACGAAATGAAATGAGTTTATGGTTATAGATTTCCGAGCGGAACCTAGAGCATTCTCCACCTCGAGATACCCAGACAAGTTTACAAACCCAACTCCATTTTTAATGTTGTGTTGTGAAAGGATTGTTTTACTATCATCCCATAAATACCATGTTTGCCATGATACGTAGTTGTTAAATTTTCGCATAATATAGCGATGTTGTACGATAAGTATATATCGTGAAATGTTTATTCCGCTTTAAGCGTGACATATTATATTAGACCGAGAGTCGGTCGGGATTTAAGATAAAACCCGGGAATGATTCTGGTGATATTATAGGACGGTTATAAGTCCATAGTAGTATGTTTTAAAGGGACTCATCGTCCATTTATGAAACATTAAAACACCTCGAACTTTTATTAAAACGATTTTCCCAACGATCATATTCCCTCAACTATATTTTATTGTTCGAATAATAAATATTATATACTTATTCCTTTATTATGGGAGTAGTATACTCCAACGATTAATTATTTCAAAACCGATTAATCATTATAGATTAATTAATTATATAGACACAAACTAGTTGAGGAATATTATTTTAAATAATCTTTTATAAAGTAAACTCATTTGAGGTTTGATTATTATCAATTAACATTTAATTATTTATTAAAGGGTTTATTATTGATTTAAAAATCATAGATCCTGATTTAAAACATACTTTCTGATTTCGGAATATCATTCAAATAATTTCAGATCGTCGGTGAATATTATCCCGACTTATTAATATTTTGAATATAGTTTCAAGGAGAAACTTTTCCCCCTTATTTAATTATCTGTTGACAACAGTCAACTCACATCCTTAGTACTTCCTCCGAAACTTTCGAAAGTACATATATATATGTATATATATACAGTAAAGTTATGCCTATCAACAAGCAAAACGCTTGGAGGAACTTCGATGTGGTTCGAGTTCTCGAGATATGATAGAATTTCCTAAAGGACAAGGGAGGGGTAGGATCCAAGTACTTCGTGTATTTTATAGACTACTGGTACCGTAGGAGACGGTACAATATGTACCTATGGACCTGCGAAGTGTGTGTATACCCGAAATAAGGACACATAGCCCATATGCGGCAAGGGTGATAACCGAGAGGTGAAGGTGTCGTCCTTCTATTACTTTTATCGCAGTACGACTGATCATTGTATGCGGTGGCTCCAACGAATGTCCTAATTCTTCCAATTGGAATTGTGATGCAATACCGTAACCCAAGCCTAGGTGCTGGGATTACTACTAAGGTATTCGCCGGATATTAAAATCCCTTAAAGAATTGTTTTCATAAGAAGGTGTGTTTCACCAAGGAAAATTATTTTCAAATAAAACATAATTATCATAAATGATGACAGTCATTTTTATACTGTACATTATTATGCTGGGCATTATAGCTCACACTTGTTTTCTTAAATTGACACAACACAACAGTGAATCAAGATGCCTGCCATGAGAACCACAGCCAGAAAATGGGTAGGAAATGGCCAGTTGTTCCGTAGATCGTTTGGTGTTGTACCACAGGTAGTCAGAATAAGCTGGATTAGTTTTCAGTTGTTTATAGTTTGGCTTATTTATAAGTATGACTTATGTAAGGTAAGAAACAAAAAATGTATATTTGGCCGGCGGACTAACCTTACCTAAAGGTCACTCCCCGGTAAGACTAATTATATTTGGGTTGTAATAAAATTACTCTAGTTATGATGGTTTGTTTCCAAGATAATAACTTGTAAGTGTGTGTGCGATAAGTGCGGGGTCGTGAAGCGTGAGTATTTACATATTATAGTGTGAGTTGTGTGAGTTTGGATGGCATGGCTTCCGAGACTCCTGACCCCGGGTTTTATGGCGCCACAGAAATGGTATCAGAGCCTTAGGTTATTAAATCTTGGAAATGATAGGATATAAAATACGTAGATATAGGAATAATAAAATAATCAATTAGAGCTCAAGTCGAGTTCGTCGTCGGGCTACACGGGTAGTCTTGACTGTTTTACCCTCAAGGGAATTCCAACTCTAAGTTAGTAACACCTTGCCTATTGTATCAGGTATCAGTGGAGCCTAGGAGGGAGGTTGATCCTGTTGATGATGTCATGATTCCTGAGTGTGACCCTATTCCTAAGCCAGAGAGCCCAACCATTGATGATTCAGATGATGACCCTACTGAGGATGTCTTAGAGGAGGAGACTGAGCTTCCTGTCCCCATAGCTAACGGTGTAGTCTGGAGAGATGTAGAGATGTACCCTCACCAGGCTATTCGCGCTCCTACACCACCCCCAGGGATCCAGAGCCCTATATCCTATACTGATGATGATGATTAGGAGGCGATACACGCACAGTTCCACGAGGTTCATAACATACCCTCTAGTGACCCATATTCACCTCTACCACCACCGGCGACCATGCATGTAGCCGTACACGACTGTATATTGGGCCAGCTTAACGCTGAGATCACTGCGGTATCTGCTCATATTACGGAGTTACGCCAGGAACTGACAGCTGAGAAGCCACCCGACTAGGATACGTAGGAGATTTCAGAGCTGCTTCCCCAGCCATAGCCCGCAGAGAGGTCGATAGGATCGAGCTCCGTACCAGGGTTCAGATGAGGATGATATCAGTGGGAGGATACATCCCGGTAGTTGATGCAGAGCTGATGATTGCAGGAGCGATGAGGAGGGTGCGTGACCTCACTCGCAGTGATAGTGACTGAGAGACTAGTGACTAGATATAGACCTTGAAGAAGGCTGGGTGACTTGTCACCAATTTTGATAGGATAGCTAGTAGTAGATAGCGTTCCTAGCCCTTCAGGGTACACGGCTTATGTATTTTCATTTCAGTATTCAGAACTAGTAGCGATAGATTATAATCAGGCATGTATGAATTCGGCTAGTTGTTTCATCCCCAAGATATAAATGGGAGATCTTATTAATATATATATCTAAGCAGTTATTAAGAAATGATGTCTATATTATTACACTTTATAAAACCTGCTAGATAATAAATGACATGCTTACATATGAATAAAATAATCCAACTGTTATAATTACAATTATGTTGACCAATTATCATTATCAGAACAATGCCACCCTGTAGAAGAGGAACCAGGGCATAGCCCACGGAATCTGTTAACCAACAACGAGGTGAACCTGACCCTGTAGTGAAATAGGAAAGTGAAGAAGACTTAGACTATAATAAATATGATGAGGAAGAATATGTAGAAGAAGAGGCTGAGGATACCCATCAGGGAGGGAACCCCATGAATGAATTTATGGAACTGCTAAGAGCAAATCTGAACTAACAGCCTATTCCACCACAGCCACACGCTGCCCAACAGACTGCAGCTACTGCCTTTAGAGCCTTCAAATATCTCAAACCCCCAGAGTTTCTAGGATCTGCCAACCCAGTTGAAGCACGGGCCTGGCTCAAAGAAATAGAAAAATCCTTCGAGATACTAGGTGTTGAGGAACAACATAAGACCATTTTCGTTTCTTACATGCTGAAAGGAGAAGCTAACTACTGGTGAGAGCCCAAACGAAACCTAGAAACTGATGTTGTGATTCCATGGGATAGATTTACCCGACTATTCTTAGACAAGTATTTCCCTAGGTTTATGGAAACCCAGATGGAGATTAGGTTTCTGGAGTTGAAACAGGATAAGATGACTGTGGCAGAATATGAGGCCAAATTTACTGAGTTGTCGAGATTTGTGTCTGAGTTTGTGAATACCGAAGAAAAGAAAGCACGAAGGTTTCAGCTTGATCTAAAACAGTGGATACAGAACCGAGTAGTAGTGTTAGAGCTGACAGACTATGCCACCTTAGTACAGAAAGCCTCGATTGTTGAAGCTGGCAGTGAGCAGAGTGTGAAGGAGAAGGAAAATAGGAAGAGGAAGATAGGAAGCCAAGGAATAGGAACCGGGAACAGGAGCCTTCCGAGCAGATTCGTCAGGGGAGCGGTGTCCCAACCTGCACGAGGCCCCGGATTCAGAAAGGCCCCGAGTGAGAGCGTTGGCCAGGGCGGCGGACAATCTAGGGCAACATTTTATAGCCAACCACGTGCCCCAATACCAGAGTGTCAAACCTGTAAGAAGAGACACCTTAGAGTGTGTACCCATATAAAAGCCCTCTGAGATATTACCGGTGTGACCAAATCGGATTAAAGAACTCAAGTAATAGAAAATAAACTTTATTCAATATAATGAACTTTGTTACAATATGGAACTGTCCTCTCTCAGTGATGAACAAATATCACGAGAGCTGCTAGGGTTACAAATCAATATTATTCTCGATAATGATAACACGCGTAGTGTAAACCCTATGTATGTGTTTATATATTACACAGTTACAAGATAATCGCTAATTAATATAGAATATAATTCTGCTTCCTAAAATATATCAATCAGATATCTTTTCTTCCAAGTATTCTATTCTTCATAGAATTCCTTCTTCATGCATATCTCTTCTTGCGTTTTTCTTGATCTTCTTTCCTTTCAATCAGCCGTCTTCCTTATCTGAAAGTCTCATTAAGTCCTGATATTATCTCCTGATAAATATCTCCTGATAACTTAAGTTCTGACCACTTAAGTTCTGACTTCAGTATAAGTGTTGATTTCCAGTTAAGTACTGATTTGTCCTATTTAAGTAAAATCTGAAAACTAAACACAAATCATATTAATCATAACATTATCAAATATATCTAATGTAATATCTGGGATATATCGTGTAATTATGTTGTTAATAAATGATTAATATATGTGTTCAGTATCCATTATGTAAATTAATTGTTAAGTATTATCTGTGTTTGGATATTTAAAAATAATATTAATTGAGTATTTCAATTTTTATATGTCCAAAATAAAATATAGATAATTGTCATATCTTCCTAATTATTTTTATGTTGATTTATGGATTTATAAGGATCATATGAAATTTATAAAATCTTTTTCCGAGTATTTAAAATCTATTTTATAAAAACAGGAACCAACCGACGTTATCCGTTGTTACGTTTTTGGAACCCGAAACTCTTCTGAGAACCCCTTCCTAACCTAATTGTAATATTCCGAGCATATCCCATGTTTCGACATTTTCGATCCGGCGTACGGTTTGTTCTGCGCGGGTCCCGACACAACATTTTCGATACAATATTCGTTTCGGTAAATCAATAAAACTCGTATTTTCGATAAACGGGAGCTTTTTATTAAACTATCCCAATTATCACCTCGTAGTACGTGTAACCAGGCGCTGAGACCAAGACTGCAGTACAAATTGTACTGGTTTGGATAATTATCCCGAAAACCGATACCGTTTGGATCAGTTTTTATAAATAAACGTACCGTTTTATATCCGGAATGATCCAACGGGATACTAATTTTCCGTAACTATAAACAGCCTTTTCCCGTATTTTATTTCGTATCAAAATCATTTGCAGATAGTAATTATAAAAATTTTCAGAGAAAAACCCTAATTACATAAACTGTTCTAAGAATCAAACCGCAAAACGAAGGCGTTGCCGATCTCTGTTTTCAAAGCTTGAGTACTCAATCCAAAGGTTTTGAAGTGTTCTACCAGATTCTGAGCTTCGTTTTACTGCAGAAATCAAGGGTATTTTTCTATATTTTTATTTATTTTCGAATTAATTTTATTAAAAATAGGAATTTTTGTTCGGATGATTGTTTGTATGATTTGATGATTGCATGTTGTACAGCTTGTTTTCCTGATGATTTTGATATATTAAACGTCTGATTTGGAGTTCAATAACATGTTCAAATTTGAGTTTGATTTTCGAATTTTAAAATTAAGGTTTATAACCCGTATGAATGTTCTTAATTGAAATTTGGGGGTTTCTTATTTTGGAATAGATTGATGTTGTGGTATAGTGGGTTGTGTTCTCTGTGAAATTTGCAATCCAGTCGTACAAGTTTCATGAATCAACGAGGTCTGTAGAGAAGGGAGTTGTGATTTTAAAGTTACGTCGAGTTCGCCGGAAACCGGCGAACTTCCCGACCATTTTTCGGCCAACTCAGGGATTGTTAGGATGAATTGATTGCATGGTTGTGTTCCCGGTGTTGTGTAGATGTGATCTGGAGGTGGTGGTGGCCTGAGCATCCCTGGATCGTGTTCTCCGGCGAGACAGGGTGTTTTCCGGCGACCCCCCGAGGAAAATTACAGTTTGGTACCTGAACTTTTGGGGACGATGCAGTTTGGTCCCCGAAGTTTCCGGAGTTTGCAAATTTAGGATTCCTGTTTACAATTTATTTAAAAATCATATTTCCTATTTATTTTTATTATAAAAATTCATTTTTAATTTCTGAAAATTCCAAAAATTATTATTTTGATTCCGAAAATTAATTTTAATTCAAAAATAAATCTGAATTAATTAGTTAATTAATTTCAGTAATTTTTAATTGATTAATTGGTCAATTGATTCGAAAATTAATTGATTAATTGATTTAATTAATTATTAATTGATTTTAATTAATTATTTTATTATATTTAATTATTTAAAAATGATTTAAAAATTCCAAAAAATAGTTTCGAGCTTTAAAATATTATTTTAAATTATTTCCAAGGCTCGATAATTATTATAAAATTGTTTCGGAGCCAGAATTGGCCAACCGAACTCTGTTTATTACCCCGAAATTGATGCAACGACCCGTTTTAATTCCGAAAAATATTTTAAAAATCATTTTAAATACCTGAAAGCCTGTTTATGACCCGAGACTTATTTATAAATGATATATCATTGATTATATGACGTGTTATGTGTTATATGTGACTTGTTGGTTGACTGTCGGTCTGTATATTCGATGTTTACTGGTTTATTGTGTAAGTTTCAATCCGATAATCAGATTTGGGTGAAACGAAGGGTAGATAGAAGTATGTGTTGAATAGAATCCTATGAGTTAAATATTGATAGATGCTTATGATATGTGAGCAGAAGAAGCAAGACGTAGGAAAGGGAAACAGGTAGTTGAGGAGTAAGATGATTGTGATTGGAATCGAGTGCAGTGTAGTAAGCTAATACCAGGCAAGTGTTCTGAACTTTCTCGAGATATTGCCGTGATTGATATTCCTGTTTTATATTGCAAGTGCTTTGAAGCACTGAACCCTAACCATGAATCCAGCTATTAATCTTGAGATGTAAACCTGATTCTTTCTAGATCATTGATTGTTGTATACCCAGATATGAACCACAGATATACGATACTACTCCACAAATACATACAAACTAAATACCATACACTGAATCGAGTTACCTACATACTCAAACCATTGTATTTTATACTTTGAAGGACCAAATCCTTGAAACCCTGAAACATTGATTCATTGTTATCCAATTCTTTCATTACCTAGCATCCAAACTTTGAAAATGCTCTTTTGATCCTTATGCAGATTAAAACCATTTTATTATGGAATGTCAAATGTTGTTAATGATTCTGGTTATTGTTTATTATTGTTTATTCTGTTATTATGTTAGAATTGAATTGTTTTTATAAAATTGTGGACTAGATTCGTGGTCAGACCATATAATGGTCAAGTTAGGCCAATGTGTGCCTTGGATCCAGTAGTTAGAGCAGTGCTGTGTGCTTTGCACGGGGTTAGTGCGTGACTGATCAGCAGCCTAACCTTGGTTTTTAAGATGAAAATATAATATCCAATTCTAAATCATAATCCATTGTTCACTTGATATCATAACCATGTTCACCTGATGATCATTATTCTCAGTTTTGTCATTGTGACTTGCTGAGCTAGTTAGCTCATTTGTGCGATATTGTTTCTGTTCTTTTCCAGTTAAGAAGGAACCGGTTGGTACCGAGGATCCCCAGTCCAGCGCGAGAGCTAGGGGTTCAGGTTGATTGAGCTGATCTAGTAGGCTTCTTTTGGGATAATTTAAGTCTGTAAAAGTTTGTAATAATGCTTAATACTCAGTTCTGAGTTTGGAATAGTTGGGATTTGACGTTTATAATATAATAGTGTGTTTGGCTTGTGTGCATACTTTAACCTGTTGCGGTCCATGGTGGTTGGTAAGTAGGGTCACTGCATATTATTATTATCTTTATTATTGTTATAAGCAGGTTATAAATAAGGTGTGTGTGTGGACCCCAAACTTCTGACCCGGGTTTGGAGGGCGCCACATCTAACAATCTCCCCCAACTTGTAAATTAGCATAATATACAAGTTTAACAGATATATGATGATGTCAAAAACATTAAGTATAAATGCATGGGAATTTGACTAGATAACTATAACTTACAGTCCTTAAAGCTTTACCAACTTTAACTTGTGATAACAGCTTCAGTCTGTATACACATCAGAATTTGAGCAGTTGTAGATCTTGACTTGGATTCAATTACTGATCTCTTTGATGTCAGGAGTTGTTCTAAGATAGTTCTTTAACAAACAACTCTCGGCATATTTAAGTTCATCAGTAATCCTCCTTTTAGCATTCTTCAATTCAACTGTATCTTCACCAATTTGAAAGATAGCAGCCCTGAGATCATTTATTCTGGCTTTCCTTATGTCCTGATCCAGTCTGATCAAATATGCCTTATCAGACTCAAGATTGAATTCCACAGCCTTATAAACCCAGAAAGGTAGTTATAATCTTAGCAGAGTTAGGCTTCATCTCAACAATATCACCTCTGTGATCTCTGTACTTGGGACAGTATGTGCTGTCAGACTTTACAGAATAAAGCTTCTTTTGTCTCTGAATTTGAGTCTTCAAATAATTTGCAGCACTGTCTGTTAATCTGTTCTTCATTTGAAGTAAGAATATAACATGTTCTAGTTCCTCAAAATACTTCAGTGGTATAGCATTCTCCCTTATGTGGTAAACTCTTCCATCTGTCATGAAATATAACAAGATGTGTTCTTTCAAGAAGGTATGGTAAACCATCTGTACAGATTTAAGCTGATTCAATCTTTCAGGAGTTGCTCCAACACCTGGTTCACTTAAGGAAGTTGGATCATTGGTTGTGTTCTGCACTCTTCTTTCATCAGCACTACCCAATCCAGATTTATCTCTTGCTTCCTTTCCTGTAACAACTCTTGCTTCAAAACCACTTGCTGCAGTCTTCAAAGGTTGAGTCTATTTAGCTTTAGTGAATCTTGTTAGGAGTAACTTTGAGGATTTAACATGAGCAATATCAGATGTTTCCTTTAACTTATCTTCTGATATCAAGCTAACTTGAGCTATGTCAGAGGTTGCTTGCTTCAGTGTCATATCAAAACTTACTATATCTTGACTCTGAATAACTTGAGCCATGTCAGAGGTTGTTTGTGAAATCTTCTTTGAAACCAGAGTAAGATTAGCATCTTCAACATATATTTCTTCATCCATAGGAGGCACATAAATCTTTACAGGTTCACTAACTTTTTCTTTGCCCTTGGACTTTGGGTCTATCTGCATTTGCGATTTGGCCTTGGTTGCATCAGGATTTACCATTTATTTTATCACAATGCCTTTAGCCTTAGAAATTTTCTTTTCAACAACAGAAGCTTCAGATTTGGAGTTGACATTTTCTAACTTAAGTCTAGCTTCTTCTTCCTTTAGACTTTCAAAGTCCATTCCCGGATTTTCTTTCAAAAATAACTGTCTTGAAATCTCCTCATCAAGTTCCAAATATTCATCAGAACTTATCCTTTTACCAATATTAGACTTTATTCTTCTCCCAGTATCAGAACTTGTTCCTTGACTTGTAGTTCCAGTTCTACTTGATGAAAGACCTTTACCTTGACCATGACCTCCACCCATTCCAGAGTTTCTCGGGTCATCTTTTCCATCATCATTTCCCTTCAGTGTCTTGATAGGTTTGCATTTGGACTTAATTACTTTCTCCCCCTTTTTGGCATCAGCAGGTAATAGAAGAGAGATAAGCAATTCCACTGAGGATTGGATCTCAGTGAGTTAATTTTGATGAGAAGCTTGATTCTTCAAAATGTCATCAATCTGAGACTGTTGCTTCTCTTGGGTTTTCTCAATGTAGGCAATTCTATCAAAGGTAGGTTGGAAAAACCTTTTCTTTTCAAGTTTCATATTCATATCTTGCTGGATCAAGTTTTCTTGAATTTTATTCACCTTATCATGAGTGATTGAGTGTTGACCTTGAAGGTGCCTTATACTAAATAGAGTAACTCCAGCTGTGTCTTGAAATCATCATTTATCAGCATTTCATCAGCTTTTGTAAGATGCTCAGCAAGAATCTTTTCAGAAGGAACAAAGGTAACTGTGTTCCACTCCTTTGTCCACTCCTGTCCTCTAGGAGTTTCACTCCAAGGTACTGGTGCTTCCCCTGTAACAAACTTCTTGACTATCTCAGCTTTATGAACAGTTTGTTGAGATGCATGTCCTGATGGACCAGCTGCATCAGCATCTACATTTGTAGCAGCAGCTTCACCAGTAACTTCATCATTAGAAGCATCAGAACTTGTAAAATCAGCATCAGCAGCATCCTATTATGATAGGCTATGGAGGCTTCAACATCATCCTCTAAGTGCTGATCTCCAACTAAGTTCTGATCAACAGCCATATTCTGATGCTCACCTAAAATCTGATCTTCAGTATCTAGATGCAGAGAAGGTATTGTAGGCAATTCTGGATTAAAATCAGCATCAAGAAGTGGTGTTGGTGGTGGATTGATTGAAGCTGGTGGAGCTTCTAAGTACAGAACCTCAGGCACAATCAAGTTGTGAATATCAATCTCAACACTTGTGCCTGGGTCTTCAGTATGTACTGGTTCATTTACAGGAGATACAGGAGGAGTAGGTGTTCTGTCTTGAGTAGGTTCTGGTTGTGCTGAAGGAAGAAAATCAATAATAATTGGTTCTGTTGGGATCAGAGATTCCTGACCCCCTTCCTTAGCTTCTTCTTCTAGAGTTTCTCCAGAATGTGATGATACACTGACAGGCCTCCTGGCTCTTTGATTTTTATGTCTCTTTGAAGGTGGAGAGACTTTGGGAGTTTCTTCAGAATACATCCTTCTAAGCCTTTTGAGAAGCTTAGAACCCCCAATTCCAGTATCCTTCTGAGAAGAGACCTTCTCAGCTTCTTCAACAACAGGTTCTGAAACTGGAACCTGTTCCTCACTATCTGACTCATCTCTCAGAACAATCCTACTTCTCTTCTATTGTGTCTGAGGTACAGACTTTGTCATCTTGGGCTTTGAAGATGAAGGCCTCACAGTATGTGCTGATGATGAAGGTTGAGATGTCGGTGAAGGTTTGAAATATGTTCTGATTGAGGGTTGAGTAGGTTGAGGTTGAGAAGTTTGAGTTGTAAGTGTGGTATGTTCTGATGGTTGTGTTGGTGGCTGAGATGTGCTGGTGGGTTGAACATCAGGGTAAACAGATCTGTAGGTGTGAGGATCAGCATTTACCAGGATCTATTTTACAGACTGAGGTATCTGTAAGGGTCTAACCACTTGTTTCTTTATGTCAGCATTTAACAAATCATTAAAAGCCCGTTTTGCAAGTTTAAAAGGTGGAATTAAATCAGTGGTAGGTTGGGGTTCATCAGCACAACAGAAATTATATATAAGCTGACAAAATCTAGCAAAGTACACGACATTCCTATCTTCTGTCATCCTATCCCCTATGAAACCTAGCACAGCACTTGCAAAATCAAAGTGAGTTTGATGAATAAGAGCATACCCGATGTGCTGACTCATAATTGGAATGGCATCAAAGTTGGAGCACTTATTGGCGAATGCCTTAGTGATACAATCGAAGAAAAAGTTCCATTCCTTCCTGATTTTTTCTCTTTTCAGTTGTCCAAGCTTTCCCAAACTGCCCTCATAACCCAAACTGGCCATGAACTGCTGTAGAACAGGTTCCTCCACTGTGGAAAAAGTACAGCCTTCTGGTAAGTGGAGAGCTTTACGAACTGCTCCAGGAGTAACCACATGCTCAACATCATTCACTTTAAAAATGATGCTTGGAGTACCAGTAGCACCACCATTATCAAAATGCCCAGTCCTCCAGAACGTCAGAACTTGTTGGCTTGAAATGGCTTGAGGTTGGGTCAAAGCATACCCAATCTCACTATTTGCTAGAAAATATTGCACAAAGTGCAAATCAGATGGAGCTTCAGCCTTGTTCAAGATTGCAGCATAGTTGTTAGGTACAAACTTGGCTCCATCTACAATCAAATCCTTGGGTGCCATGAGAAATAATTGAGAAATTAGGTTGTCTGTAAGGTGTTTGATAAAATGTATGTATGATAAATCGTCAGTAGTTGTGAGAGGGAATAAGAGTAACAAGAGAGAGATAAATTATGAAAGTGAATAAAAGATTGTACAATCTTTTCTCTCTTTTACTTATACACGGTAAAAAATATCCGTTTGAGACACCTGTCAGCATGCAGCAGTAAAAGATAATTAATGGGCACGGGTATTCAGTAATCATTACTTATCACATGCATTTTTTCAAGGAGAAAAACCGTTTCACTTACGAAGTAATCCCATTAATCAAGGACGTGCAGTTTTATTTTAAATTTTAAAAACAAACTGTTCCCACTAAATAAATGATTATTACTGTTTTACCAATATTCTGTAAAAAAAATTACCAATGAGAGAATGACCAAAAATAAACCAAGTAAACAAATACTGCCACGTCAGAATCAAAACTTGATTTGTATCAGAGCTAAAAAGGTCATCAGAATATGGTTAGTATCAAGATTTAAAATGTCATTAGAATATGAAACGATGCAGAGACAAAATCTTGTAAAAAAATAAAATTTCATTAATATATCAAGCAAATACATTTCATGAAACTTAAATTACATGCATAAAATTACAAGATTTCCCTAGTCTAAAATGCCTAACATCAACAGCTGTAGTCCTAAGCTAAGAAGCCTAACGACTAACTCCTTCTGCTGCTGACGAAGAGCACTACAAGATGGATGATCCGTTCTTGCTGACGGAGATAACGGAGATGTAGATCTCTTTGGACAGTCAACAAGTCATTTTTAATAATCTATGGAAATTGAATCCAGAGATTATGAAGAATGTTATTGATAGGATATGCAGTCGGAATTCCATTTTGAAAAACATATACAGTTTCAGTGCCATAGTTGTAAAACCAACCAAACTCAGCCATTTTTGTTGATATGAAAGAGAATAGAGAGTGAGTTTGTGAGAAAGTGGAGAATGTTTTGGCTGGAATAAATTGTTGGTTTAAATAGCCAATGGAATACCAAGGGACGCGAGAATTGGGCAACAATTATAAGTAAAAATAATGACCCCTCGATTCCCTAGAGTGATGAGTAATAACAACAGCCATTGGAAGCTTAAAACATGAGTTAATGAGCACACGAAACCAGTAAAAATTACTATCCATTTACGAGTACTACTAACCCAAATTATGTTGACTGTTAATATCTCACCCAAACATATTCTGATTTTAAATATGACTGTTTCAGATTTTAACCACAAATAAGTCTAGTAAAGAATCAGGATATCAGAACATAGACTTATATCAGAACTTAACAGTCATCAGAACATGATTCCTTAACTCGAAAGGTGAATGCCTATTTCTGTAATTCTTCACACAAATTCTGATTTCATTTCTTCAGAATTTAATCATCAGAATTGCCATCATTACTTGTCCTCAGAATTTATACAAGTGACACTTAACCTATTCATCTAAAACCACATTTATCACCACAGTAATTTTCATCATTTATATGGAGTGTATGTGTGTGCAGTAAGCTAAATATCAGATAAAGATTAAAGTATGATTCACTTCAGTACATCTTAGAAATAAGGCATAACTAAGAACTTTGCTCAAAATCTATTAGTATTCTGAGGTCTGCTGTAGAATGAGTTCATGCATGAGTCCACCTCAACTGTTTTATGCTCATTTTATGCATCTTTTGAAATTCCATTTTACAGTGGCTTCTCAGTGTAAGTGAGTTACGACTGCTTATCAGAATTTATGCTATTATCAGAGTATTTCTCCGGTATTCATAGAGTGTGAAAAGTCACCAAGAAAAATATTTATTTTGCTTTTCTGATGCATATTACTTAATACCAGCAATGCACTTGGGTCTTCCCTTCCATATTTTACTCTAGATCTCAAAGGAGTACCTGATTTTTATTCCCTTTTTCTTTTCCTTTTTCTTTTGATAAGTGAGGTTTATCAGCACTTAGTACATCCATCAGATTTACTATCAGAACTTAACAGATAAGAAGCATTATTCTAGTTTTTGACTTAGTAATAAGATACACAAAGTAAACTTAACTAAGCTCAATATCATAATTTGCTTGTGTTAAAAGATTTCCACATAAACAATTACTTCAAACATGGGACTTTAGTATATTGTAGACTACTAGGTCAGCATCTAGCACAATTATCCTCATTGGATTGATTAGTCACAGAAATATTCATATCACTATCAGAGTTTAGAAATTCACATCAGACAACAACTAGTACTTAAGCAATTTTCAATTTAAGCACATAATACACAAAGATAGTAATATCTGTAAATACTGATCATAAAGTCTCATGTATCAGAGCATAAACTAAGAAGATTTAGAGAAAGAACCTGAAATCATTCCAAGTTCATTTACCAATCTTATAAAAGTAGCTTCACACAGTGGTTTTGTGAAGATATCTGTTAGTTGTTGATCTGTTGGAACAAAGTGCAATTTCACTGTACCTTCATCCACATGTTCCCTTATGAAGTGGTACCTAAAGCTGATGTGTTTTGTCATTGAGTGTTGAACTGGATTACCTGTCATAGAAATAGCACTTTGATTATCACAGTAAATAGGGATTTTAAAATATGTTAACCCATAATCCAGTAGCTGATTCTTCATTCAAAGAATCTGTGTACAATAGCTTCCTGCAGCAATGTACTCTACTTCTACAGTTGATGTGGAAATTGACTTTTGTTTCTTGCTAAACCAAGAAACTAATCTGCCTCCAAGAAATTGGCAGCTTCCACTTGTGTTTTTCCTGTCAATTTTGCATCCTGCAAAATTTGCATCTGAGTAACCTATTAGATTAAAATCTGATTCTCTAGGATACCACAATCCCAGATCAGCTGTACCCTTAAGGTACTTGAAAATTCTTTTCATAGCTGTTAAGTGAGGTTCTCTTGGATCTGCTTGAAATCTTGCACAAAGACAGATAGCATACATGATATCAGGTCTACTTGCAGTTAGATAGAGTAAGAAGCCAATCATACCTCTGTAATCAGTAATATCTACCGATGTACCAGTATCCTTATCCAATTTTGTTACAGTGGCCATGGGAGTGGATGCACTCGAACAATCTTGCATTCCAAATTTCTTCAGCAAATTTCTGGTGTACTTGGATTGACAAATAAAAGTGCCTTCTTCATTCTGCTTGACTTGAAGGCCTAGAAAATAGCTAAGTTCCCCCATCATACTCATTTGATATCTTGACTGCATCAGTTTGGCAAACTTCTTGCAAAGTCTGTCATTTGTAGAACCAAAAATGATATCATCAACATATATTTGCACCAAAAGTAAGTCATTTCCATGGTTTAGGTAGAACAGTATTTTGTCAATAGTTCCTCTGTTGAATCCACTTTCCAGAAGAAACTGAGCTAAAGTCTCATACCATGCTCTTGGAGCTTGCTTAAGGCCATAAAGTGCTTTATCAAGCCTGTAGACATGATTTGGAAGTTTGGAATCTACAAAGCCTGGAGGTTGTTCAACATATACTTCCTCTTCCAATTCTCCATTAAGAAAAGCACATTTCACATCCATTTGAAAGACAGTAAACTTTTTGTGAGCAGCATAAGCCAAAAATATCCTTATGGCTTCCAATCTAGCAACTGGTGCAAATGTTTCATCATAGTCAATTCCCTCCTGTTGAGAATATCCTTTTGCAACCAGTCTTGCTTTACTCCTTGTAATTATGCCATCACTATCAGTTTTGTTTCTGAACACCCACTTTGTACCAACAACAGATCTGTTCTTTGGTATTGGCACTAGGGTCCAGACTTTGTTTCTTTCAAATTCATTTAACTCTTCCTGCATTGTTTGCACCCAATCAGCATCTTGAAGAGCTTCTTCCACTTTCTTCGGTTCAGTCTGAGAAAGAAACGAATTATAAAGACATTCATTTGATGTAGCTGTTCTAGTTCTGACACCTGCATCAGGATTTCCAATAATTAAGTCAGGTGTATGTGATTTAGTCCACTTCCTTGCAGATGGAAGGTTTTCTCTAGAACTGGATGCTCCCCCATGATCCATGTTATCTTCATCAACATTTTCTGATGCTCCCCCTGAAATTATCCTCTCTGAGTTGGATCCTTCAGAATTTGAGTTTCCAGACTTATCAGAACTTGGCTCATCAGAACTTGATGAATCAGAACTTGAAGAGCCAGTTGTAGGTTCTGATGCTTCTTGAGATGTGGTTGTATCTTCAGTATGCTCCCCCTGCACAGGTGCATCTTCCTTTGGCGTAGTCACCACAGTTTCAATAACATCAGAGTTTAATCCATCAGAGTTTGCAGTATCAGGATTTAGACTGTCAGGATTTAGACTGCCAGGGTTTAGACTGTCAGGATTTAGACTGTCAGGATTTACAGTATCAGAAATTAAATCTTCATTTTCAAATCTCAGCTGATCATGATCATTGAAATCTTCAAGTCCAGTAATCTTCTTATCATCAAAAGAGACATTGACAGATTCCATGACAACCCTTGTTCTTAAATTGTAGACTCTGAAGGCTTTTGTGGAAAGTGGATATCCAACAAAAATTCCTTCATCGGCTTTTAGATCAAATTTGGATAGCTATTCAGGATGAGTCTTAAGAACAAAATACTTGCATCCAAATACATGAAAATACTTCAGATTTGGCTTCTTTTTCTTCACCATCTCATATGGTGGCATTCCATGCTTGTTAATGAGTGTTGCATTCTGAGTGAAACAAGCAGTCTGCACAGCTTCAGCCCAAAAATAGGTTGGTAGCTTTGCTTCATCAAGCATAGTTCGTGCAGCTTCAATAAGAATTCTGTTCTTTCTTTCAATAACTCCATTTTGTTGTGGAGTTCCAGGAGCAGAAAATTCCTGCTTTATTCCAAGGTCTTTGCAGAACTCTTTCATGATCAGATTCTTGAACTCAATGCCATTATCACTTCTTATAATCTTCACAGAATCTTTGACTAATTTATCCAGTTGCTTGATATGATCAATCAAAATAGATACAGTTTCACTTTTTGTGTGCAAGTAATACACCCATGTGTATCTGGTGAACTCATCCACTATGACCATAGCATATTTCTTCTTTGCAATAGACATGACATTCACTGGACCAAATAGATCAACATGTAGTAGGTGATAAGGCTCAAGAATTGATGATTCAGTCTTGCTCTTGAATGAAGATTTTATTTGTTTAGCCTTCTGACATGAATCACAAAGGCCATCAGGAGCAAATACTAATTTTGGCAGTCCTCTCACAAGATCTTTCTTGACTAGTTCATTTATATTGTTGAAATTTAAATGAGAGAGTTTCTTGTGCCAATTTCAGCTTTCTTCAATTGTTGCTCTACTTAACAGATAGATTGCAGAACCATCAGTACTTGTTGAAAGCTTGGATTCATAAATGTTACCATGCATGTATCCTTTCAGAACAGCTTTGTCTGTAGATTTGCTTACAACTTCACAGTGTTCTTCAAAGAAATCCACATGATAACCTCTGTCACAGATTTGACTAACACTGAGCAGATTATGTTTAAGTCCTAAGACCAGAGCTACTTTTTTTAATGATGACATTCCCCAGGATTGATATTGCCATATCCCAAGGTTTTTCCAATATTTCCATCTCCATAAGAAACACTTGGGCCAGCTTTCTCCACAAAGTCTGATAGCAGGGCTTTATTTCCAGTCATATGTCCTGAACATCCACTGTCCAGAACTAGGATGTTTTTCCTGTTGCCCTGCAATCACAAAGACCATTAATGATTAGTTTTAAGGACCCAGACTTGCTTGGATCCTTCGGCCTTATTAAGTTTGTTAACATTTGCAGCGGATTTAGCATCAGATTTTATGTTAACATTTTTCTTATCAGCATTTACAATATCAGACTTTGTATCAGAACTTACTCTAGAAGGAACAATGCTAACTTTCTTTCAAGAAGGTTTTATTTGATAATAATCATAGTACAAACTATGATATTCCTTACAAGTATAAATGGAATGCCATAAACTACCACAATGAAAACAAGGATTTTGTGGCTTATATCTAACAGACTGACTCTTAACTCCTGACTTTGAAGGTAAGAAGTTTATGTTCTTATTTTTTCTGTAAAAAGAAGCCGGATGGTTAGAATTTTCACAGTTATGACATGTTTTTCTAGGAGCATTAGGAATAGAGTTGTAATAATTACTTTTATTCACACCCTCCTTTCCATTCCTATTTTTCCTAGGTGACTTTCCTTTGTTGACATTCTTAACATCTTTCAGCTTATGCTTAAGCTGCTTCTTTGTCATTAAGCCTATGTTTACTTCAGCTGGCTTACCCTGTTTTGGTTTGTCAGAAGTTAATTTCTCTTTAACTTCTGATTTATCAGTATCAGACTTTACAGCTACAAACTTAACAGGTTTTACCTTTGGCTTTTGTAAAACAACTATAGGCTCAATTTTTACAGTTCCATTATCATTCTTGTCATCTCCATAACCTAAGCCCTATTTCCAGTTTCCACTACCTAATAAATTCTGAGTTGTTCTGCCAGAGTTAGTCCAAGTTCTGATAATCTCTCTTTCCTTTTCTAACTCAGTTTTTAGAGATTCATTCATTTTAAGTATTTCATCCTTAACATATAAAGCATCATCTCTATCTTTCTGAGTTTGATGGAACATGACTAACTCTTTTTCTAAATAATCATTCCTCTTTTTACAAGCAAGATTTTCAGAAGTTAATCTTTCACATGTTAAAGTTTGATCTCTATAACTAATGAACATGGTTTTAAGATATCTTCTCAACTCATTAATATCATCAGTATGAAAGGCATAAGTAGTTTGAGGTACCTTTAACTCAGCAGCATCAGAACTACTATCAGCATTTGCCATCAAGGCATAGTTCTCCTCACTTTCAGAATCTGAAGTGTCTGTCCAGCTTTTCTTCTTTGTGACAAGAGCCTTGCCTTTGTCACTCTTCACTTTCTTGCAATCAAGAGATATGTGGCCTTTCTCACCACAGTTATAGCATTTGACATTTGTGTAATCTCTTCTGTCAGACTTCCCTCCTCTGCCTTCAGATTTTCTGAAACTCTTCTTATCAGAACTTGCACCTTTCCTGGAAAACTTCTTTCCCTTCCTGAATTTTCTGTATGCAATCTTTGTGATTCCTTTCACCATGAGAGCACACAAATTCATCATCTCTTCATCAGCATCCATCTCAGGCAAGCTTTCAGTTTCTGAGTCATCATCACTATCAGAACTTGATGAAGTATCAGACTTTGTGATGAGAGCTTTTCCCTTGCCTTTCCTAGAGTTAGTTGTTTTGGGAGATTCCACCTCAGCCTTAAGAGCAACTATCCTTGACTTTCCTCTTGCTTCTTTGTTCCATCTCAAGTTCATGAGTCTTGAGCATCCCATAAATTTCATCAAGAGTTGTTTCTACAAGATTATAGTTGTCTCTTATAGTGGTGGCCTTCAAATCCCATCTTTCAGGAAGTGCTAACAGGAATTTAAGATTTGAATCCTCAAGATCATATTCCTTGTCGACTAGTGATAAATCATTCAAGAGTTTGACAAATCTGTCATATAAACCAGTTAATGACTCATCAGGATTTGAGTCAAAGTGTTCATACTCTTGAGTGAGTATTGTCTTCCTGTTCTTCTTAACTGATTCGGTTCCCTGACATCTTGTCTCCAAAGCATCCCATATCTCCTTTGCAGTCTTGCAGTTAATTACCCTGTTTGACATGACATTATCAATAGCACTATGTAGCAAGTGTCGTACCTTAACATCCTTAGCAATTGAAGAGATATCTTCAGCAATGTAATCACTCTTCTCCTTTGGTACAGACTTTGTTGGTTGACCTGCAACTACAATAGCGAGTTTGGTTGGCTTGTGTGGTCCTTCATTGATTCTGTCAAGGTATTCTGGATCAGTAGCTTCCAGAAACATAGACATCCTTACCTTCCATATGGAATATTCAGATGGTTTTAGTATGGGAACTCTAATAGTCTCATATCGACTATGTATTTGAGTCTTTGGAGGTTCTTCAGTTTTGGTGGGCTTGGTTAGAGTTTCTTCTTCAGACTTGATTGTTTTTGGATCTTAAACTGTTTGTGTGTTAACAGATCTGCTCTGATACCACTTGTTAGGTCACACACACTGTAGAAGGGGGTTGAATACAGTGTTTAGCACAATCAAATCGGATTAAAGAACTCAAGTAACAGAAAACAAACTTTATTCAATATAATGAACTTTGTTACAATATGGAACTGTCCCCTCTCAGTGATGAACAAATATCACGAGAGCTGCTAGGGTTACAAATAAATATTATTCTCGATAATGATAACACACGTAGCGTAAACCCTATGTTTGTGTTTATATACTACACAGTTACAAGATAATCGCTAATTGATATGGAATATAATTCTGCTTCCTAAAATATATCAATCAGATATCTTTTCTTCCAAGTATTTTATTCTTCATAGAATTCCTTCTTCATGCATATCTCTTCTTGCGTTTGTCTTGATCTTCTTTCCTTTTAATCAGCCGCCTTCCTTATCTGAAAGTCTCCTTAAGTCCTGATATTATCTCCTGATAAATATCTCCTGATAACTTAAATTCTGACCACTTAAGTTCTGAATTCAGTATAAGTGTTGATTTCCCGTTAAGTACTGATTTGTCCTGTTTAAGTAAAATCTGAAAACTAAACACAAATCATATTAGACATGACATTATCAAATATATCTAACATAATCCCATTCACGTTAGGAGAATTTGATGTAATCTTAGGAATGGATTGGCTATCCAGTAACGGAGCGCAAATAGATTGTGAACGGAAGAAAGTAAATATAAGAGTACAGAATGAATAAGTAGTGTTTAAAGGTCAACGACAGAACCAGAAATTTCTAACCATGCTTCAGGCAAAAAGATTGTTAAGGAAAGGTACCGAAGCCTATTTGGCTTATGTGATAAATACCAAGAAGGAAGTCCCTAATATACAGGACATACCCGTAGTAAATGAATTCGAGGATGTATTTCCAGAAAATTTACCAGGATTACCACCTGACCGAGAAATAGAGTTCGCTATAGAGTTAGCACCAGGAACGACACCAGTATCCAAGGCCCCATATAGGCTAGCCCCAGTTGAGATGAAGGAACTAGCTTGTCAACTGCAAGAGTTATTAGATAATGGAATGATAAGGCCCAGTGTGTCGCCATGGGGAGCGCCAGTACTGTTCGTAAAGAAAAAGGACGACAGTATGAGATTATGCATAGACTATCGAGATCTGAATAAGCTGACTATTAAGAATAGGTACCCTCTCCCCAGAATTGATGACCTATTCGATCAACTCAAAGGAGCTGTACATTTTTCCAAAATAGATTTAAGAACAGGATATCACCCGTTGAAAATCAAAATGGAAGATATAGCGAAGACTGCTTTTCGCACTAGGTATGGACACTATGAGTTCTTAGTTATGTCGTTTGGATTAACCAATGTGCCCGCAGCCTTTATGGATTTGATGAACAAAGTGTTCAAAAAGTACCTGGATATATGTGTGATAGTTTTTATAGATGATATTCTGATCTACTCAAAGACAGAGCAAGAACACATAAAACATTTGAGGATAGTCTTAGAAATCTTGAGAAATGAGAAATTGTATGCCAAGTTCTCGAAGTGCGAATTTTGGTTGAAAGAAGTTCAGTTTTTAGGACATGTGGTGAGTAGCAAAGGAGTTTTAGTTGACCCTGCCAAGATAGAGGCGGTATCCGATTGGGAAAGACCAACTACCCCAACGGAGGTTAGGAGTTTTGTGAGTTTAGCAGGATATTACCAAAAATTCGTGCAGGACTTTGCTAAGATAGCCGGACCACTGACTAGACTTACCCGGAAGGCAGAAAAGTTTGTATGGACAGAGAAACGTGAGGAGAATTTTCAAGAACTGAAAAAGAGGCTGGTGTCAGTATCAGTGATCGCTCTTCCCGACGGAAAGGGAGAGTTTGTGATATACAGCGACGCATCGCTTAAAGGATTAGGATGTGTACTAATGCAACACGGCAAAGTTATAGCGTATGCCTCTCGACAATTGAAGGAATATGAGAGCAGATACCCTACGCATGATCTAGAATTAGCAGCCATAGTGTTTGCCCTAAAAATTTGGAGACACTACCTATACGGTGAGAAATGCGAGATCTACACTGACCATAAAAGCCTGAAATATATTTTTACTCAGAAGGAACTGAACATGAGACAAAGGAGATGGTTAGAGTTGATAAAAGACTACGACTGTGAAATTTTATATCACCCGGGTAAAGCCAATGTGGTGGCTGACGCCCTTAGTAGGAAGGAAAGACTCAAGATGATAATGACATTGGAGGAGTTGATTAAGGAATTTGAGAAGATGGAAATTGATGTGAGAATGACCAGTAAGGGAACGGAAGGATTATTTGAGATTAAGCTAGTGCCAGAGCTGGCTGAAAAGATACGAATATGTCAGGAAAGGAAGATGAATGAAGAAAGAGGAACCTTGACCGGTGAAGAAGATGCGAGAAGGACTAGAAAGGGATCATGAGGTATGCGTCCCAAATTTGGATTCCAAATGTGCAAGAGTTAAAGGATGCGCTGTTGCACGAAGGGCACAGCTCTAGATATTCAATCCACCCAGGAAGTACGAAAATGTACCGTGACCTTAAGGAATATTATTGGTGGCCTAACATGAAGAGAGAAGTAGCAGAGTGGGTCAGCAAGTGCTTGACATGCCAGAGAGTGAAGGCTGAACATCAGCGACCTAGTGGACTATTACGACCCCTAGAGATTCCGGAATGGAAATAGGAGCATATAGCCATGGATTTTGTGACAGGCTTACTAAGGATAAAGACCAATCATGATGCCATATGGGTTATCATAGATAGATTGACCAAGTCCGCACACTTCCTACCAATCAACGAAAGATACACTGTAGACAAGTTGGTGGATATTTACTTGAAGGAAATAGTAGTTAGACACGGCGTTCCGGTAGCCATAGTGTCAGAAAGAGACCCGAGGTTTAATTACCGATTTTGGAGAAGCTTCCAGGAATGCGTAGGCACTAGACTAAACATGAGTACCGCTTACCACCCCCATACTGATATACAAAGCCAAAGGACTATTCAGACCCTAGAAGATATGCTACGAGTATGTGCCATTGATTTTAAAGGAAATTGGGATGACCACTTACCCCTGATCGAATTTGCTTACAACAATAGCTATCACGCTAGCATAGGAATGGCCCCGTATGAAGCTCTTTACGGAAGAAGATGTCGCTCTCCCCTGTGTTGGGATGAAGTTGGAGAACATAAGATATTAGGACCAGAGTTAGTCCAGCAGACCAGAGAAATGGTAGGACTCGTCAGGAAAAGACTAGCAGCCCAGGACAGACAAAAAAAGTACGCCGACCAGACCAGGAAGGATAGGGAATATGAAGTAGGAGATTTTATGCTATTAAAGGTATCTCCGTGGAAAGGAGTGATGAGATTTGGAAAGAAATGGAAGCTGAGTCCCAAATTTATAGGACCCTTTGAAATTTTGAGGAGAATAGGACCTCTAGCTTACAAGCTCGCCTTGCCTCCTAATTTGCAATAAGTGCACAATGTGTTCCACGTGTCCATGTTAAGGAAGTACCATGCAGATGCACAACATGTAATAGAGTACGAGCAGGTAGATTTACAACCAGACCTGACCTACATCGAGCAACCAGTAAGGATAATAGACCAGAAAGAACAAGTGCTGTAACACCCCCAGATCCGGGGTCGGGGATCCGGGTTGTCACGGTCTTTCTTTCCACAATATCACTTCACTTAATTAATAATAAATAACCTCATGCTGTGACCCCACACTAACACACACCACAACCCGTTATAGTCTCAGAGATGAAATTGAAATAAGTACAAGTCTTTGAATCCACAATTTAAAATTATTACAACCCAAAATGATTACTTGATAATTTACAGTTAATTGCCATTATCTGCCACAAGTTATAATTATACATAATTTGATTCTCAAAAGTAGATGGTCTGAACTACAATGGATCTACCTCTGCAGCTATAGCAGCCACAACATCATCGGGAAGACGCGGGGCGCTTCCCACGCGCTTGCGCTGGGTCTGCTGGAGTCTGGCCATCTCTCCTAACTGTTGTTGTGTGATGAAGAAATAAAGCAAGAGTGAGCCTTACAGCTCGCAAGATAATACATAGTGATAACAATAATATAAGTATCTAAATGGATACTCACTAGAATCTTTATCGTGTGTAAGATAATTACTTACTAGATATAATGTAAAAACAAGGAATGAAGTTACCAATACTTCACCACACTTATATCATTTATAAACCTACTTGAACTACCACCGTTCAAAGTATTATAAGTTTTAAGAAAAACATCCCATAGATGAGACCACAAGTTGAGACTTGAATAGATTCAATCTTTGAAATATTATTGAATGAAAAAGTTATGAGATACTTTATTTAGTCCCGATATATATATATCCACATATATATATCTCTAAAACATTTCCTGGAACCTCTGTTATGTAAAGTATGAACAGAGTTGCAATATCCAATAAATTTGGAAGGAAAAGGAAACCTTTGGCATAAACCAGATATCTTGCTGATCAGGCAAAGATACCCATTAGTAACCTTTTCTACTAGTAGATGGACGAATTCCCCACTGGTCATCACCCTGGTCATAATTAGGACCTTATGCTGGACTGCCACTCAGCCACTTATGCATTTGATGGACTCCCACTGAGCCACTTACACTATCATGGACGCCCACTGAGCCCATGTTGCTTATGCCGACTCAATAGATGGACTTACTTCCCGAACGTTGGGTAAGTAATCAATTCATTTACCAAAACTGCAACCTTGTTGCGAATATAAAATACACCACAGAGCCGGATCCCTCAGGTTTTAAGCGAGTATTTAAATCCCCTTAAAAAGGAAGATCTTAAATATAAAATTGAGTTTTGGGATCCGCTCTAACTTTTAAAAATCATTTTGAAGACTCGAAAACACTTTATAGAGTGTTTGGAGTAAAGCTGATTTAATGAAGTAAATCAGTCCCCAGAATATTTAGAAAATGACTGAATATTATTATTTAAATAATATTCCCATAAGAATAATCTTTATAAAAATAATTGAAGTAGAAGTATTAAAACTTATACTTGAAACGAGTATTAAATAACCAAAGATATACTTATATGAAAGTATTATCTTTATTTGAATAATCGAAAATAAGTTTGATTATTAACACCTTATTCTTTAATAAAATAAAGAATATATCTCAGCAAATAATCGGAGTCATAGATCCTCAAATGAATATTCAAATAATATTTATTAAATAATATAAACTGAGTCATAAGCCCTCGAATGAATATTCAAATAATATTCAATAAATAATATAAAGGAGTCATAAGCCCTCGAATGAATATTCATATAATATTCAAATAATAGAATAAAAGGAGTCATAAGCCTTCGAATAATATTCAAAATAATATTCATTAATAAAGTAAAAGGAGTCATAAGTCCTCGAATGAATATTCAAAATAATATTTATTAATAAAATAAACGGAGTCATACGCCTTCGAATAATATTCGAAATAATATTCAATAAATAATATAAAAGAGTCATAAGTCCTCGAATATTCAAAATAATATTCAATAATAAAATAAAGTTAAAGTTATCGAATAAACCTTATTCGATTAATAGTTTGGAAAAACTATAACCATATATATATATAAATATATATATATATATATATCCATATCCATATATATACAAAATCTACTCGGGATCCTCGACTCCCGGTTTTAGAAAATATTTTCACCTTTGGGTCCCTATACTAAGGGTATATGCAAGATACCGCTATCCTCTAGCATAGGTATTATCAACTGAACCAACAGATATATATTTCAAGAATATGAAACAGGCATGCATATATACCATATCACATGCTACAATATATCGCAAGATTTTGCTAATTAACCAACATGCATCTATCGCAAGATAATGCAAATACATATATTCATCACAACAACAGTATACGGATAGAATACTTGCCTGAGCGACTTGGGGGTGAGAAAGGCTCGGGACGAGTCTGATAACCTATAAACAACAAGTAAGTTGGAATTAAACCAAAATCACTTGTAAACCTATACTTTAACTAACTTAGACTCTAACGCTTGTTTTGCGCTCACCGATTCGCTTAAGTCACTCGGGTACTCTCGGCTCCACCATTTTTAATAATTTAACCTTTACGAGTTTTAAAGCGATTCCTTCGCGAATGTCTTACCAACTGCCTAACACACTTACCATAAATGTTTCATACATTAATTAACCCTTTTTGGTCTTTAACCTATGTTTCAAAGTAAGGCGAGGGAAAAAGTTTCGTTCGCGAAACGCCGTTACTTGAAACGGTCGTTTCTCCTAAACCGTGCATCGGAATCGAACGAACTACATATCAAAACGAAGCTCGTATCATGAGCTATCTAATCATGGCAGTGGTCATAATCTAGCAGGGGGTTCTCGGGTCCTAATGCTATGCACAAAAACAGTCCAAAGAAAATCGGACGTTACGACGGCTATGTTTACGCGATTTCCAAATTTTAAACCATACAAAACCAACCACAAACCAACCTCAAATCCAACATACAACCAACATCCATCCTTATCACATCATAACAACCCCAACCAATTCAATTTAATCATTCATACTTATGCTTAAACTTAACTTTAATCATACTTAAGTTCCTTTAAATCAAAACCACAACAATTACCATTCCATTTCACTACCATTCCAAATCCCAAACTCTAAATCATAACAACAAGCTACAATATCAACCCACTAATCAAAATCATCTTATAATATATAGGAATCTAGGGTTTGGAGATGGTATACCTTCCTTGAAGTGGTGGGTGGAGCTAGGAAGCCTTAAGAAGCTTGGAGAAGTCTTAAGAATGCTTGGATCTTCAAGAAAACCAAGAAAAGTTCAAGTAAAAAAACTTGAAAACACTATTCATTGTCTTCTTCTTTGATTAAATGAAGAAGATTGAGAAAGAATTAATGGCTTAAACTCATGATATAGTCCTAACTAAGCATGAAGATGATTAGGGAATTATCTTACCAATTTAGGAGGCTTGGATCTTGAGTTTTGAAATTTTATTCCTTTAAAAAAGCTAAAAGCCGAGAGCAAATGAAGAACTCATGCCTTGGTTGCTTTTGATTTTTGATGAGAATGATTTTTACTTGGCTTGGTTGACTTGTTTTGTATTTGATTTAGTCAATTACTTTCTTGCCCTTGAAATTGTGTGGTTACAAAGCTACCACACCTCCTTCCTTCCCATGTCATGCTTATGTCATCCTCATGATGTCATCCTCCCTTCCTTGTCCTCTTTCTATTGGTTGGATGACATCCTTCCCGCTAATCCCTTTGATTAACTTCCTAATCGTTTGCCTAATGACCGCTGATCTGTCATACGGTTCGCTTAACTTTCGTTCTCGTTTATCGTTTGAAGGATCACACCCGGGATCTTATTACTTAGGTTCCCTTAACCTTTCTCAATACATTATATTCCTTTTTATGATCCTCTATTATAATCCTTTAATTTAAATCCTTTTTATCCTGTTACCTTATACTCAATTCTCTCCGTATCTTGTGGATTTCCGGGAAAAACCAAAGTGTTCGGAATTGGATTCTGACGATCTTTACATACACTTATATACTTCATAGAGTACTAATAATATCCCAGAATATCCATAACAGAACCCCTACATAGTGTGGCGTGAAAAGTTTTCTCATTCAGCTAAAACACTATTCACAAGGGTTACAAAAAGTTGAAAAATTTTGGGGTTATTACAGTCTCCCCTCCTTAAAAGGATTCCGTCCCGGAATCAAACAGAAAACAAATGGGGGTACTTTTCTAGCATTGTGCTCTCTAGTTCCCAAGTTGATTCTTCCACATTATGATTCTGCCATAGTACTCTGACTAGCTTGATCACTTTGTTCCGAAGCACCTGCTCCTTCTTATCCATAATCCTTACTGGCTTCTCCACGTAAGTTAGATCTGGCTGCATATCCACCTGCTCATACTCCACTATGTGCCTGGCATCCCGATGATACCTCCTTAGCATTGACACATGGAACACATTATGAACTTGTTGCAAATTAGGGGGTAGGGCTAGCTCGTAAGCTAACTTTCCAATCCGTCTTAATATCTCAAAAGGTCCAATGTATCTTGGGCTTAGTTTTCCTTTCTTTCCGAACCTCATTAATCCCTTCCAAGGGGATACTTTCAACAGTACTAAGTCCCCTACTTCATATTCCTTGTCCTTTCGGGCTAGGTCTGCATATTTCTTTTGTCTGTCTTGGGCTGCTACAAGTCGCCCTCTGATAAGATCCACTATATATTTGGTCCTTTGGACCACTTCGGGTCCGAGCATCTTCCGCTCTCCTACTTCATCCCAGTATAAGGGAGATCGACACCTTCTTCTGTACAGGGCCTCATAAGGCGGCATTCCGATGCTAGCATGAAAGCTATTGTTATAAGAAAACTCGATCAACGGCAAGTGATCATCCCAACTTCCTTTAAGGTCTATTGCACAGACTCTCAACATATCCTCTAGTGTCTGGATGGTCCTTTCACTCTGTCCATGCGTTTGGGGATGGTACGCGGTACTCATATTTAACTTAGTCCCCGCACACTCCTGAAAGCTCCTCCAAAATCTGGAGTTGAACCTAGGGTCTCGGTCTGAGACAATGGACGCTGGGACTCCATGTCGTGTCACTATTTCCTTAAGGTAAATGTCCACCAGTCTATCGACTGTGTATCTCTCATTGATAGGAATGAAATGAGCTGACTTTGTCAGTCGGTCTATAATTACCCAAATGGCGTCGTGATTGGCTTTCGTCCTTGGCAAGCCTACAACAAAATCCATCGCTATCTGTTCCCATTTCCATTCGGGAATCTCCTAGGGGTCGCAAAAGTCCACTGGGTCTCTGGTGCTCTGCCTTTACTCTTTGGCAAGTCAAACACTTGTTTACCCATTCTGCTACGTCCCTCTTCATGTTGGGCCACCAATAATATTCCTTCAAATCCCTATACATCTTGGTACTTCCTGGGTGAATGGAATACCTTGAACTATGGCTTTCATCCAAAATCTCATCTTTAAGTTCTTGAACATTCGGAACCCAAATTCGGTAGGAGTACCTCATTATCCCCTTATCATCTTTTTCAGTATGGATCTCCTCTCCAGTCATCGACTCTCTGCCTTCATTCATTATTTTCTCCTGACACAATCTGATCTTTTCCAATAACTCTGGCTGCATTGAGATCTCAAAAAGCTTTTCAGTTCCGGTTCCGGTTACCTTTACTTCTATTTCCATTCTCTCAAAATCCCTTATCAACTCTTCCGAAGTCGTTATCATTCTGAGTCTTTCCTTTCTACTAAGGGCATCAGCCACCACATTGGCTTTCCCTGGATGATAGAGAATCTCACAATCATAGTCCTTGATTAGTTCTAACCATCTCCTCTGGCGCATGTTGAGCTCTTTCTGCGTAAATATGTACTTGAGGCTCTTATGGTCTGTGAAAATCTCGCACTTCTCTCCATACAAGTAGTGCCTCCAAATTTTTAAAGCAAATACTATTGCCGCGAGCTCAAGGTCATGAGTAGGATATCTAACCTCGTATTCCTTCAATTGTCTCGACGCATACGCAATAACTCTACCGTGCTGCATAAGCACACATCCTAATCCTTTGTGCGACGCGTCACTATATATCACAAAATCTCCTTTTCCGTCCGGCAATGCCAATACCGGAGCCGTTATCAACCTTTTCTTTAATTCCTGAAAACTGTTCTCGCATTTCTTCGTCCATTCAAACTTCTCTGTCTTACGAGTAAGTCGTGTCAAAGGGGCTGCGATCTTCGCAAAGTCCTGTACAAATCTACGATAGTAGCCGGCCAACCCTATGAAACTCCTTACCTCTGTGGGTGTGGTTGGCCTTTCCCAATTTGAGACCGCCTCTATCTTGGAGGGGTCGACCAATACTCCTTCTTTATTGATCACATGTCCTAAAAACTGTACTTCATTCTGCCAGAATTCACACTTCGAGAATTTGGCATATAACTGCTCCTCTCTGAGTATTCCTAGAGCTATCCTCAAATGCTCTGCATGTTCTGCCTCAGTCCTTGAGTAGATCAAAATATCATCGATAAAAACTATCACACACTTGTCCAAGTACTTCTTAAATACTCTATTCATTAAATCCATGAAAGCCGCTGGGGCGTTGGTTAATCCAAAGGACATTACCAAGAACTCATAATGCCCATACCTGGTACGGAACGCTGTCTTGGAAATATCTTCGGGTTTAATCTTTAGTTGGTGATATCCAGTTCTCAGGTCAATCTTGGAAAAATAAACAGCATCCTTTAGCTGGTCGAACAGATCGTCTATTCTAGGCAATGGGTACCTGTTCTTTATGGTTAGCTTGTTCAACTCTCGATAGTCTATGCACAACCTCATGCTCCCATCTTTCTTCTTAACAAATAAAACTGGTGCTCCCCACGGAGACACACTGGGTCTTATCATACCCTTATCCAAGAGTTCCTGCAATTGGATAGCTAATTCCTTCATTTCTAACGGGGCTAACCGGTAAGGTGCTTTTGAAACTGGTGCCGTCCCTGGGGCCAACTCAATAGCAAATTCAATCACTCTATCGGGTGGTAATCCCGGAAGGTCATGTGGGAATACATCTTCAAATTCGTTGACTACTGGAATATCTTGCAAGTTGGGCACCTCCTTCTGCGTGTCCACCACATAGGCTAGGTAAGCCTCACTTCCTTTTCGTAGCATCCTTTTGGCCTGGGCCATAGTCAAAAATTTCTGCGTCTGCCTCTTTCCTCTAAATATAACTTCTTTCTTCCCGGGGATATTTAACTTAACTTTCTTCCCTTTACAGTCTATCTGAGCATCGTTGCTAGATAGCCAGTCCATTCCCAAAATCACATCAAACTCCCCTAATTTAAAAGGAATCAGATCAACACTGAAAGATTGCTCCCCTATGCCTATCTCACAGGCGGGGTGAATCTGGTTAACAGGAATAATTTCATGATTGGCTATTTCTACTTGTAAGGGTTCTATCAAGGGTTCAGCCTTAAGTCTTAACTTACGCGCAAGGTCCTTTGATATAAAAGATTTAGTTGCTCCCGAATCAAATAAAACATTTGCACTGACTGAATTTAGAGAAAGGGTACCTGCTATCACATCTGAATCTTTCATAGCATCCTGGACTGTCATGTTGAAAGTCCTCGCAGTAGGTGGCTTATTAGAAGCAGCCCTGCTTGCTCCCGAAGCTGCTGGTTTGTTCATTGGGCATTCCTTCTTCCAATGACCCGGGCGTCCACACCGATGACAATTGGTGGTTGGAATGACGGCAGGGATTGATGACGGGCACTTAGTTGAATAGTGGCCTTCCCGACCGCACTTAAAACAGGTTACTGGCCTTCCTTTACACTCCCCAGTGTGATTCCTTCCACATATGTTACAGGCTGGCAATGGGGGTCGAGACTGGTTGGAATAGGACATTCTTGACTTCTGGCCGCCCTGGCTCACACTCACACTCATTGGCCGCTTAAACCCAGTGTTCCTTCCTGGTAGGGACACTGCTCCTCGATTAAATCTAGTTGGGAAGCTCCTTCCTGCGGAACCTCCACCCATGCTCATACTTTTCCTCTTTATTCCTTTCTCCTCTCTTTCCTTCTGCATCTGTTCACTTCCAACTTCTACAATCGTTGCCTTTTGCACCAGAGTGGCATAGTCCGTAAGCTCAAGGATTGCCACCCTATTCTGGATCCACGGTTTCAGTCCCTGCTGAAACCTCCTAGCTTTCTTTTCCTCGGTGCTCACAAACTCCGGCACAAACCTTGATAACTCAGTAAATTTCGCCTCGTACTCTGCTACAGACAAGTTATTCTGCTTTAGCTCCAAGAACTTGAGCTCCATCTGGCTTTCCATAAACCTCGGGAAATACTTCCCCAGAAACAACTGACTAAATCTCTCCCAGGTTATAATAGCATCTGTCTCCATGTTTTTCTTGGCCTCCCACCAGTAGTTTGCTTCTCCTTTCAGAAGGTAGGTAGCAAATACAGTCTTCTGTGCCTCCTCGGTACTCAAAATCTCAAAAGATTTCTCCATTTCCTTTAACCATGCCCTTGCCTCAACTGGGTCGGCTGATCCGTGGAACTCAGGGGGCTTAAGGGACTTAAAAGCCCTGAAAGAGTTTTCCACAGCATTGTTACTTCCTTGAGGGGGTGGGTTGGGTTGACGTTCCAAATTCTGCCTTAGGAGTTGCATGAACTGGCTCACGGGATCCATGCCTGGGTTTGGTACTGGTTGCTCAACCTCTGTTTCTCCTTCTTCAGCCTCTATCTCAAATCCCTCAATATCATATGTTTCCTCTTCCTTTTCATACAGGGAGTCATCCTGTTCCACATAATCCTCATCTTCCTCTTCACTGTGTTCTTGGTTTCTATTGTCCTGATTATGGCTTCCCTGGTCCTCAGATCCAGGGTTCTCCCTAGTTCCAATCTTTCTTGGCGGCATGATTCTGATAATAATAAAAACAATTATTGGGAAAATTCAACGTTAGGTCACAATCATATACATCATTGTGCCTTGCACGGCTCTTATAATGGGGAGAACGTATATCGCAATCCTATTATTTTAAGAAAGTTCTAATACGAAGTGCAGTAATAATAATGATAAAACAGTGATCCCGTCACTATAGATCTGAACCGAAAGGAAACAAATATATACATAATGCGAGAAATACATAGTTTGATCTGGTCAAAAGTACAACAGTGCTACAGTCATCTATCCCAAAAGTGATACACAAGAGTCTATCTGTCTAGTCAGAAAAAGGGATGCTATATACAAGTCAACTATCCCGGAAAATTGGCTCTTACTAAGGCCTCGGCTAACTAGACAACTAGACTATTCCATCATCAATCCTGAATCACACACCGGAGCGGGTTAGCTCCCAAACCCTTTCCATCGCACGACGGAAGATATAGTCGGCCTGCCTCCTGGAGATCCTACCATGCCTGTCCCCCTGGAGAGATCTGAGTCTCGCTCGGGACGTGAGCTCTATCCCCGTAAGCTCCCTCCTCAAGGATCGGGGTATAGAAGCCCTGGTCTCATAAGCTCGGGTACGCCTACCCGCCCTCTCTGCATCCAACTCCCTCCTGGCCTCATCTAGTCGGCCCTCGGCAACAGCCACTCGGGTCCTCAATACATCCTGAACATATCCATGAGCTAACGAAGACTGCCTGTGGGCAGGGTCAAGAGGTGGTGAATCCGGAGCCGCTGAGGGTGCCTCCTCGGTCTGCCTAGGCTCGGAAGTATGGGTCTCTGAGCTGTCATCATCAGGAATCCAAGATAGTGGTGGAGGGGTAGGGGCTCTGACCACCGGAAGTGTGGGTAAAGGGATACCAGCATACACTACCATAGATCCAACACGCTCCTCAGCTACTGGGACCTCATCCGGGTCCTCCTCATCTGGAATAGCAATAACCTCTGTCTCTGACTCCTCTGAGGGGTCCTCCTCATCTGAAACAGCAATGACCTCCGTCTCAGGCTCCTCTGGGGGGTCCTCCTCATCCTCCTCCATCTCAGGCTCCTCCTGATCCTCAACATCTAGCAATGCCTCATCATGCTCACGCTCGAACATCTCAGGGTCCTCTATCTCAGGCGCCTACACATTAAACGAGCTAAGTTACTATCATGATACTTATAAGGGTTCCCATAAGGGTTTTAACTGTCAGCACTACTTTAAGTAGTCCGACCATGAACTTGGCAAGAGTTCTTATTATCTTTGTGAGTTTGTTATTATATCGTCGCATCATCTCTGAGGTTTATAACGCTTATCTCTGATACCATTCCTGTAACACCCCCAGATCCGGGGTCGGGGATCCGGGTTGTCACGGTCTTTCTTTCCACAATATCACTTCACTTAATTAATAATAAATAACCTCATGCTGTGACCCCACACTAACACACACCACAACCCGTTATAGTCTCAGAGATGAAATTGAAATAAGTACAAGTCTTTGAATCCACAATTTAAAATTATTACAACCCAAAATGATTACTTGATAATTTACAGTTAATTGCCATTATCTGCCAGAAGTTATAATTATACATAATTTGATTCTCAAAAGTAGATGGTCTGAACTACAATGGATCTACCTCTGCAGCTATAGCAGCCACAACATCATCGGGAAGACGCGGGGCGCTTCCCACGCGCTTGCGCTGGGTCTGCTGGAGTCTGGCCATCTCTCCTAACTGTTGTTGTATGATGAAGAAATAAAGCAAGAGTGAGCCTTACAGCTCGCAAGATAATACATAGTGATAACAATAATATAAGTATCTAAATGGATACTCACTAGAATCTTTATCGTGTGTAAGATAATTACTTACTAGATATAATGTAAAAACAAGGAATGAAGTTACCAATACTTCACCACACTTATATCATTTATAAACCTACTTGAACTACCACCGTTCAAAGTATTATAAGTTTTAAGAAAAACATCCCATAGATGAGACCACAAGTTGAGACTTGAATAGATTCAATCTTTGAAATATTATTGAATGAAAAAGTTATGAGATACTTTATTTAGTCCCGATATATATATATCCACATATATATATCTCTAAAACATTTCCTGGAACCTCTGTTATGTAAAGTATGAACAGAGTTGCAATATCCAATAAATTTGGAAGGAAAAGGAAACCTTTGGCATAAACCAGATATCTTGCTGATCAGGCAAAGATACCCATTAGTAACCTTTTCTACTAGTAGATGGACGAATTCCCCACTGGTCATCACCCTGGTCATAATTAGGACCTTATGCTGGACTGCCACTCAGCCACTTATGCATTTGATGGACTCCCACTGAGCCACTTACACTATCATGGACGCCCACTGAGCCCATGTTGCTTATGCCGACTCAATAGATGGACTTACTTCCCGAACGTTGGGTAAGTAATCAATTCATTTACCAAAACTGCAACCTTGTTGCGAATATAAAATACACCACAGAGTCGGATCCCTCAGGTTTTAAGCGAGTATTTAAATCCCCTTAAAAAGGAAGATCTTAAATATAAAATTGAGTTTTGGGATCCGCTCTAACTTTTAAAAATCATTTTGAAGACTCGAAAACACTTTATAGAGTGTTTGGAGTAAAGCTGATTTAATGAAGTAAATCAGTCCCCAGAATATTTAGAAAATGACTGAATATTATTATTTAAATAATATTCTCATAAGAATAATCTTTATAAAAATAATTGAAGTAGAAGTATTAAAACTTATACTTGAAACGAGTATTAAATAACCAAAGATATACTTATATGAAAGTATTATCTTTATTTCAATAATCGAAAATAAGTTTGATTATTAACACCTTATTCTTTAATAAAATAAAGAATATATCTCAGCAAATAATCGGAGTCATAGATCCTCAAATGAATATTCAAATAATATTCATTAAATAATATAAACTGAGTCATAAGCCCTCGAATGAATATTCAAATAATATTCAATAAATAATATAAAGGAGTCATAAGCCCTCGAATGAATATTCATATAATATTCAAATAATAGAATAAAAGGAGTCATAAGCCTTCGAATAATATTCAAAATAATATTCATTAATAAAGTAAAAAGAGTCATAAGTCCTCGAATGAATATTCAAAATAATATTTATTAATAAAATAAACGGAGTCATACGCCTTCGAATAATATTCGAAATAATATTCAATAAATAATATAAAAGAGTCATAAGTCCTCGAATGAATATTCAAAATAATATTCAATAATAAAATAAAGTTAAAGTTATCGAATAAACCTTATTCGATTAATAGTTTGGAAAAACTATAACCATATATATATATAAATATATATATATATATCCATATCCATATATATACAAAATCTACTCGGGATCCTCGACTCCCGGTTTTAGAAAATATTTTCACCTTTGGGTCCCTATACTAAGGGTATATGCAAGATACCGCTATCCTCTAGCATAGGTATTATCAACTGAACCAACAGATATATATTTCAAGAATATGAAACAGGCATGCATATATATACCATATCACATGCTACAATATATCGCAAGATTTTGCTAATTAACCAACATGCATCTATCGCAAGATAATGCAAATACATATATTCATCACAACAACAGTATACGGATAGAATACTTGCCTGAGCGACTTGGGGGTGAGAAAGGCTCGGGACGAGTCTGATAACCTATAAACAACAAGTAAGTTGGAATTAAACCAAAATCACTTGTAAACCTATACTTTAACTAACTTAGACTCTAACGCTTGTTTTGCGCTCACCGATTCGCTTAAGTCACTCGGGTACTCTCGGCTCCACCATTTTAATAATTTAACCTTTACGAGTTTTAAAGCGATTCCTTCGCGAATGTCTTACCAACTGCCTAACACACTTACCATAAATGTTTCATACATTAATTAACCCTTTTTGGTCTTTAACCTATGTTTCAAAGTAAGGCGAGGGAAAAAGTTTCGTTCGCGAAACGCCGTTACTTGAAACGGTCGTTTCTCCTAAACCGTGCATCGGAATCGAACGAACTACATATCAAAACGAAGCTCGTATCATGAGCTATCTAATCATGGCAGTGGTCATAATCTAGCAGGGGGTTCTCGGGTCCTAATGCTATGCACAAAAACAGTCCAAAGAAAATCGGACGTTACGACGGCTATGTTTACGCGATTTCCAAATTTTAAACCATACAAAACCAACCACAAACCAACCTCAAATCCAACATACAACCAACATCCATCCTTATCACATCATAACAACCCCAACCAATTCAATTTAATCATTCATACTTATGCTTAAACTTAACTTTAATCATACTTAAGTTCCTTTAAATCAAAACCACAACAATTACCATTCCATTTCACTACCATTCCAAATCCCAAACTCTAAATCATAACAACAAGCTACAATATCAACCCACTAATCAAAATCATCTTATAATATATAGGAATCTAGGGTTTGGAGATGGTATACCTTCCTTGAAGTGGTGGGTGGAGCTAGGAAGCCTTAAGAAGCTTGGAGAAGTCTTAAGAATGCTTGGATCTTCAAGAAAACCAAGAAAGTTCAAGTAAAAAAACTTGAAAACACTATTCATTGTCTTCTTCTTTGATTAAATGAAGAAGATTGAGAAAGAATTAATGGCTTAAACTCATGATATAGTCCTAACTAAGCATGAAGATGATTAGGGAATTATCTTACCAATTTAGGAGGCTTGGATCTTGAGTTTTGAAATTTTATTCCTTTAAAAAAAGCTAAAAGCCGAGAGCAAATGAAGAACTCATGCCTTGGTTGCTTTTGATTTTTGATGAGAATGATTTTTACTTGGCTTGGTTGACTTGTTTTGTATTTGATTTAGTCAATTACTTTCTTGCCCTTGAAATTGTGTGGTTACAAAGCTACCACACCTCCTTCCTTCCCATGTCATGCTTATGTCATCCTCATGATGTCATCCTCCCTTCCTTGTCCTCTTTCTATTGGTTGGATGACATCCTTCCCGCTAATCCCTTTGATTAACTTCCTAATCGTTTGCCTAATGACCGCTGATCTGTCATACGGTTCGCTTAACTTTCGTTCTCGTTTATCGTTTGAAGGATCACACCCGGGATCTTATTACTTAGGTTCCCTTAACCTTTCTCAATACATTATATTCCTTTTTATGATCCTCTATTATAATCCTTTAATTTAAATCCTTTTTATCCTGTTACCTTATACTCAATTCTCTCCGTATCTTGTGGATTTCCGGGAAAAACCAAAGTGTTCGGAATTGGATTCTGACGATCTTTACATACACTTATATACTTCATAGAGTACTAATAATATCCCAGAATATCCATAACAGAACCCCTACATAGTGTGGCGTGAAAAGTTTTCTCATTCAGCTAAAACACTATTCACAAGGGTTACAAAAAGTTGAAAAATTTTGGGGTTATTACAGAATTGCTTCAGGGATAGATTGACCGATTGCCCTCCACTTTCTCCAGATAAATCTGCGAGTGGAGAATCCCGTGAGGGAGCCAGAGGTGTTGGATCTGGGAGGGGAGAAAATGACTCTATTAAAGGTGGCTGAGAGTCAGATTTTCCCTCAGAAGCATGTGACTGCTCTTCTGCCGTAACTATGGCAGGCACTGTAACCGACTCAATGTGCACTCCTCGCTCCGTGTCCTGAGTATCATCTATTGGTCTGTATGCTTCCATTGTGAGTAATGGAAGTGTGCTTGACTCAGTACAGGATGCCATGGCCCTATGGCGAATTTCAATAGATTCATCCTGTTGATAGAATGTCTCTCGTAACTGTTCACTGGCCATATCAAAGTCCATGTCCTGTTGGGAGGACAAGGATGGGCTTTCAGATGCCTCAGTAAATGTTCTTTTTTCTTCGGAGGAGGCAGAGCTGAGGGTTCATTCACATCCACTAACATACTACTTTCTACTAACCTTCTAGGCAATATTTTAGACAGTGGGGGAGGGGTTGAGATAGGTTGTGACTTTGTGTTTGGCTCTATGACCTGGGATTGAAGCTGTAGTTCTACAACTTCATGGTCAGTCCTATCAACCACTGGGGGTCTTTCAACAGAAGTAGGAATAGTTTGAGTTTGAGGAATTATTACCTGCAGAGGAAGAGCATCTGATGTTTGAGCCTGGGTGGTTTGAACCACTGGAGGTTGAGCTTGCTGTTCATGACCGGGAAGATTGAAAATAGGTAAAGGAATGTAAGTGGCCATGAAAGCAGATACAAGTACTGGAACTTGCATGAATTTGAAGGTTGTGTCTTGGCGAGTGTAAATCTTTTTGCTTACTGGAGGGGTTCAGTTACTGAAGAGTTAGCAAAAAGAGCTTTATGCTCAGGTGAGAGAAGATGTTCTGCTATGAGCATGAGAAAACGAGCGTAGCATGAAACCCTACGATTTGTAGAATGATCACGTAAAGCAGTAGTGAGACGTCTCAGAAGAATGGGTAAAAGTAGTTTGCCAAAATTGATCCTTTGATTGAAAATAACCGCAAGACCAATATACTGCAGAGTGGAAGTGATGTTGTGAAAGTTGGATTTAGTGCAGTTGACAAACACTTTAGAAAGTGTATCGAAGAAAATGTCCCATTCAGAAACCAAATTGGATTTAGACAACTTAGTTAAATTAATCACCCCCTGATAGTAAATAGCATGGAAAAAGTTTAAAATATCATTTTCAGAGGGCAAATTACAGAAATTGTCCATAGGAAAATTTAACGCTCGATTGACGACTGTTTCATCAACTACATACTGTGTGTTTGCCACGGTGAATGAAAAAGATTTAAAATCATCGGCCACAGTAGAGGTTGTGCAAATCAGTCTGAGCAGATCAACATTTAAAATCACATTTGATTTAATAGCAGAGCTAACAATCGAATGGTCATTTAAAAATCTAATCCACGGCTTAAATTTTTCCACATCACATTTATCTGGATTAAAATAACCAACAAGATTAATGCGAAATAATTTGGAAATTGAGAGCCATTTAAAAATTATAATAAGACACACACTTTCAGAATTTTAAGAGTAATATTAAGAAAATTCGAATTAATTAAATTAATTTAATAATTCGAATTAAATCAATTATATCCGAAAAATTTAGAAAGTAATGTATCTCGTTAATGTTCTTAACTCACAAAAGCAGATATGCAAAATCACAAGACACAAAACCAAATTGAAATACACAAAAAACTGATTTTGGGGAAAAATCGAATTGAAGTATAAAAACAAAAAAATGGGCAGCACTTCTGTATGTATATACGTGTATGTATATATAACAGGAGTGAAGTTTTGTTTGCTGAGTAAAAACTCGAGCAAGAAGTATCAATGGAGGCGGTTTTGATCTGTTTGAAATGAGAGAGAGAGAGTGAAATAAGAGAGAAAAAAAACTGTTGGAATTTGAAAAACAAGGGAACTGAATGATTTTACAAAACAAAAAAAAACGTTAAGTAGACAACTGTATGATAATCGAGGAAAGTCATACCGATTGTCTTCCCGATTGTCATACCAGGCAATTTGAGAAAATAAAAAATAGTGATATATAACTGGTATGACAATCTGATAGTCATACCGATTGTCATACCAGTATAAAATAAAAACAAATATAAATTTTATTACTGGCACGATAATCAATAGTCATACCGATTGTCTTGCCAGTTATAAAATTAAACTGAATTAAAATTAAACACATATATGTACCATAATGACTTTCAGCAAGACAATTTCAATTGTCTTGCCGATTGTCATTCTAGTATAAATTAAACTTATGCACAGACATAATACTGGAATGACTTTCAGCAAGACAATTGATTGTCTTGCCGATTATCATTGCAGATATAAAAGACATACAAACACAGAGATATATAATAACCAGTTATAGAAAACTGAAATAAAGACTGATAAAATAATAAAAATAATAATAATAATAATAATAATAAAATTGCAGAGAATATTTACAAATTAAATATTTCAGAGATAATTATATTTTCAGTCCAAAAATAGATTTCTTTTGAATTTTAGCAAATAAAATTCATAGAAAAATATTTTAGAGAAAATAAGATATTCTGAGACATTAAAATTAACAAGTTGAATAAATAAATAAGATAAGATAATAAAAAATACATAGAAATAAGCAAGTATTATGGAAAATGATAAAATAAATTTGCAAATGATTTTTCATTTG